>NC_063338.1:34783630-34873377 GCF_021869965.1 Rhincodon typus
TGCTGCTTGGCCTGCTGTGTTCATCCAGCCCTGCACCTTGTTGTCTCGGATTCTCCAGCATCTGCAGTTCCTACTAACCATGATGGTAAGTTGCTTCCCTGCTGCCAGGGTTAAGGATGTCACAGAGAGGCTGCAGGCCATTCTGAAGAGGGAGGTTGAACAGCCAGTGGTCATGGTGTTATAACACAGAGACAGGCAGCCAAACCAAATCAACCTTTCTCCCTCTATATTCACAACACAGTAAAACTAAACCATTAAAGACTCCAATAGTTACTCCAGTGATTCCTAACCAGAATTTTGAATAACCAATCCAAAACATGGTGAATAATTAAGTACAGTTCTGTCTTCGAACAAAAGACTTTATTTATTAAATACGCAATAACCTCAACAGAGGTAAAATTAAACAATTAATTAATGCCTATGCTTTAAATCTAAAATATTTGTTTTCAGGCCCCATTCACGCAAAAGACAGACAAACAAACACAGTTAAGGGATAAATAAAATAAAATAACAAAGCTGGCCAGATTACTTAAATGTTTTTTACAACGTGTTGTTTCACAGGCATAGATGTGGATTCCTTGGCTGCTTTTCAGAAACTGCCAATTAGGGTCAACTTCTCAGTTCATTCAAGTAAAGGTTTTCACTCAGCGTTCTACTCTTTAAGCTTCCAAAAAAATGGTGCGGCAGATTAGTCAGGGATTTTCCAAAGAACAGTACAGCGCAGGAAAAAGCCCTTCAGTCAAAGCTCATCTCCACAGAAAATGTAGTTCAGAAAAGTAACTTCGATTCTGGTTCCACCCTGATAGAATGATCATTTCTTCCCAAGGTCTCAATTACCAATCAACATCTACCATCTGCTTGGACTTAGGATCTGTTCCAGGCCTGCCAGAACCAATTCCCATGCACTAACCTCGTTAGTAGCCAACTTCTGCTAGCTGTTTAAAAACAATGCTCTTCCCAAGGGTCACTGAATTTGTTAGAACCTTTTAATCAAGGCTTAGTTTGCAATTAGTCTCCAGGCTTGGCCTCATAAACAAATAAAAGCTTATTTGATCTGATCTTTCCCTTTTACCAAAAGCTGTTTCATAAAGTCTACAAGTCATCTTCAGTTCTAAATCAAAACTGAGAAAAGAATAAACATAAAAGTAATGAAAAATCAGTGAGGGTTCTAACAATGGTACATATCCATAACATAGATAAGAAAACAGTTTCACATGCAGAATATTTGGAATTTGGGTGTAAATTAATATATAGGACTTCAAAGGAAGTAATCTCTGGATTACCATTACTGCCATGTACTAATGAAAGTAAAAGTAGCAGATATACCAGATGAATACGTGGCTGAGATATAGTGTAGGAGAGAGGGATGTAGATTCCTTGGACATTGGGGCTAGTTATAGGAAAGGTGGAAGCACTACAAGCAGGATAGATTGCATCTAGGCAGGCCTGGGACAGATGTCCTTTTGGGAGGCATTTGCTAGTGTTGCCAGGTTAGGTATAAACTAGAATGATGGGGATGTAAACCTGAGCAGGGAGACAATGGAGGGAGGAACTAGGATAAAAACAAAAGACAGAAAGGCAAGAAACAACAGTGGAAGACAAAAGTAAAGTGTGAAAAACAAATATGGCCATAGTGCAACTTAAAGCTAAGTTGACTAACGAGGCTAAAAAATCAAGTCTAAAGGCTTTGACTCTTAATGCACACAGCATTCACAATAATGTAGATGAATTAGCAATGCAAATTTACATAAACAGTTATGATATAGATGTGATTGCAAAGATATGGTTGCACGATAGCAACTGAGCATCCACGGGTATTCATTATTTAGGAAGGAAGACAAAAAAAAGGAAGTAGGGTCACATTGTTAGTAAAGGGGGGAAAAGCAATAATGAGGAAAGGGCAGGAAACACTGTTGGGGATTGTCTATAGCACCCCAAACAGTAGTTGAGATGGAAGAGAATGCATTATACAAGAAATCAGAGATGTATGTAATAAAGTTACAACTGTAATCATGTGTGACTTTAATTTGCATATAAATTGGAACAAAAAGGTAGCAACAGTATTATGGAAGAGGATTTCCTGGAGTGCCTATGCAATAGGTTTTTTAAAAAAATCAAAATATTATGTAACAAACTAGAAAACATGTTATTCTCAATAGAATACTTTGCAACGAGAAAGGATTAATTAACAATCCCGTTGTGAGGAGCCTCTTGAGGAAGAGCAACCATGATATGATAGAATTCTTCATTAAGATGGAGAATCTAAATAAAGGGAATTTTAAGGGTATAAGGCCCAAATTGGTGAGGATGTATTGGGGAGGTTACTAAAAGAGTTGATCGTGGATAGGTTATAATTCAAATTTAAAGAATGTGTGCATGAATTTTTTAATAACAATTAGCAATTTCTATCTGGCACAGAAATAAAAGGAGAAAGTGGCTCCACCATGGCTTACAAAACAAATTAAGGACAATATTAGATCCAAAGAGGAGATATCTAAAATTGCCAGGAAAAGCAGCAAGCTTGAAGATTGGGAGAATATACAATTCAACAAAAGAGGACAAAATATTTGATTAAGAGGGAGAAAATAAAGAGTGAGAGTAAAATTACAGAGAACATAGAAACTGTCCATAAAAGCTTCTTTTAATATGTGTAAAGGAATAGACTGGTAAAGGCAAATGTAGGTCCCTTACAGTCAGAAGCTGGGGAAATTTAAATGGCGAGCAAAGAAATGGCAAAGAATTGAACACAAATTTTGGTTCTGTTGTCACAAAAGATAGCACAGATAATCTCCCAGAAATATTAAGAAACCAAGGGTCTCTTACAAGGGTAGAATGGAAGGAAATCAGTTTGAGTAAGGAAAGGCTGCTGGGGAAATTAATAGAGTTCACAGCTGACATGTCCCTAGCAGTTGATAATCTACATCCCAGAGTACTAAAGGATATGGCCCTGGAAATACTGGATGCATTGGTGTTCATCATCCAAAGTGTTATAGTCTCTAGAGTAATTCCTACATGTTGGAGGATGGCAAGTGTATTCCCACTATTTAAAAAGGAAGGAGAGAAAATTTTAAAAAAGCAGGAAATCATAGACCAATAGCCTGGCATCAGTAGTGGGGGAAATGCTAGAGTCTATTGTAAAAAAAAGAGATAGCAGAACACTGGGAAAACATTAACAGGATTGGACAAAGCCAGCATAGGTTTATGAAAGGCAAGTTATGCTTAACAAATTTACTGGAGTTTTTGGCTGATGTAACCAGTAGAATAGATTGGAGCAAACAAAAGAACTAGGAGCAGGAGTAGGCAATTCAACCACATGAGCCTGCTCCACCATGATCTTGGCTGACTTCATACTGACCTCAATTTCACTTCACTGCCCACTCTTCATAGACTTATAACCCATTATTTATTAACAATCTATCTACCACCAGCATCCACCGTACTCTAGAGTAGTGAAATCTTCAGTTTTATGACCCTTTGAGAGAACTAACACCTCCTTATTGTTTTAAATCTGCCAACCCTTAGCTGAAAAGTATGACCTCTCATTCTAGGTTGCCCCACAAGGGGAAACATCTGCTCGACGCCTACCTTGTCAATACCCTTTAACATCTTGTATACCTCAATTTGATCTCTTATCCTTCTAAAAACTAGTGAGTATAGGCCTAAGCTGCTCAATTGCTCCACATAAGACAAGCCTTTCGTCTCTGGAATTAATCTCGTGAAACTTCTTTGAACTGCCACCAGTGCAATTACATCCTTCCTCATTAAGGGGACCAAAACTGTACACAGTATTCCAAATGTGGTCACTCCAATCACCTTTTAACATCACTATTTTTTTAATCCATTCCTTTAGCAATAACAATGGAATACTCCAACAACACTCAAGAAGCTTGACACCATCCAGGACAAAACAACCTTCTTGATTGGCAGCATATCCACAAACATTCACTCCTTCCATCACCAACGTTCAGTAGCAGCAGTGTGTACTGTCTACAAGATTCACCACAGAAATTCTCCAATGTCCTCAGCCAGCAACTTCCAAACCTATGACCACTTCCATTTAGAAGGATAGGGCAGCAGAAACATGGGAACACCACCACCTGCAATTTCCCCTCCAAGCCACTCACCGTCCTGACTTGGAAATGTATCGTTGTTCGTTCACTGTCACTGGGTTAAAACCCTGGAGTTCCCTCCCTAAGGGCATTGAGGGTCCATCTACTACAGGTGGACTGCAGCAGTTCAAGAAGGCAGCTCACCACCACTTTCTCAAGGTCAACTAGAAATGGGAAATAAATGTTGGCCAGCCAGTGATGCCCTTATCCCAAAAATGAATTTTAAAAATGCCGTAATTGGATTTAGAAGCCTCATTTGGACTCCTGCTGTACCTGCAAACAAGCTTTCTGCAACGCATGCATGAGGATACCCAGTTACTCTGTCCAAAGCATTTTGAAGTTTCTCTCCATCTAGATAAGTTTTTCTTTATTCTTCCAAATGAAATGTGTAACCTCGTACTTATCCATCTTCCAAATTTTGGCCCATTCACCTAACCCATCCATATCCATTTGTAAGTTTCTAATTTCTTCATTGCAACTTACTTTCCCACCTATTTTAGTGTCATTTTAAACAATTGGTGGTAAAACATTCTATCCCTGCCTCCAAGTCATGAGCATAGATATTAAATAGTTGGGGGCGCCAAGGACTGAATCCTGTGACACACCCTTAGTTACATCTTGTCACCAGAGAAAGATCAGATTCTCTGCTTTCAATTTGTTACCCAATCCTGTATTCAAGCTAATACATCATCTCTAACCCCATGTGATCTTACCTTGTGTATTAACCATTGTCAAGCACCTTAGGTTACATGTACAGAACCTTCACTTTTCTTGTTACATCTTCAAAGAACTCTAGCAATTTAATCAAATATGATTTACCCTTCATAAAACCATACTGATTCTAATGGACTGTGTTTTGCCATTCCATATGTCTACATCCTTAATAATGGATTCCAACAATTTTCCAGTGACAGACCAGAGGATATAGTATATTTGATTTTTCAGAAGGCTTTTGATAACATCCCTCATAAGTAGTTACTGGGCAAAGTTAAAGCACATGGGATATGAGGCAATATAATGGCAGGCATCAAGACCTGGTTGACCAACAGGAATAAATAGGTCATTTTCTGAATGGCAGGGCAGTGACTAGTGGGATATTGCAAGAGCTGGGGATCAGGCCACAAAATATATAAATGACCTGAATTAATCAAATACAACATTTCCAGGTTTGCTGATGACACAAAACTGGGCAGGAGTTTGAGTTGTGAGGAGGATACAAGGAGGCTTCAAGGTGATTTAGACAAGTTGAGAGGGTAGGCAAATAAATGACAGATGCAGACAATGTGACTAAATGTGAAGTTAAACACTTTGGTGTGAATAACATAAGGAAGAGTATTATTTAAATGTTGATATATTGGGAAGTGTTGATTTACAAAGGGATCTGGTTGTCATTGTATACCAGCCAATGGAAGTAGACAGGCAGATGGAGAAAACAGTTGGGAAGGCAAATGGCATATTGGCCTTCATTGCAAGAGGATTGATGTTCTTGTTAGGGATGTCTTACTTCAGTTATACAGGACCTTGGTGAGGCCACACCTGGAATATTATGCACAGTATTGTTCCTTTTCTAAGTTTTCCCTGGTTGGGGAGTCTAGAACCAGGGGAAGACAGTCTTAGGATAAGGGGTAGACCTTTGAGATCTGTAATGGCGTAAAACTTTCTTCATCAAAGAGTCATGAACCTATGCAATTCTTTACCACAGAAGGCTGTGGAGATCAAGACTATATTGAAGAAAGTAATTGATGAATTCATAGATTTTAAAGTTATGAAGAGATATGGAGAGAAAGCAGGAATGTGACATTGAGATACAGGATCAGCCGTGATAACACAGAATGGCCTACTCATGCTCCTAGTTTTGATATATGGTTCTCTGTATGTCCTGCCTGTGCACGGGAGGAACTTCCTCTTCCTCAAGCAGCAGTGGAAGATGTGACACGAGACAGCCTGGTCAAGGTTGCCACCAAGGTTAACACACAGTTTCAGCCACCTGAAGGAATGCACAACACCGAAGGAAGAAGGTCAATGTCTTTCTCCACTCTGTCGGTGTAAATGTCACCATCATCTCTATGATAATACATGGTCATGCTATCTCTGCTACTGGACCCACATCCCAGCAAGGCTCAGGCTCTACTACTCTCACAATTGCCTGCAACATCTAACCTACTCAATCTCAGCCACCCCAACCCCAGTAATCACTAACCCTTCATGCTGCCAGTACAATCTACTCACTTGCTTGTGACAGCTCTCCAACTGTGCTAGTAGTAATAGCTACTCCACCCATTTCATTTTTGGTAACTTCTCTCCCATTCCATTATTAAATTAATAGATACATAATATAGTGAAGAGATGAGATTATGTTCAAATAGACAGTTTGTTCCAGTGTAATATGAGAACAATGCTATTTGAATCAGGTTGTCCTCTTGTGTGATGGGTACAATTCACTGAATTACTCTAAGAGAGAGAGTTATCTGGCTTGGAATGATATACCCTTCTATGAACGATACATATTTCTTTGCAGTAGCAGGGCTAGAGTAATGTCCTGAACTATATTAGATTGCATAAAGGGAATAACCAAGACTTTTTTTCCCCCACATTGGCATAGACGTTCATCTGTTTATTTTTATCTCTTGAAGGAGATCTCATTGTTTTGGACGGGGTATTTATTCTGGTATACTTGGCATCATAACATGATTGGAGAGGTGGAATGGATGAGGCCGTCTTTATCTGTCCATAAGCATTCATGAGTTTGGAAAAAAATTAAATTAAATAATAATGTGACAACAAAATTCACAATTGGGTCCTTAAGAAATAAAATACCAGCAATAAAGTTAATGTTCAATTTCGTAGAATATAAATCTCATTTTTTTAGCATTATGAAAAATGGATACTCAGCAAAACATTTGACCAGAATATCCTTCCTTTAAGATTGTGTCTTCAACTTGTTCTTGAAAACATTATCATTGACCTACCAGCATGAACTGGCATTTGGGACATGAACACTACATCTAGACACTCTCTCTTGCACTCACACATCTGCCAATGCTGTCAGCCTTATATCGATCTCTCTCTTTGTTCACATACTTCCAGCTATGGCAGACAACTCATTCATTCCACCATAAGATAAAGGAGCAGAATGTAGACATTCGGCCCATTGGGTCTGCTCTACTATTTGATCATGGCTGATATGTCCTTCAATTCCATTCTCCTGCTTTCTCCCCGCAACCTTTGATCCCCTTACCAATCAAGAGCCAATATATCTCTGTCTTAAAGGCACTCAATGACTTAGTCTCCACAGCCTTCTACGACAATGAGTTCCACAGATTCACTACCCTCTGACTGAAGAAATTCCTCCACATCTCAGTTCTAAATTATTGCCCCTTCACTTTGAGGCTGTGTCTTAAGGTTCTAGTTCTTCTGGCTGGAATTGAACCTGGGTCCCTGGTGCTGTGAGGCAGCAGTGTTAACCACTGTGTCATCCTAATATCTACTCCTGCCTTTCTCTCTTACCTTTAATATATTGAAGCACAGTGTAACATATTCATTGACATTATTAGCTTCCTCCTGGCAGGATGCAGGCACACAATTGAATGAAGTAGACCAGGACTGGTGGGGTCAAGGATGCCTGCATCTTCAGAACCCTGCAAAAAAGATGGTTCTTCACATCAGGAAGCCAGCTGTAATGGAATACTTATCATCCAGCACTGCTGAGAATACCAAGAATGCTGCTATTTTACTCCCTTAAACCTCTTCTCAGAAGCCAGCTCACACTCGTCCTATAAGCTGCTCTTGGCGTTACCATGGATGTCTTCCTTTCCACCTTAATAGCCACTACTCCCCAACACTCATCTGCCAGTTTACCCTGCATCTCTTCACAGCCCAACATTTCTGTTCTGATTTTCTGTTTTTAGATACCTAAGAATTGCTGCCTGTCCAACTGCAACAAACTCACAAAGAAGAGCGAGAGCAACAGCACAATACTGATAGGGAGGCCCCCTAACCCTGAGGTGACACCAGGTCAGATGAATGCATAGCATAACGTGAACCCCTAGGAGGGTAATTGTCTTCAGAATCACCATCTCCAGCAGCACTACAGATCCAAGTTTTATGCCCACGATGTTGAAGTGCTCCATTTAGTTCAATAGAATATAATGCCACCAGAAATTACCTGGTACAATGCTGTCAGCTGGGAGCTAAACTAAGACGGGTAAAATGGTCAGTTTGCAGCTTATTTCATGAAGGATGTCATATGTTACTGTGACTAACTATTGCTGTTGCTTAGTGTCATTTGTGAAAAGTATTGACCCACATAAAAGCCCTGTAATGGTTTCAGACATTAAATGCTGACATGTCCAATATGGTTCTTGTAGAGTGAAGCCTGTTTGATGCTTACAACAAACAATGGCATTCAGTCTATTAGTTCTCAGCTGGGATGATAAGAAAAGATGGGACCAACGCTGATAAACTGACATAGATAGGTAGGATAGAATAGCCTTTAGAATAGTCTTTATTGCACTCAAATAAATGCAGTGAAAAGTTTGTAATGTCGCCCCTTGGCGCTACCTTAGGTATAGTGTACATAGGTACAGGTACTTTAAATGTTGTTACAGAATTGTAATGGTAAAAAATGCTAGCATGGGAATACAGAGTTTAGAAAGCCCAGAATGAGAATAAAAAGTATCTCTAAAATACTCCAGTTATAGCCCTTTCTCACTGAGTCTGTGCCAGCCGAGCTTCAGAGCACGAGGCCACACTGCCTTCATGCCTTGGCCTCCATCCAGGACTCAGCCCGCGCTCACTCTGCCCCCGGTCTGGGCTTTGGCCCGTGACTCAGTTCCCAGCTCGGCCCGTGCTCACTCTGCCCCCACTCTGAGCTCTGGCTGCAACTCACTTCCAGGACTTGCCTCCCAGGTCAGCCCAGGTCTAGTTTGCTTCCACTCTGGGGTCCGGCTACAACCGCGCTGGCCTGGGCTCGGACTCTGTTCTCCATTCCCGCCACGTAGGTTACTGAAAAAGTTGAAAGATTTGGTGGGGGTGAGTTCGGGGGAGGGGGAAAAGAAAAACTGCAATAAGGTGGGAAAAAACAAAAGGAAAAGGAACTGGCGAGCTGAGGGAATCTGGCTATGGAGTGTCTTACTCTACCACCATCTTAAACGGATGATTCTTTCACTCTAAAATATGCCATTCATCAAGACAACATTAAATCTTATTATCTAGTTAGTAAATGTTGATATTATGAAGCCATTTAATTACAAGGCAATTCAGAGATAGGTACATTGATAATTCAGTGCTTGATATAGTTATACTCCATTAGAAGGAATGTTGGTTTTCCTCAGCGACATTTCAATTTTAACATAATTTTGGATGCATGAGATCTATGTGAAGATCTGATGAAGTATTAGCTAATCTTAAAATTGTCCGATTATGCTATTGATTGTGGTATTTTCCTAAATATACTTCTGTCCACTCAGTGCTACTACCCACTTCAGCATATTTTTCCATTTGCAGCCCTTTCTTCTCCAAAATCATGACCGTTTGAGTATGTCATTCCAAATAAAAACAGTCAAGCAAACAGTGGTTGGCAGCAGACACTTAAATCACCCATAAAAATAATGATGTCTCATGAATTTATTTTCCATTTAAATATAAATATTTGAACTGCAAGTTATTTGTCCTCATTCCCGGTGATAATACGTATTAGAAATTAGCAAAACATTTAGATTTGAAGTTGTTATGGAAGTCTCACTGAACTTACCAAAGATAAAGGCAGGCAAGTCAATCTTCAAAACTTTAAAAGAATTCTTAAAAAAATGAAGTTGAGCTTGACACTGAGTATAAGATGAACTGGTGCTGGTGTAAGTTGTTACTGTTTTAAAATGTGTAAAAGTTACACTGGAAATTCAACAAATCAATTTGTCATATTTTATTCAATGAAGTTATCATATAAGATTAGTTTGAACCATAAGTATGACGTTTTCAAAAAAATTCAAATTCATTGGATTAATTGTTACACTTTTCTAGCCAAGTACTTTTGTGTGAAGAATTTTTTCATGTATTCTCTCCATGAAGCCCAACAAGTTACCTCAAAGGTTGTTACTGAATGCACCGCATTAACCACTTATGCTGCCCTATGGTGTCCCTCACATCCAATTCTATCCTCATTTTTTTTTATTCACTTGTGGGACATGGACATCACTGGCTGGACAGCATTTTTATTGTGTGTCCCTAGTTGCTCTTGAGAAGGCTGTGGTGAGTTGCCTTCTTGAAGCATTGCAGTCCACATGTTGTAGATTGACCCACACTGCTGTTGGAAGGGAATTCCAAGACTTTGACCCAGCAACAATGAAGGAATGACAATATATTTCCAAGTGAGGGTCATGTGGCTCGGAGGGGAACTTTCAAGTAGTGGTGTTCCCATGTATGTGCTGCCCTTGTCCTTCTAGGTGGTAGTGGTTGTGGATTTGGAAGGTGCTGCCTAAGGATCTTTGGTGTATTTCTGCAGTGCATCTTGTAGATAGTACACACTGCTGCTGGTGGAGAGAGTGGATGCTTGGAGATGTGGTGCCAATGAACCTAGCTGCTTTGTCCTGGATGGTGTCAAGCTTCTTGAGTGCTATTGGAACTGTATCCATCCAGTCAAATGGGAGTATTCCATCACACTCCTGTCTTGTGCCTTGTAAATGGTGGACTGGCCTTAGGGATTCATGATGTGAGTTACCTGCTGCAGTATTCCTAGTCTCTGACTTGCTCTTATAGCCACTGTGTTTACTTGGCTAGTCGAATTGAGTTTCTGGTCAATGGTAACCCCAAGGATGTTGATAGTGGGGATTCAGCAATGATACCACCATTGATGGTAATGCCATCGTATCACACATCGTTCCCTCAAGAATTTGCCACTCAGCAGACGTACGTCAACTTACCAACATCTCTGATGCTATTATCATATTTAAAAGGCTGCTATGGACTTGGATGATAACTGGAATTCTGAAGCTGCCTTGCTGAATCCCTGACAGAATCTGAACATGTCGGAGAAAGGGCAGATGATACTATGGTTCTCCACAGGTCCTGGTCGAGGGGATGGTGCAAAGGTGAGGAGTCTTCTTCCCTGACAGACAGGCAGAAGAGGCCATGCCACCAGACCCTGCCAACCTGATCCAAGATCAGCAGACCAGTCAGTACCACAGTGCAGAGGAACAGCCAGCCTTTTCCACTCCGCCAGGTGAAGCGCCACACCTTTTCGCTGCTCCATCACACTCACTGTATTTCTGCTACTTACCTACTTCCACCAAGGCTCATGCTCTGTCACTCTCACTATTACCTGCCACATCTTCTCTCACGGATTCTCACAATAGTACCCCTAACCCTCCACACCGCAAACACTGCTAGGCCTCTGCATTGCAGAACTTACTTGCTGGGGACACCATAATACCTTTTGACAACCTGCACCAGGATTAAAAGCCACTTTCAGCCAATGCAATTTCTCCTTTTCTCTCATTTCAGGAGAATAGAGCCCACAATAGAACAGAAAGGGCCAAAAGGGTAAAGGGATGCCCGACATTTAGCTTCTTAGCCCCTATAAAGAAAGAATCCTGGCCCTCACAGGAGAAGACTGGGATTGTCCCTGTGTTGAAACGTCCACATTTCGCCAAGTGAATAAGTACTACTCTTTATTCCACTGCAATGGTTTAGCTCAGTTGACTGGATATATGGATTGCGATGCTGAGTGATGCCAACAGTGTGGGTTCAATTCCTGACATCACCATGAAGGACTACCCTTCTCAAAGTATTCCCTTGCCTGAGTGTGATGACCGACAGGTTAATTAATGAGAGCGCAGCACTAGAGTCAGGTAAGACTATGGTGACTTTACCTTGACTGTTTGTTGATTGCTATGCACATTGGCTGTGAGTGTGTGGGAATTTCCTAAGCATGCTCTTGGCAACATGGCTCATGTAACCGCTTGATTCCATGTGCTGACTTAGAAGGCAAATATAGCCTGAGCATGTATTTCTGTGCTGAAAAATTAATGCCAACTCCTAATGCAAGTGTAGTCCTAAATATGTATTTATTAGCTTAAGAGGGAGGTCAACCTGCATGTTGAATTTTGGTATAAACATGCTTTTTGGCAATGAGAAAATAGGAGCCGTTTACGCTGGCTTGGCTTATCCACAGTGATCTATGATAATTATGTACAGTATCAGTTTTCATTGTATATTATTTCTTTCATGATTTAATAAATGATACCAAGGTCATGCTACACAACACTTACACTTACAATAATTTTGTCAATTTGATTCCAGTCATTTGAACTCAGCAGAAATGAAACTCTAACGGCCTTGTGTAACAAAGCCCAATACAGAATTTTAACATGTTGGTTTATTCACTTGCGTGAAAAGAACTAGCAATAAATACAAGTTTGAATTGCATGCAAAACATTTCCTTTATTAACTTGGAAAATGAAGAATATAGAAATTCATTTTTTAATGTAGATAGTGCAGGACTTGATTTTATCCTATTGAATAACAACCTTTGTAATAACAGCACGTATTTTGTCAGGGCCTACCTAAATCTAAATGCGTGGAATGTTAGTCTTCATGAGAAAAAATGGCTGAGATGCTGCTTTCCAGCTGGGAGAAAAGGCAAGTGAGAGAGGGAGTGAGTGTGGAAGAGCTAGCATTTGACTGGATGCAGCAACAGCCTCCAAGAAGAAGAGGGGGAAGGGGTGGGAGGAAGAATGGAGGAAGAGTGAGAACCACATTGGAGACAGTACAGGATACAAAGTGGGTGTGGAGAGAAATGATTGGAGACAGCCATAGCAGCAGGACCAGGCTATGATCCAGTATGAAAAAGTGAGACAGTAAAATAAAATACTCCATAAAATAAAATATTATAAAATACTACAAATTGCAATGTCACAGGAAGGTTATAGGTGATTAATTGGTGAGTATTATAGATTCATTTCTCTTTAGTACTATATTAAATTTATAGCATAACTAGTTAACTCAACAACATAATTACTGATATTAGAGACCTAAGTAATTAAATAAAACTGTTGTGATTTATAACGAGATCAGCCTTGTGGATTTTATAGAATATGAATTCCTGATTGAGGCTGTTTATCTGGTCCAATTAAGGAGCCCTGTCTGACAGGTAAAAAGGATGAGTGTCAGAGAGACTGACAATCTGGTGCCTGACTCTCTGTGAGTTAGTACTATAGTCAGGGACTGTTCAAGTGTAAATAAAGAGTGACTTGGTGATGGGATACTGGCCGCTGTAGAGTTATTTCAAAACAAAACAAAGATGACAGGATAGGTGATGTGTTGTAGCTGTGATATGAGATTGGTGTGGATAAGTCACATTTCCAGTAAATATCCACAGTTCAAGGAACTTCACCTCAAAGTTGATGACGCATTGGGAAGCATCACAAGTAGGGAAAACTGAATGGACTTTTTAATCCAGGTGGCTAGGAAGAAACTACAGCGAGAATGATCAAAATGTGTTTGGCACCATTGTGCAAGGGGCCATTCAGGTGGAGGTGTGGAAAAGAATGTAGTTCATGTCTGGGACAGTATGGTTAGCGGGATAGATATTGCTCATTACAATTCTAAAGGCTTTGTTGTAAGCCAGGTCCAGATAGGGATCTTCTTGCGGTTGAAGAGAAACTTCATTTTGAGGGAGGATTTTTAGATTTACAGCATTCTTTTGCTTTTTTTGAGTGTGAAGGGATGGATACAGTTGTTATGGTATGTGTTTGTGCTAATGACTTGAGTAGGATAAAGGTAGACTATGAGCATCTAGGAACTAAAGGATATAGGGTAGGCCTTTTAGGACTAGATGGATGCCTATAAACTATTCCCACTTGTGATTTATTTCTATTACTATTTCTTAAGTCCGGCCACCTGATTTTACATTTTGATCTTCTAAACAAGGTTAGTTTTCATTACTAAATAAAAACCGAAAGAACTGGTGAATCTGTGCAATTCTCTGCCTCAGAAAGCAGTTGACGGTAAAACATTGAATGTTTTCAAGAAGGTGTTAGATATCATTCTTAGTGTTGAGGAATCAAAGGGTATGGGGAGAAAGCAGGAGCAGGGCACTGAGTTGGATGATTGGCCATGATCATTTTGAATAGTGGAGCAGTCTCAAAGGAAAAAATGCCCCACTCGTGGTCTTATTTTCTATGTAAAGCAGAAAGCAGAACAACAAAAAGTAATCATATTTGGACTATTAATTTAGCCACAATTAAATAAGATCAGAGAGTTGAGTGTATGACTGAAAGATTGGTGTGGGAGAAATGGGTTTTGAGTCGTAGGGCACTAACTACAGTACTGGGGAAAAGACAGCTCTACCATTGCGAAAGTATTCATCTGAATTGCTTAGGTGTCCTGGTGAATAACATAGCCAGAGCAAAGGAAAGCTTTACGGTAAGTATTGGATGGAGAGTTCATGGGATTAGGGATTTGAAAAGTTAGAGAAAGGACAACAGCGTCGGGTAATACTGTGAGTAATAATACCTGGAGTCTGACATGAAGGGCCAGAGCATACAAACAAGAGAATGCACCAGTGAATAAGATCAGAGTAAGGAAAATCTATAAAAAGACAGAAACAAAAGACATCTTTACCTGAATTCAGGCAACATTCAATTCAATGGAAAAATCAATAATAACAAATTGAAATAAATATGTATGATATGATTGCCTTTGCAGAGATATGATTGTAAAGTAGCCATGGCTGGAACCTGACTATTTAAGGGAATTTGACATTTCAGGCAGACAATAAAAAAGCAAGAGGAGGATATATAGCTCTGTTGGTAAAGGATGAAATCAGAACAGTAATGAAAGCTACAGCAACAACAAAAACAGAAGTTGCTGGAAAAGCTCAGCAAGCCTGACAGCATCTGAAAACAAAAAATCAGAGTTAATGTTTTGGGTCTGGTGACTCCTCCTCAGACGGGTTTCTGAGTAAGGGTCACCGGACCCGAAACATCTGATATTTTTTTTAATAGATGCTGCCAGACCTGCTGAGCTTTTCCAGCAACTTCTGTTTTTGTTTCTGTTTCTATTTTTGTTCCTGATTTACAGCATCCGCAGTTCTTCCAGTTTTTATTTAGTAATGAAAACTAACCTTGTTGAGAGGATCAAAATGTAGAATCAGGTGGCTGAACTTAAGAAATAGTAATAGAAATAAATCGCAAGTGGGAATAGTTTGTAGGCATCCTGATAGTAACTAAACTATAAGACAATGTATAAATCAAGAAATAATGGGGCTTGTAAGAAAGTAAATGCAATAAATCATGGAAGATTTTAATCTTCATATAGATTGTGTGTATAAATAAAATTGGCAAAGGTAGCCTGGAGAATGAGGTCATACATTATACTTGGGACAGTTTCTTAGAACATTATGTTCTCAACCAAATAGCGAACAGGCTACCAGGTAAACTGTAATTGCAGGCTTAATTAATTACTTCATTGCACAGGGCCCTCTTGGCAAGACTGTTCATGTTCATTCCACATTCATTGTGTGGGTGAACAATGTGAGTCTGAAACTGCATCCTAAAATAATTAACATGGGAACAAATACATATTTGAATAAGACAGAACTGGAAATCAGATGAAAGGCAGAGAAGAAGTGGTATATATTTAAGTAGATCTTTCATACTTCTCAACAAAGATATATTCCATTTTGAGAAATAAAGACTCCATGAGAAAAGTAGAACATCAACGACTAACTAAGACAATTAAAAATGGTATTAAATTCAAAGAAAAGATGTAGAATGCTGCAGAGATTGCTGGTGGACCAGGATTTGTAAAATTTCAGAAACCAACAAAGGATGCTTTAACATTTAATATAAAGGGAGTACCAACGGAAAAACCAGCAAGATTAAAACCACACAGTAAACATTTATACAAATATCTCTAAAGGAATTTTTAAAAAGTGGGTAGAGATCTTACAAGAAGAATCTGCAGTGATAATGGGCAGTTTAGAAGAGACAATGTTATTGAAATTTATTAGATCCTTGGGAAGCTTGATAGGTTGAACATAAAGAGGATGTTTCCTCTCCATTTGGAATCTAATATAAATGAGAACAGTTTATAAAAAAGTACTTCTCATTTAAGGTGCTAATAAGGAGGAATTTCTTCTATTAAAAGGACATTGCTCTTTGAAATTCTATCCCCAGGCTGCACTGGAGGCTAGGTCATTGTATCAATGCATAGATGAGCAAGACAACTTATTGTTCTAGAAAGGAGTCAAGGGTGGGGACAGGCAGGAAAATGTTGTTAAGGCCACAGTCAGCTTGCTATGATCTTATTTATTGGCAAAGCAGACTTGCTAGTCCGAATAGCCTACTCATGTTCTTAAATGGTCTAATTCGTTGCGCAGTATGGTACTCTGAATAATGACCCTGGAGTTAGAAATCCTATTACGCACCAGTTTAGCTACCCAGCCTGCCTCTGCATCAAATGTGGCACAGACTGCCAGAGGTGGGTCTTATGAGCTGAGTTAACTACCACAATGTAAACTGATGCCTTATGAGACAGAAGGCTGTCATAGATGATCTGATTGTTATAAAAACTTGGGTGGCTCTTTGAAAAAATCATTCATTTATTATCAGAGAGAGGGTTTCACCAACATCATATATTTTAAAGAAGCAGATGACCACTGTCCATTGCAGCTGATCTGTTTGCAACCGAAGGCACGAGCTCAAACAATTATGCCCAGGGAAGTTTTGCTTTGCCAAAGAAAGATCATTTCCGTAAGGCATAGAGGCTGTATAACTGAACCTGAATAATATACGGAAATAAACACTCTATATTGAAGAATCTTCATTTTTACTTTACATCTTACCTATCTTGAACTGAACTCTTTATTGCAAAATAGAGCACTTGGATATTACAGTTTCAGAAAAGCGTGGATAACCCTGTGTTAAATAATAATGAGAAACTCAATTTATTTCTCAGAAATAAATCATAACCCAAGCTCCACTTTACAGCCACATGTCTCTGTGAATACCATAAAGTGCTTAAATTTTCAATCAAAAATTTAAGAGGGATCAGTTTGAATATGAACACTGCTAGTTTAATTTGGGAGAATGGTGACTCATTTTCATTACTGTTAATTCTTGCATCAATGATAAAGTTCAAAACTTTTAAAATGTTTTATCTTTACTCTAGTTCCCAAGCTTAGAGAGTGGATGAGGACTGTTCATCATCGGGTTCCTGCAGCAGAAAGAACAATGCTTTGAGTCTCATTCCTGCTTGGGGTTCTATTCTGCCAATTAGTGCATTTCGATTTTTTTTCAGCTGCTAGGTGGAGCTTTGAGTGGAGAGGGACCAGACTTGCATGGCGAGATATAAATAAGAGTTCTTTTCTTATAAATATGCTCCCCTGTAACCTGTTCACAGAACATAATTACAACATTATTCCCTGTTAAACCCCTCGATCAAATGAGACTGCACAGAGTTAAAGTAGATATAGTAGATGACAAAAATCACTTCAGTGTATGTCTCTTGAATTTATGTCTGTTTTAAGCGTAATTTTTTTTCAGATCAACACTTCTACTGATTGAATACTGTCTTGTGAAAATGAACATTATCAGATATTGCAAAACTTGAACATATTATGATGTTACCCTCTCTACTGCTCTCTCTGATGGGCATGTGTACATAAAGGTAGTGGCTGCCTACAACTGAACACGTATCAATCTTACTCACTGCAATGCACAGCAATCATAATAAAAGTGAATTGCACTTAAGTGTAAGCTTTATAATTAATACCAAATTAAATTCAATGCTAATAGTTCATAATCAACCTTTGGAAAGATTAATCTGTTAATCATCTATCAAAATAGGGCAATTTAGTCTCATTTTCAATAATTAACCATTACACAGCAAGGGCACATGCCATATCTCTCAGAAACTCAAACTATAATTATGTTTGAATCCTGAAAAAAAAATATACTTTTCGAAGAAAGTTATGCTTGAATGTTCAATTTTTGATGCAAAAGCAGCTTACAATTTTTTTTGTGGTACATATCATCTATTTACTTATTCATTCAATTCAATTTGATCCAGTGTGTTTAATGGAAACATACAGCTTATTTTACACAAAGATAACAAACTGTCAAATATTCCATCAGTTTCTTACTTAAGACTTGGCACTAGATTAATGTCATAAACATACTAAAGTCTAAAAACTTAATTTTACAAACAAATGTCACTAGTGAATGAAATAATCTTGTCACCCAATATTAAATCTTCATATGTGAGGAGGTACTAATAAATCATTGTTCACTCTCCTTTTCTAAAGACTTGACTATTTATCAATACAGGAAGTCCCCACTTCATCAGCCTTTTGCAACAACATGAATTTTGCACACACAAAATACTCTTGCAACCAGTAACACATGTAGCAGCAGTGTTTGTCATCTATGAGTTGCACAACAATAACTCACTCAGGTTCCTTCAACAACATTTTCAAAATTCTCATCCCTTTCAAACTGGAAGGGCAAGGGCAGAAGGTACATGGAAGCATCGACCACTGCATAGTCCCCTTCAAGACACACATCACCCTGATGAGGAATTATATTGTCATTCTTCAATGTGAAGATCTTGCACCTTCCTCCCTAGAGGTGTACCTACCCCAAGAGCCTGCAGCAGTCCAAGAAAGTAGTTCATCTAGCCTAGCCAATGATGTCCACATTCTGTGAACATTTTTTTTTTTCCATTAAAACAATGGATTTAGCATAATGGCATTCAAAAGGAACTATTTGAATCCATTGGAATCCCATGCTTGAACCATGAGTAGTTCTGCTGGAACTACATTGTTCTAAAATTTACTTTATTGAAAATGCAAACAAAAGTTTTCTAAATATATTTGTTTTTTGTTCTCTGCTATACTTTAATTGCACACTTGACAAAAATGTTTACAGTACAAAGATTGAACATGTGGCACACATTTAAAATCGAACAGTCTGGAAGTATCTGTGCTCTGCATTTTTCATGGAAGCTCACTAAAAATTCTGATTAATTTTGTTTTACTCAAATTATTGAAGTAATTTATGTCACCCATGATTTGTGTGTTTACTTAACTATTATGTTATGCACCAGTTATTAGCTGTTATTCCTATGATAGCTGTTACAGCTAGGGACCAATTTGCTAAGTGGATAATCAGCCTTTCCTAAACTTTTGAACATTTTCCATTTTGTGCTTACATTGGTAGTATAAGACTGCTTCCCAGTATTTGCCCATATATTTATGGACCAAGATGTTGCTCTGAGCAGCCACAGAACAGCTTTTACCATTAATCTCTTGCACAGTTGCACAGAAACTTTTCACCAGCTTGTTAGAGGCAGTTTATAACTGTCTTACATCTGATCCAATGTTGCATCCATTTCAAGACATCTGGGGAACCTGTGACCTGTGGAAAACAGCTGGAAAACTCTTCAATCAATCATGAAAACTGCAAAGCAGGAAGTAGAAAGAGAAGGTATAAGTTATAATTAAATCATTAAATCATTGTATAGGATGCGAAATGAAAATTGTGACATTCACATGGGATTAAGAGACAGCTAAAAAAAAAATGGAAAATTTAAATAATTTCAAAATCATCTGCAGCATTAATTTTCTCCAGATGGGAGAAGACCATTGTAATTTTTTTTAGGAGCATGGAGATTGTAAAACTCCAATTACCACTAATTACCTCATTAACTCTACAATTTTAATTCTTTATTGCAACAACAGTGGGTAAGTGGCTTCAAGTTACACCTTTATTGCAATATCAGCACCAAATCTATTAGCCAGCACTACAATTGCACAAGCTGTGGAGGAGCAAAGGAAGACAAAGACCTTCTGTGGGCACATAAAAAGCCCTGGCAACACTTAATTGTTAATATGTTATCACCGGAGTTAATATGTTTACTTTTCATCATAACTGTGTGAATAAAAGTCATTTTAGCTGTGGAACAAGAATTAAAGTGCAGGTGCTATCCGTTCTTAGCACCGTATGATGTTTTACGGTTCAAGATGTGAAGTAAGCAGCTTCTGCATCTTTTGCAAACTATGGGACCTTGAAAGGTGATTGTTACTTTGGCAATGAGGGTGAAGCTTTCCAGGACACAATAGATTGCTTGTACCTGAAAGCCATTAGTAGGATTGATTGGTAAGGTTGCATGGTGTGGTGGAGACTGTTTGTTTGAGGCCAGGATTTGTAGGTCAATGTGTGAGGTTCACAAACAACATCTTGTGATCATAGCTGCCTGTCAAGTGCACTGTCTAAGTGTCTGTTCAATGCTATTGCTTTTTGAGGGATCTCCCATCGCACAAATGTGGAGAAACTCCTCACAGAATGAAAAAAATTCCTCAGCTCAATTACTCCAGGTGTGGTGGCAGCCATTTTTGTTTTCCTTATGTATTAACTACTTAGATAAAGATGGGAGGAAATAGTCATCACACTTCACAAAATAATTCACAGACTCAGTTTAGCTGATCCTCTCGTTTGAGAGCAAGTGAGGAGATGCGCCCTGGTCGAATGCGTGAGATGGCTGTCTGTCCTTGTGCACAAACTATCCTGGCAGCAGCACTGTAGTGAAAGGTGTCGGTGCACTGCAAAGTGCAGCATTGAAGTGTGAACTGTTTTGTAAGTGGGTGGGAGATGTACTAAGACTGATGTGTGTCTGATGCTAGTGTCTGTGGATGCAAGGCATGCAGATAGTCACTGCCCATGAAGAGTGCCAAGAGATGTTGGTAACCTCTGTCTAAAATGGATGATTGGAGAAGCAAGCAGTGAACTAGAGACATCAAGTTCCGCCGAATGTCATGTCGGGAATAGTCTACGCGTGCACAGGATGGGATAAATCAGAGGTGAGTACACACGGTTTGGGCTATGATTTTGCCCTATGAGTAACAAAGCTAACTTTTTAAAAGAATACTTTGCTTGCCACCATTTCACATATTTCTCTATATTTTTATTCTAATATTTTCATATTTGTGTTTTTGCTAGCCTTTATTTGCTCTTTTGAAACAAATTGATCAATTCTACCGTGCATAGTTATGACAGTCAGCAGACACAGTCAATGTTTTAGTCAATGCCAAAGTGATTTCGTCGAGTAGGTGACAATTTGTGTGTCTCGTAACCTCTCCATGTCTTCTTCTAAAATATAAAATTAAAAATTAAAATTAAAACTTGCATAGTTGCCAAAACACTTGCTTTCTTATCTATTCTCTTCAATTGTATCACTTCCCTGAGCAAGTCAAATACCGCCTTATGAAACTTTACAGTTCATCTTGTTCACATGTGATGTTTGACCACATACACAGTAAGGCTACTGTGGAATACACATTGTGAAAATGAGTGTTTGTGCTTCTAGGTATTTGTTTTGAGTAGAAGTCGTGGTGTATTCTGTTGGGATGGGGCTTATGTACAACCTGGGATCCTCTGTAATTCCCATCCATGCCTTGTGGTCCAATGTTGTGGCTAATATGTGTATATTCTTTCTGTAGAAGAAGTGCTCCACCTAGGGAATCTACATGCCTGAAATAAACCTTATACCTTTTACAAATGCACATTGGACAACTCTGTGAATAGCAAATACAGTAGACTAGACTGAGCAAAGTACAGGTGAACCCTATACACTACAAACCGACTGAATCCCATAGTTACCTCAACTATACATCCTCTCACCCCGTTTCCTGCAAGAAATCCGTTGCATTCTCCCAGTTTCTTATCTCTATTGGATTTGTTCTGACCATGCCACCCTGTGCACAATGTGCCCTTTATACTGAGGAGACAAAACGCAGACTGGGTGACCACTTTGCAGAACATCTATGCTCTGTCTGCAAAAATTACCCAAGCTTCCGGTTTCCTGCCACTTCAACACACCACCACGTTCTCAAACCAACATTTCTGTCACAGGTCTGTTACAGTGATCCAGTGAGAGTTCTGGGACTCAACATTCAGCTCAATAACTTTTAGAGCCTCATTCCATCCTTCCACATTTTTCACCCACCCCCACACCTGGTCTTGTCATGAAATGGACAACACAGGGTGGAGCTGGAGGAAGACAGCAGGCCAGGCAGCATCAGAGGAGCAGGAAGGTTGACGTTTTGGGTTGGGACGCTTCTTCAGAAAATTTCCTGCTCCTCTGATGCTGCCCAGCCTGTTGTGTTCCTCCAGCTCTACACGTGTTGTTTTTGCCTCCATCATCTGCACTTCCTGCTATCTCCTTATTATGACATGGGATGCTTTTAGCACAGTCACCCTTTGCCAGGTACTCCTAGGCCCATTATGATATTATGTGTTGCTTTCAGTATAACTCATCCATTTTCTCATGCTCTTCACTCTTATTATCTGTTATTCAACTTTTCTTTTGTCCTGGCCTGTTATCCATAATCTCCTTGTTTACCTAAACCATTCATATATCTCTCTCTCTCTCTCTGGGCTCCATCTCCACTTATCCACTCACCTGTCCCCTTCCTCCCATGACACTCCTACCTTGGCCTCAGCATAAATGCCAGTTTTTTTTTTCTCACTCCTAACAGTTCTGATGAAGAGTCACTGAACTCAATAGGTTAACTCTGCTTTCTTCCCACAGATGCTGCCATACCTGCTGAGTTTCTACAGCAATTTCTGTTTTTTGACTCAGATCTCCAACATCTGCAGTTCTTTGCATTATTTGACAAAGGATCTGGAGATTAGCCGTCTGCTCCTAGTCAGCTCTGGACAAATGGAAACATTAAGAGTCATTGTATGAAATGATCACTAATGTTTTTACTTCTTGCAATGGAGAATCTGACAGGTGAGGAAAAGCTACACCATTAGATTAACAACTTTCCAATTACCTCACCAAGATGGGCAAGCAGAGCCTTTTTGCTCACTCTTATCTGAAATTGGAGTTGGTTGAATGGATAAATAATTCTGGAATGCTAAGTCAACCTTCTGAGGGAAGGCAAGATCCCAGGCTGACTAAGTAACTTGTCTTGAATCTGGATCCACCATGTCTGGCTTCATGTCGCTGGTTGGAGAGATGTCTACACTTTGTCTGCCTGAATAAGAAACTACTGAGCCTAGATCACTGAGGGAAATATCACTGGACACTGCTCTCTGGGAACTTGTAACTCATGAACTGATGGGGGATACCTTTGTAATTTAGAACTGATCTCCTCTTTTGTCCCATCTTCCTTTAAATTCCAGAAGGTTTGAGTGTCTAAATGAAGTAACAAAGCAACTCCCCTGCAGTATTGCATATTTTGCTAATACATCACATCTTTGATTTCACCAAAGGATTTTGCCATTTTCTTTTTCAAAAATTGGAATCCAAACCAGGGTTAGGGGAAGACCTTTGGCCCACTTTAGTAAGGGGCAAAAGTTAAAAAGGCAAAGAAGTAAATCCAACAATACCGCACTGATTCAGGCTTGATAAAGCAAAGGTAACCATAATTTAAATTCACCTCATTTCCCCTCTGTCCATGACACATTAATTAACTAGCCCTGAAGAAGACATTCGAATTGGATCATCAGCCTTCGGCAGCTGCAGAGAATAGCTGAGAAAGAGACATGAAACTTGAAAGAAATGATGTGGATTAATCCACAGATTGGGAGAGCTATACAAATCAAATCCATTAGACTGTTATGAACCCAGAAGTCAGCCATGTTATGAGAGTGGCTGTTTTCCAAAAATGACCTTAATTCCTAATATTTGTATTAAAAAAAAAACCACTTGTTCATGGCAAATTTAAGCAACTATGTAAAGTGTAGCATAGATCAGCTTTTCTCAACACAGTAAATGAACGTTATAGTTCATTTGCTATTGGAGATTATATTTACAATGTAGGTTATGTTTCGTGTCAAAACTTGTTGGATACATACAGCCTGATGGATTTTTAAATGGTTACCAACCCATTGGAGAGAATGGAATTAGTTCAGGAGTAGGCCAAGGGTAGATTTAGAGGAGGTTTGGCCTGTTAAACTGGGGGGAGTGAGGAAAATAGTAATGAGAACTGAACCAATTACTTCAATCCAAAAAAGAAGATTGATAGCCTTGTCAGTTGCATAGAAATTGAAGCAAGTTTCCATTTGTATGCAAATAATTTATTTTTGTCCAAAACAATTTGCATTTCAATTTCCTCAATTTCCAATTCAATTAACAAAACAGTTTGCAATTTTAAATCTTAGATGAAGCAAAAATATAGCAGGAAAAGAATTAGCTTGAGTTTGCAAAACAGAGCTGTATAATGGATACGCTGGCCTCATAATAAGGGTTGTTCACTACTGTGCTAAGCAGTGTTTCATTTAGTACTGATACTGCTTGTGCTTAGAAAGCATACCTCTAAATCCTACCCAAGAGAAAGATAAGCTACATTTGTCGTAAATCTTCTGAATGTAGTTTGGCAGCAAACTTGTCTGTTCATAAAATCAGATCCTACTGTGGGAATGGCTTTCAGCAGTGTCAAGGAAATTGGATGAGATAAAAAGTAGTAATGGCTTTCATAGCGTAGTTAATAACAATTTAGTAACCTGATTGGTGCTTTGAACCAACCCAGGTTCCTACTTGAATTCTTGGACTGGATTTTAAATTACAAAGCTGCTTTCAACACTACTCTGGCAAATATCAAAGGCACAGGCTAAGACCGTGATTTGCACTGAGAAAGTGTGCCGTGTCAGAAGGGTGGTGGATGGGAAACCTGTGGTGTGGAATAAATCCAGCAGGCCTGTGACAAGATCCCAAAGTTTTTATGTTGCTCTCTTTCGTGTCAGCATGGAATCACCTTTAACTTCTGATATTTCAAAAACCCGTCTACCTCCTCTTTAAATAATTTCAGTGATTAACCTCCACAACTCTCTGGGACAGTGAATTCCAGATATTCACTACCCTCAGGGACCGGAAATTCCTTTACATCTCAGTTTTAAATGAGTGTCCCCTTATTCTGTAACTATTTTGTTAGTTCAAGATTCCCCCACTATGGAAACATCTTCTCAACATCTACCCTTATAATCTTGTATGCTTTTGTATGACCATAAAACCAATGGAGAAAGGCAGACTGGGTAAGTTAAAGCAGCGAGGGAAGGCTTGAGGTACTGAGTTGCCTACTGTTGCTCATGAGAGAGCGTTTACCTGCTGTATGTATCAGAATACTTTCACTGATTCAAGTCTTACCCATTTTTTAACAGCAAACCCCTAACAATAAAGATTAAAATTTCATTTGCCTTCTTAATTACTTGCTGCACCTTAATTACCCACAGCACCTGGATACTAACTTTGTGTTTTCTGCACAAGAATACCCAGACCCTTCTGGCATTGCATTTTATTTGAGTCTCTCTCCATTTAAATAATAGTCTGTCTTCTGATTGCTCCCACTAAATTCATGGTTACACTAAACTCCATCTGTCATTTTTCTTTTGTCTGTTCACTCAACCTATCTACATCCCCTTACGGTTTCCTTATGTCTTCATCACAGCATGTCCCACCATCTATTTGGATACATTGAATTTGGATACATTACATTCTGCCCTTCCTCCAAATCATTAATACAGATAGTAGATAGTTGAGGCCTAGGATTGATTCTTGTGGCACACCACAAATTACATCTATTCAACCTGATAAAGATCCATTAATCCTGACTCTCTGTCTTCTGTGTGTAAACCAATCATCAACCTATGCTACGTTACCTCCAATACCATGAATTTCTATCTTGCGACCTAACCATTTTTTGTGGCACCTTTATCAAATTCCTCCTGGAAATCCAAACGCACTACATCTACTGATTGTCCTTGATGATTAGCTTTGCTTGTTATGTCCTCAGAACACTGGCAAGTCTGTCAAATGTGATTTTCTTTTCACCAAAGCATGTTGACTCTGTTTGATTGTATTAAGATTTTCTAAATGTTCTTCTATTTTGTCTTTGACCATAGACCATCTTCTCAATGGCAGATGTTAGGCTAACTGGCCTATAGCTTCCTGTTTTCTGCCTCCCTCCTTCCTTTCTTGAACAGGGGGCTCACTTTGGTTTTCTGATCTGCTGGATCTATCACGGAATCCAATGAATTCTGGAATCTTTCAGCCAATTCCTCCACAATCTCTGCATCCACTTCCTTTAAAGTACTTGGATGTTAGCCATCAAAACCTCGTTACTGTCTGCCTTACTCCCATTGGGTTGTCAAGTACATCGTCCCATGTGAGAGAGACTGTTTTTGGATTTGTCCTTCCATTAGCACGTTGCCTATCCTAACTGTTATATTTGGGAAGGATTGAGTTAGCAGTTCTAAGAGTGGAAAGAATTGTGAACCATCATGACAGCAACAATTGTTTCTTCATTACCACTAGTGCAATTGGCCTTGGCATTTTTCTGTTGGATAGAAGATCAATAGACCTTGGGGTGAAATTTCTCCCATCCACCACCTTAACAAAGATGTCAGTGTCTGTTTGCACCATGGTTTGTCTTGCAACTGTAATTTGTACTCGATGCCGCTGTAATTTGAAATAGACTTCATGTTGCAAGACAATCAGGCATAGGTTAGGTGCATTTGGGAAAAAAAATGTTAAAACACCATCTTGCTTGCCTGAGTAGGACTTGTTTATAAAGAATTGTTTATTTTGTCAGGGGGACGTGTTTGGGAAAACTGACAAGATGAATTCTGCCATTTTTTTTTCTCTGTGAAAAATTGTGCACTGAATTTTTAACCGTAATATAAATGTTATTTAGATTATTCATGATGAATAAATGGCAAAACTGCAAAATTAAATGAGGAATTCTGCATAAAAGTTGGCTGAGGGTCAATCATACAGAAGGAATAAATTAGTTCAATGAGGCATTGGAAAAGGCCAAAATGAAGTCTGCCTGTTTACTGGAATTTATCTGGATGGTTTGAGCAAGACTTTTAGGATTCCTGTAATTCAACAAAGACTACTTACGTTTTGTTATCAGTACCAAATTTTTTTAAAAATCCAAAACTGATACATACATAGATTGCAACCTGACAGAGATTGATGCTGATTTTTAAAAAATGATGAATGGTAAATGAAAGCTTTATTAAAGAGATGGGATTTATTGGAATTTCAAAGGAGGAGAATGAGATGAACAGAACTTGACAGGAAATTGCAGAGCATTAGGCTAAAGGACAGAAGGTATATTGTCCTGCCAACATGGATAATTTCACACTTGGTCACATTTTATCTCATTTGCTATACTCTTTCCAGTTCATCCATCTTCCCCATAATCCTCCTCAATGCCGCTGCATTCTTCTCTTCAGTATGTACTTTCCACCTACCTTGGTATCACCAGTAAACAATATACTCAGTTCTCTCATATAAGTTATAAACATTGATTGTAATTATGAGGCTCAAATATTGTAGTGCCCCATTGAGTACAGCCTGATCTGAATCTCCCATTGAATCTTACTGTCCGTTTTCTGCCCATCAAATCAATTCACAATCCATGCCAATATGTTGCCCACAATCCTATGAGTTCTGCTTTTGTGTAATGACCTCTTCTGTAACACATTTTTTTAAAAACTTATCCATGGGATGTGGGCATCGCTGGCGAGACCAGTATTTATTTCCCATCCCAAATTTGTTTTTGAGAAGATGATGGTCAGCTTCCTAATTTGAACCATTGCAGTTCACGTGGCGTAGGTGTTTGTTAGGGAAACAGTTCCAGGATTATGAACCAGCAACAGTGATGGAATAACTATATTGTTTCAAGTCAGAATCGTTTTTGTTTTGGAGTGGGACTTTCAGGTGATAGTGCTTCAATGTATCGGTTGCCTTTATCCTTCTAGGTGGTAGAGTTTATGGGTTTCAAAGTTGTTTGTGAAGAACGGGTAGTATGGTGGCTCAGTGGTTAGCACTGCTGCCTCACATTGCCAGGGACCCGGGTTCGATTCCAGCCTTGGGTGATTGTCTATGTGAGTTTGCACATTCTCCCCGTGTCTGCGTGGGTTTCCTCCCACAATCTAAAGATCTGCAGGTTCGGTGGATTGGCCATGCTAAATTGCCCATAGTGTCTAGGGTAGGGGGGTGGGTCTGGGTAGGATGCTCTTCAGAGGGATGGTGTGGACTTGATGGGCCGAATGGCCTGCTTCCACATTGTAGGGATTCTATGATGAAATGTTTGGATGCTATTTCAATGAATGTTGAAGAAGTTACACTGAGACCCGGTGCTTCTTTGTCCTGGCTTGTGCCAAGTTCCCTGAGTGTTGTTGGAGCTTCACTCATCCAGCTAAGTGGAGATTATTCCACTCACCTGACCTATGCCTTGTAGATGGTACACAGACTTTGGTAAGCCAGGAGATGAGTTACTCACTACAGAGTTCCCAGCCTCTGATCTGGTCTTGCATCCACTGGTCAAGTTCAATTTTTGTCAAACAATAGTGAAGGATACAGTGATATTCAATGGAGGATGAGTGGGTTTTGTCTTGTTGAAGATGGCCATTGCCTGGCACTTGTTAGGCATGCATGTTATCTGCCACTTGTCAACCCAAGCCTGAATATTGTCCAGATCTGGCTTATTAGGACACAGACTGCTTAAGTATCTTAAGAATCATGAATGAGTTTGAACATTGCGCAACCATTAGCAAACGTCCCCAGTTCTGATCTTATTATGGAGGAAAGCTGATCTGTGAATCATATGAAGGTGCATGAGCCCAGGTTATTACCTTGACAAACTCATGCAGCAATGACCTATGGCTGTGATAATTGCCCTTTAATAACCATAGCCATCTCACTTTGTATAAATATGACTGCAACCAGTGGAGAACTTTTCCCTGATTCCCATTGACTCCAGTTGTTCTAGGGCACCTAGATGACACACTTGGTCAAAAGGTGCCTTAATGTCAAGGACAGTTTGGTCCTCTTGAGTACAGCTTTTTTTTTTTTACACCATGTTTAGATCAAGGATATAATGAGGTCAGGACCTGACTTAGTCTGGTGAAACATAAACTGAGCATCAGTGAGCAGGTTATGGCTCTCTACATGTCACTAATAACACAACTGCATTGTCCATCACTTTGCTGATAATTGAGAGTAAACTGATTCGATGCTAATTAGCCAGATCAGATTTGTCCTGCTCTTCGTGAACGGGACATGCTTCAGAAATTTTCCAGATTGCTACTTAAAATGCTAGTATTGTAACTGTACTGGAGCAGCTTAACTAGAGGTGTGGCTTGATCTGGAGTACAAGTCTTCAGTGCTATTGTTCAATGATTATCAGGGACCATAACCTTTGCAGTATCTAGTGCCTTCAGTTTTTTCTTGACAATGAATTACATTGGCTGAAGACTGGAACCTAAGGAGGAGGCTGTCATGGATCTCCCACTTGGAACTTCTGGCTGAAAATTGTTGTGAAATCTTCTGCTTTGTCCTTTCTACTGATGTACTGGGCTCTCCCATCATCGAGGATACGGTTATTTGTAAACCCTCCGCTCTCTGTTAGTTGTTTAATTTTCAACCACAATTCACAACTGTATGTGGTAAGGTTGCAGAGTTTAGATCTGATCCATTGTTTGTGGGATTGCTAGGCTATCTTTTGCATATTGATTCCACAGTTCGGCTTGCATCTAGTCTTATGTTGTAGCTTTATCAGGTTGGCACCTCTACTTATTGAATTTGGAGAAAATGCTACTTCAACAATTGCTTGTTCAGAGACAGAAAAATTGTTTATTATTAAAATAATTTCCAATACTTTTAAGTTTGTCATT
Source organism: Rhincodon typus (assembly GCF_021869965.1). Lineage (NCBI taxonomy): Eukaryota > Metazoa > Chordata > Chondrichthyes > Orectolobiformes > Rhincodontidae > Rhincodon > Rhincodon typus. The sequence continues at coordinate 34,813,425 of NC_063338.1, forward strand.
AAACAAGACTGGAATGTGCTACCTCAGCACACTTCAGCCATCTTTTTATTCTTTTGTTTTTAGAGTTTATCCAATTCTTATTTCTATATTTGATTTCATTTTAATGCCTCTTTTTTTTCTATTTTGCTATCTTATACTTGCCCAAGAACCTACCAGAATACTGTTTCAATTGATATTATTGCCAAGACAAGTAAACTTCCTGTTTTTGTGTCCTAACTTAACCTGTAATCAATAATGAAATAAAGTTACAAAGTTACAGGAAGTTACAACTGCATGAGAAGACCAATAGTCAATCTAACCGAAGTCTGGTAAATTGAGTTAGCCTTTTCTACAACTTGCTTTGGATATTTAAATTGAGTACTACATTTAAAATTTAATAAATTCTGTTCAAGTAGCTCTGAGGCAAAACCAATTTTGCATAAATGAAAGAGTATAACATATTTCAGTCCAGAAATAATATTAGGAACAAGGCAAATCTATTAATTATATCATTAATGTAAATTACTTGATTGCATTCCATATATTATCGGCTATTCTTGGCCAATAATCTCCTCTTCTAAAAATGATTTGTTTTTCTCGGATTCAGTTGGAATCTTTCAGAATCGTTTCTTTAGTACCTTGCCAAAAGTGAACCTTTTTCAGTGAATGTTGGCCACTGCCAAACTTTCAACTCCCATCTCCAGCAGAAATAACTGAATAATGACTGGGAGGACAGTTCCTTAATGATTTTTCCCTAACTAATGTTATATAAGGATGTAAGGATTTAAAAGTATTAATATTGAGCAGTCTTTTAAGCACTGCCCATTACAATGATGCTGTATGTGCTTGTGGGCAGTTCAACTTAGGACCTTAGTCCTCGTTATAGCTTCTGTAACAATCTCTAACATATCAATGTAAAGGTAATTATTGGCTAAATGGAATAAACTACATTTTGTTCAGTATAAAAGCCTTGTCTAATTAGACCAGTGAGCAAGTTTCCTCTACCGCATGAGATCAAAATGTTCTGTAGATCAGGATACTGAAAAGGAATTGCAGCAGCAGTGGTGAGATGCAGAATTTGGTCTAATTGTACATACAAAATAGTGAGTAGGACTGCTTATACAACATCACGAGCAGTGGTGTGAATTTTATTTAGCTACATTGCAACGCATGCTGACAGCAGTGGGGAGTGAAGTCTATGGGTTTTTCAGCATCTTCAGACTCTGCTTTAAATTGCCTGCCCATGTAGCGCATCAGCAGTAGGGAAGAGCTACACATTTATAGACAAAGAAGAAATCCTTTTGGCAAGATTCAACAAAAAAGAAATTTAATCAATGGTAAAAGCATTACAGACCTGGTAAAAGATATGCAGTCATAGGAGTATTAGGACTTGCCAGAAGAAGGAGAATTAGTTGCTCCAAAGCAGATAGAAACCGCACTGCCTGGTGGTTATCTGTAGGAGCAGTTCAGTATTGGAGTTGAGTCAGAGAGTGAATAGATCTCAGAAGCTTCATTAATTAAGTTAAATTCTGTGGTGAACAAGGGAATGCTTTAAAAATTGATGCAGTATTAAATGCTGGAAATATGAAAAGTGCTGAGAGCTCAGATTTAGCACCGTTGCCATAGCAAAGAAGCACCATGAGGCATATATACAGCAAAGGTAATCAAGGGTCACAAAATAAATGCGAAGGAAAGTTGTAGATCCAGGGACGTTGAGGACAGAATTAAAGTAACAAGGGAGTAAATTAAAAACATAAACAGCTGGTTTAAAGAATAAGAAAGTTAGGAAACTTCATTAAAGCTGTAGAAAATGTATAAATTATGTTTTGGGCAGCATTTCTTTAAACTAGAAGGAGTTGGAAACATCTAGGAAAATGTTGGAAAAGAATCTGGGATCAATATTAAAGCTGCAACTAGCAGGGTCCATTTAGTGGATTTTTAATGTAAGGGGATATCATTTATTAAATTCTAGGCAATAGAGTTCATTCAGTAAAGCTGTTAAGAAAACAGGAATCACTCAATAAGGCCATAAATGTTAGGGGAATTTACAATTTTAGCTGTCAGAAAGCATGACATTTCTATATTGGCTGCAAATCATGTGAATTTCCTCCAATACAACATGACAGAACATGAGCCTTTGGAGGAAGAAAGATAAACAATCATATTAGGAAGGCATTGCATCAGAAATAATATTGCTGGGAAGATTTAATTTCAGAGATGGGCCAAGAAGAACAGAATTGGACATCCTAGAGAAAATAATTTCTGAGATCCAGAAAGCTACAAAATTACACATTAAATCAGAAGATAAACAACTTAATAAACATCTATAAACAATGGAAAGCAAAGCTTATAATGTTGTAGCTTGCCATGGGTAAATGAAGGATCATATATTTTTCATAATGTTTTGAAAGCCTTTGAAAATTACTTAAATCTCAGCACAAATGAAATTCTTGAAAGAGCAAGATTCAAGAGAAAAGTTCAGCCTTCAGGGAAATAATTTGATGATTTCATTAGTGATATCTAAAGGTTAATAGAATAATTTACAGCTGATTTAAAGTCAGAATTCATAAGGGGCAGAATTATTTCAAACAAAATGCCAATGATCCTTGTCAGATTTATGACTTTCAAAAGAAAATTTGACACTTAAGACACCCATTCAGATGGTGAGTGAAACTGAAGCAGCCCAGATCAGACCTACAAAGAGGAGTTCAGAATAATCTAATCACCACTACTTAAGGTACGAAAGATACATGTGAAGAAACAATGTAGGAGCTAGGACAGGCACCAGATACAAAGTTTTGTTGGCACGGTGGAACAGGGAAGATTCACAAGCACCAGTAGTGATTACTAAGCCACAATTGGTTCAGTCAGATCTGATGGTACAATGTTTGTGTCAGGAATTGTCTCACTGTTGGTATCATGTCATAGTTTGGTCAGACCAAAGGCCCAATAAGTTGGCCATGAAAGTAAGTTTTGAGCACCGACAATATTTTACAAGCCTGTGTGACTTACTGATGTGCAGCAAATGCTGGCCACTCCAGCTTCATTTCAGGAAGATGTCCTAGAAATTGTGCACCATGAATACTTTGGGATTGCCAATTGAACGGCTAGAGCTCAGCCAGTGGTGCGCTGGTCTTAGACCTCAGAGGGCAGTGAAGATGATTTCCTAGTTGATTGTTAAACTTATGACAATACTGGATTGGCAGACATGGTTTAATTGCTATTAATGCCAAAAGAAAGTTCAGACAACAAAAATCAACAAGGTTTGTGAGGGAACAAATGCATGAGATAGCCAATGAGTGGTTCACCCCACTTGAGCCAAATGACAATGTTATAACAGATTTAACTCAGAGTGCAATGCAGCTTAGAGACATAATCATTATGACAATCACAATTCTGATGTTAAATTCTAAGGTGACTCAGAAGAGGCAACTTTACGCAGAATATTTCATTTCCTTCTCTTTTTGGGAGACAGCAAAAGAGACAGAAATCATGCCAAGAAATGGCAATTCTCAAATTGCATAACTGAGGATGGGAAAATGTTTATCGGTTTGACTGATATTGCAATCACTGGGGACCAATGAGAATAATGTAAAGAGTTGACATTGTTCAGCACCAGTCTATAGCCCATTGAGAATAAAGTGTGTCAGCACAGATTGAAGATGTGCGTTATTCAACTCCATGGTAAGTAACACTGAGACTGGTTACCAATGTCCAGCATTCTCAATAATACCAAAAAGGAATTGCCTGTATCGACAGGGCATGAATCCCCTGTGACGGAAACCCATGAGAGGTAAGATGCTCCAGTTTAAAGCTGTCATTCAGCTAAGAGAAGAATGAAAGTCAACAGTCTTTGACCCAAACATCCACTTGTTTACAAAATCCGAAGAGAATGCATTCTGGGAGAATAGCAAACCTTCTAGACTCCCTTAATTTGTGATGTCAGAGACTTGGTGTAAGTAATAAATGTAAATAGACCATAAAACTATAAAGTATGTTCTGGAATTTGATGTATTATTTTAATCCAAAAACAGACACTCTTACACAACAAAAAAAAAGACCATAAAACCATGAGAAAAACTAACAGGGGTAGGTTGTTCAGTCCCTCGAGTCTGCTCCATTATTTATTAGGATCAAGGCTGATCTGACACTCCTCATATCCACTTTCCTGCCCTTTCCCCATAATCCTTGATTTCCCAACTGATCAAGAATCTATCAATCTGAGTCTTAGATATACACAAGCCCCCGCAACACTCAGAAGAAATTCCTCCTGATCTCAGTCTTAAATTGGTGCCCCTTTTATTCTAAGACCATGCCGTCTGGTGCTAGACTCTCCCATGAAGGAAAACATCTTCTTAGCATTGTCCCAGTTAAACTCTTTATGAATCCTATATGTTTCAATGAGATCACCACTCATTATTCTAAATTCCAATAAGGAGTGTCCCAACCTGCTTATCCTATGCCCATTATACAATTATATGCAAACACATATACAATTTATAATGTTAATAATGGAAAAAGCAAGCTTGGAAGGGATGTTGTATAATGATATAAGGGCCTGAAATACTGAGGAATGCCTTAAACCTTGCTCACCGTGATGATATCATACGGACGTGTGGGCAGAAGGGTCTACGTTCTCACAGGAGTAAAATGTAGCATCCAGACCCTCCTCATTGTCTCATAACAATATTTATTATATCAATGTAACCTGCTTGTATTTTTGATATTCTGTCATAAGAATCTGAGCATCATTGAGTTAGCCAGCATTTAATGCCCCTCTCTAATTGGTCGAGAGGGGCTGGTGGTATGCTACTTTCAGGTTGGTGCCTGGTTGAAGGGGAGCTTCTACTTGGTGATCAGCCCTGCATCTGCTGTCCTTCTCTTTCTAGGTACTAGAGGTTGTGGGTGTGGAAGGTGCGGTCATAGTAGCCTTAGTAAGTTACTGCAGTGCAGCCTGTAGATAGTACCTACTACTGCAACTGTGCATTGGGGGTGAAAAGGTCTGAATGTTCAAGGTAGTAAGTGGGATGCTAGTCAAGTGGGCCAGTTTGTCCTGAATGATGTCAAGGTTTGACTGTTGTTGAACTGGATTCATCCAGTCAAGTGGGGGTATTCTAATTAGATTTCTAGTTTGCACCTTGTGTTTGGTAGATGTGCTTTAGAAAAATAGGAGGTGAGTTGCTAACCAGAGATATCCTAATCACTGGTCTACTTTTGTTGTCACAGTATTTCTATGGCTGGTCCAGTTCACATTCTAGTCAATGGTAATCTAAGTTTTGATTGGAAACTCATTAATGGGAATGCCAATGAATATCAAGGGCCGTACTTCGATGTAAATGTAAAACATTTAGTAAAAGTAAACATGAGACTATCGTCTTCAGATATATAATGTAAACATTGTGTCCTCTATTATTGCATAACAGAAAGTTATTTGAAATAAAATCTAAAATTTTTATGAAATGTTTTAGATTTTAAGCTTCCTGCTCTGAATACTTACCTCAAATTGCTGTCAGATTTTCCCATTCATTGTGGAAACCATTTCAGACACCTTATTCTACAAAATAGCTTTATCCTGTTGTATTACCAATTATTTTAAGTCAATAGCTATCATTGATATTCAGAGAGAAAAATATCCATGCCGTTACAAATAGATTAAGCTTGCTGCTTATTTCTTTTACAAAGCTGCTGCATTCCTAAATATGTGCTATTCTTAACAGTGAGCTCAAGTTCGGTTCCTCATCTGATCCTCTTTATTTTCAGAGAGCACAACCACACGATCATCCATGAGTGTGTCAAGACGGTTTCAACCTTTTCATAATTTTATTAATTCTTTGTTTTTTTTGGCCATCGATCCACCCCAAATATTACTGTTCCTGTAATCATCGCCTACATTTCCAGAAAATTCCTCGTTAGGAAATGAGGTAACATTTTAACTTTGTTTGATACTGTAAAAGGGTGATAGTGAGTTGGCTACAAATGGCTTCAGTAGAAATAGAAATCTGGAGAGCTGTAGAACAGACTGCCCATTCACTATGACCCAATTTACATTAATAGCACAAGATCAAAATCTACCAGTTCTACTTAAATATATTCACTATCCTTCAATCCTGTCTTAAGGGAGTATTAGTTTCACTGAATGTTGATTGAAGTTTTGCAAGCTAAATATCTGTAGCTGTTATTTAGTTTCTAATGAAATTAGTATAGTATGTGCATGAAAAGTTTGTACGTGTGTATATATTCTATTTAAAATAAACCCAGCAATTAAGATAGCCAACTGTATCAAATGAATGTGAAACACCCAAAGAAAACAATCTAATATTGAATAAATAAAGGCTGTTTGTTAGCCTAAAATTACTTTTGTCCCACTTTCATACTGCAATAGTTATTGCCCCAGAGAGACAAATGTAAATTGAAGTTATGTTACTCTGAACTAAAAGTGAACTTTCTTCCTTTTTCAATGCACTTACTTGAATATAATAGCAGCCAACAGCCTCCCTTATCGGCCCAACACATCGATATTAAGAAAAGTAGGTACAGTGAATCTTAGCCTATTTTACGTCATATTTTATCTTTTAATAACTTCAATAGGAAAGAAAATTGGATGAAACATAAAATAGGCAATTGCCATCATATGTTTCCTGGCTAATGGTAAATTTTAAATTATTTCCGTTTTGCTTTTATTGTAATATTAAGTATTATTTAATTAGTTGGGTGCTATTAAATGATGATTATTACAAAAATAAAATAAAATTATAGAGAATTGAAGAGGTAGCACTTATAAAGTGTAACCTTTTCATAAAATCAATTAGTCTTCACCGTTCATTAGAGATAACTTTTAACATTTTAATGTTCAACGATTCCTTGAATTTAACTGTGATTCATGTCTAAGAAATAATTTGGCCATTGAAATCATTCCTTTTTAAGAAGAAACATAAATTTCCTCAAGGAAAAGAAAATCCTTATCAATTAATTGGAAACAAATCCATCAGTTGTTACTAACTTTAAATGAAAAAATCAGAGAATTAAATGTGTTGGCAATTATGCTGCATTAGTCCTTGGTGTAAGTTGAATAATAATGTTATATAATGCAAAGAGGTGCATCTCAAAGTGGCTGATATATTGAGAATCACAGAAACTATAAACAGAGAGCAAATTGCCAACTGCAGACCCAGCACAAGTACCATGTTGCCTTTTTTCAAGAAGCTCTGCTACATCTTGTGGCACTCCGGTACATGATAGGCCAGCTATAGGTGTTCCTGCTGCCCAGTAGGAGTTCTGGTTGATTAGATTCAGAGCTTATCTCCATCCATGGCATCAGGAAAGCCTATGTAAGAGCTTACTGTTTTTGGTGTGTGCTAGAGATTTGTCTAGTGCTGTGGCCTGCTCCAGATGTATTTCTGCATATGTCCAATGAAAGATCAGTAACTTGAGGACAACCTGTTATAACAGCTGATTGTCTAAAAGAGGTGAGTCTAGATTTAATCAGATTAATAGCGATATCTTTTGTTAACTATATACATACCTGAGTAGGAAAGGTCATTTCTAGAATTCCGTAAGTTCAGTCGTGGCTGTATGTGATGTCAGCAGGCATTGAGAGTGTTGTCCTTAGAAAAGCAAAAGTTGAAAAGAGATAATATTCAAAATCTATCCAAAGTTCTGAATAGAGTAGATAAGACAAAACTCTCTCATTAAGATTGAGAAACAGAGGGTATAGATTTAAAGTAACTGAAAAGACAAGACAACAATGGGCGACATGTTTTTAATTCAGTTAGCCTTTACGATCACAGTACATCAGAATGTTACTGCCTGAGAGTACAGTAGAGGCAAGACCAATTGAAGCATTCAGAAAGAAATTAGATCGCTATTTGAGAAGGAAAAATAATGCAGCTCTACGGGGTAAAAGCCAAGGCAGAGGCACAATGTGACATGCTTTTTCAAGGGCACAGACTTAATGGGTTTAATAGCCTCCTTCTGTGGTGCAACATTTTTATGATTCTGTGATGTCTGGTTCCAAGTTTGAGAGCTTCAGTTTTGAGTTCTGAAGAAAAGTCATACAGGGCTCGCACTCTTACCTCTGTTTCTCTTTCCACAGATATTGCTGTATTTGCTGAGTTTCTCCAGCATATTCTGTTTTTATTTCAGTCTCCTGTCAGGCTTTGCTTTGAATCATTTCCTGTTTGTTTTCAGACCCAGAAGTGTTGGAGCGGGACTTGAATTCTGCTGATAAAATTATATTGTTGTTGCTTGTGCTTATGATAACTCATACAGGTCATGCAGGAGCCTGTGTGGTTGTGTGACATCAAGTCAATGGTGCGATGAAGGCTTAGGCCTGCCGTCTCATAGCTTTTTAAAAGATTTATTCTTTCATGAATCTGAACAATTCTGGCTAAATGAGCATTTATCGGTCGTAAGCTGGTAGCGGTGATGAATTATCTTCTTGAACGTGGTGTAGAGGCACCCACAGTCCTGATAGGAAAGGAATTGTGGGATTGTATCTCAATGACAGTGAAGGAACAGCGATACGGTTCTAAGTCAGAATGCTGTGCAGCTTGGAAGGAAACTGGCAGGTGGTAATGTTCTCCTGCAACTGTTTTCCTTATCCTCCTGAGTTGTAAGGGTAACAGGTTTTGAACGTTCTGCCAAAGGAACCTTAGTGAGCTGCTGCCAATAGTTCATACTTCTGTGTGCCAGTGAAAGAGGAAGTGGTTGTTGGGGTGTCATTCAAGCAGGCTACTTTGTTTTGAATAAGAGGCTGTATAAGTTGTAATAAGTCAAGGGTTGAACTTTCAGATGTACAAAGACTGGAAAACAAACAAACACACACTGTCAAGCCTGGCAGAGTAGGAGCTATACTATCAGTAGGCCTTGGGTAAAATACAGACAATGCATGTGTCAACTGTGGGAAAACAGTAGATAATGCAAGACACCTAGATAAACAATATTGTAACATTTTCTCTAAAGCTGCTAGGTATCTGTAGCCTTGCAGAGTTGGTTTTATGCTAACACTCCTTGTGGATGCATAAAAGTAAGCAATCAATCCTGGTCTTATCAATTTCTCAAGGTATACACTAACATGACATTCTTCGTGAGGATCGTTAGAATGGCAAGAAGTGCGTATTCCATCACATTCCTAACTTGTGCCTTTGTCAATGGGGCAAACAGGAAGTGAGTTACTCGTCTCAAAATTCCTAGCCTATGTCCAGGTCTGGTAGCCACAGTACTTATACAGATGGTGCACTTCAGGTTCTGATAAATAGTCACCCCTAGGATGCTGATAATGTCCTCAATAGTTGGAGATGGTCATTGCATTGGAAATGACCTCGACCATGATGTTGCTCATCAGTGATTTTTTTTTTTGACCACCTGCAGCCCAAATCATGAACCCTCAGTGGTCTACAGGCATTAGTAAAGAAAATTATGGAAAATAATTGTGTAATAGCTGAGAAATCGTTGTTATTTGTCTAATGAGGCTGAACAGTGATTCACTTAAAATTTCTGGGAAGACTTACTGCTGCTCATTAATATTCAGTGCTGCTTTATTTAGCCAGAAGAAGTAAATATAGAACAGCCACACATATATCGGACCAAGGGAGTATTGTAATTCATCACTAGGTAAAGCAGCTGCTAAATGGCTTAAGGAGGCAATTAAACTGGTTCAGCAATATCACCGGTAAATGTGGGTGTCAATGGTTTGTAATATCTATCTTCATAACCAATAATGGGAACCAATCTTTGGTGAAGTGACAAAAAGGAGAGCTAAAATGAGCTTTTCTTCAGCTGTAGCTTTTACAGAATGGAGAACAACAGATCATGAAAGGAAGAGGCAGTCTCCACAACCAGAAATTCCTGGCCCAGGATGTCCAGAAAAATGTGGCTAAAGAGAGGTACCATGATGAGCTTAATAGATAGCTTTAGATGAAAAGTACTTGTCCTGTTCAGGCATGACAGAATGTTTGTTCTCGCCATCTGAGAATCCTCAGCTGTACAATGCAGAAAATGTTTATCTGTACAGTTATACTTGAAAGGAAGTGATGACTGAATGTACATGGGGAAGATAAACAAAGATTTGGAACTGAAACAATTGGTATCCTGAATTCTTAGGGACTTCTCACAGGAAAATTTGAACAAAATTCACAAGAATAAAGTGATTACACAGTAATTTATATTTATTTCCAGTATGTCCATTCTTAGAGTGCAGCTTTCCCTTGTCATCCATGATTTCTGTATTTGGTAGTAACCAGAATAAGTAGCTTGAGTGTATTCACAAGGACATTTGACAGCAGTGTAAAATGGAAGGGCAACAGAACTGAATTTAGTCCTAGGCAGTAAACTGGTCTCTGGCTCCTGGTCAGAGTATGTACTAAGTACATCTTAGGGTACTCCTTGATTCTGCTGCTGGGGTGTAGGGAGCCTACTCTGTAGTGGGAAGAACATCTTCGCAGTTGGCATTACAATGAAGCAGCCTAGGAAGAGTGACCTTGCAGTCAGCATTAATCACAGTCATGCAACACAGAAAAGACCCTTTGGCCATCTGCACTGACAATAACTACAACTAAAGGTGCACTAATTCCAATTTCCTGCACTTGTCCCATATCCTTGAATGTTATGATATTTCAAGTGCTCATCAAAATATTTTTTAAAAGTTGTAAGGTTTACCTTACACTACCTTCCCAGATAGAGCTTTCCAGATTCCCACCTCCCTCCAAGTAAAAAAAAATATTTTTTCTGAAATCCCCTCTGTTTGAAGCATTTTCTTGAAGCATGCTGGGAAGAATATCCTCATAGTCAGTAAAAACCAAAAGAACTGCGGATGCTGTAAATCAGGAACAAAAACAAAGTTGCTGGAAAAGCTCAGCAGGTCTGGCAGCATCTGTGAAGGAGAAAACAGAGTTAACGTTTCAGGTCCGGTGACCCTCCCTCAGAATAGGCAAAGTATTTAAGGATGACAAATAAGGTAACGGATTACAAAATAAATAGGATTTTGAAATATGTTGAAGAGCAGAGTGAGGAACCTTGAAGTACAGGCCGTGGGATTCCTGCAGGTAATAGGGCAGCAGGTTTAAGATGACCAGGAAAGAATAGGGGCAGTTTCCATTTTGGCTAATGTGTAGTGTTTAAGACCAGGGAGTTTATACAAGAACTATAACTTTGATTGGGCCATGGCTGGAAGGCTGTATAATTCTGCTTTCTGCAATTTGGGAAGATTTTGATCATACTGGATAGCTACAGAGAAGACCCATGAGGTTATTGTCAGACATTGAGAAGTTTAACCATAAAGTATAGATGGATACACTGAGGCGGTTTTCTTTTGGAATACAGGAAACAAGAGATTGTTTTAATTTTGTATACTACAACTAAATCCGTCTTAGATATGGTGGATAGGAAGGACTTATTTCATTAGAATCTGGGGACAGAAATAAGTAACTAGTAGAAATATTAGAGGGAAGCTGAGGAGATTTATTTCTTAGTGTGGGTCTGAATATCATTGTTCAAGAGGGTGGTAGATTCAAAATTGCCCATTGTGTTAACAAAATATTTGAAGTGCCATTATTATACAGAGCTTTAGGCTAGGAGGTGAAAGGAGAGTTTGGTTGGATTGCTCTTGCTTAGCCAGCAAAGATACTATAAATCGATCTGTGGGTTAGACTTACTAGTCTTTCTAAGGTGAGTTTGGAGACAGGAGTGTAATTAGGCAGAGTGGTGGCATATTTCAATCCCACTGCTTTTTCACCTCTGCCACAATTAAGTATGGGTTGACATTCCCACCCATCCTCAATAGAGGCCCTCTGTGGCCAATTAGTGACCAATTAACAGACTCATCCTACCACTGCCAAGATTAACAATTTGGATTTATTGTTGTTTGGCGTGCAGAACAGTCACCACCATGCAGTGAGATTGTCAGCTCCTCTTTGATCAAAAGGCACTCGGTGCCCAATTTAGGGACTTGACATTGGGAAGGGGCAGGGAGCCGGTAAGAGCCACCATGCATCATTCTGCTACACAAACCCCTCCTGAAATACTCCTTGCTGGTTTGGCTCTCTCCTGGAAGTCCAGACCTGTCATCTCTGCTGCAGCCAGCACCTTCCCAGTGATGTTCATGAGCACAAAAGCTGCTGGTATCTTTTTGGCTGGAAGCTTTCAATTGAGGAGATTTCTGCCCCAGGGTCTCAATTCCAAACGAAGACCTGGTGTTGGCTTTGCTACCACCTGATTGATCCCCATAAAAAGGTAGTGCAACTTCCCTCCAACTGGCAGGCAAGACACCCAAAGTCAAACGAGATTCTGCTCTAAGATTCTTTGTTTCTAAATCAGAAATTGCTGGAGAAACCCAGCGGGTCTGGCAGCATCCGTGGAGTGAAAGTAGAGTTAACATTTCAGCAGTTCTAAAGATTTACCGCTGGACCCAAAGCGTTGAATCTGTTTTCTCACCGATGATGTTGTCAGACCTGCTAAGTTTCTCCAGTAATTTCTGTTTTGGTTTCAGATCTTCAGTATCCACAGTTCTTTGTTTTATTTTGATACTCTGTTTCTATTTAATGTTTACACCTTTTGGAGAAGGCAAGACTAGCTGAGTAACAGAGACATAAAGCTCAGGGTATCTTTAGCAATGGTTTCTTTTTTGATCTTCCACAATTAACTGGCGTCCTCAAAATTCAACCTGTTCCCTTAATTCCTCATTTACATCATTCTGTTTGGAGTTTCACTTGAGTCAGGATCTTTTCAATTATTGCAGAGTACAAATTGCAAAGTGCAGAATTTGTTGCTACTGGCCTCCATGCTGGTTAGCCACCAAGGTCCTGACCCTAAACATCTTTCAATTCATGAAGGTTGCTGCTGGATCAGTTGCACGCTGCTTGCTAGCAGGCTGTTAACTGAGGTGGATTGTTGATAATTAAGCGGCCCATTAAGACTCCATTCCTGCATTTGGTATAGTGGAGGTATATTCAAATTTACAAGAAGGGTTTAAAAACTGAATCATTGATGCAGCGTCTTTAATGAAGTAGAACAAGAGTCATTCATGATTTTCATTTTCCTTGATTTTGGATCAGTACATAAAAGTACCAATGCCATATTTCAGATTGCAGATCATAAAGGCTACCAAAGATAAGCCTCTGTATATGAGAAATCATAAAATGTATTGCGCATCACTGCTTCCCACAGTAATGAAAATTCATCTTCGCTTTTTCGTAGAACTGATAGAGATGTTTTCTAAATAAATGCTAATGTCCCCTCTTCTGTGGTTATGGTGAAAAGAATGAAAAACTGCTTAGAAGTACTTTTCTCAGTTAACTCTTTAAATATAGAATTAAATAAAAGAAAAAAAGTATGAAAATACTACTTACTTAATTCACCCTTGAATTAAACAAACACCTCCATAGAGTACAATATAACCATTCAGTATCTTCATCTAGGAGAAAAGCAGTGACTTATTTTCTGGTTTAAAATACAAACAAATCTTGAATTTATTTTTGTCTGATTTAAGTTCTATCATTTTATGTTGCATATAATATATATTCTTTAGATTTTGTACATGAAACATATGGTATAGTTGCTTTTTATAATAGTTTAAATCATTGATTTAATGGCGGTTTGGAAGTGCAGAATTAATTAGGTTTATTGTAACTTTACAAATAAAATGGTCTCTTTCTCATCAGCCAAAAATACACAAATTGACTCTCTTATGGTGAAGATAAAAAGTACTCAGCCCAGTTGAACAACCAACTAGCAACTGTAAAATATGAAAGTTTTGAAATGTTGCCACTTTATTTCCTCACTGTAATAGGTTTCTAAGTAAAGCAATTGGGTAGTGTGGCTTAATTCCATTTACATACCTTTGGCTGTTATCCTTAATACCTTTACTTAACAAAAAAAATCTTAGATATAAAATTAACAATTGATCTAGCATTCACTGTCATTTATAGAAGTGAATTTCAAATCACTACTACCATTTTTATGTAGAAATGCTTCCTAACATCTCTCCTGAATGCAAAATAAAACAAAGAACTGCAGATGCTGAAGATCTGAGAAACAAACAGAAACAGAAACTGCCTGACAAATTTAATAGGTCTGGCAACATCTGTGGACAGAAAACAAAACTAGCATTTTGAGTCCAGTCATCCATCTTCAAAACTCTCCTGAACAATTTGGCTGTTCTTTTTTGATAATGCCCCCTAATTCTATAATCTCTAACCAATGGAAATAGTTAATCTTTAATGACCTTCTCTTTTCTTGTTAATGCCTTGGAGATTTTGATCAGATCACCACTTAACCCCTTAACCTTCTAAATTCTAGAGAAATGAAGTCTAATTTGTATAATCTCTCCTCATAACCTAACCGTGAAGTTCAAGTATCATTCTTGTAAACTACCACCTATTCCCTCCATGGCTAATATATCCTTCCTAAGCTGTGGTGCCCAGATCTGCTTACAGTACTCTAAGCGGGTTCTAACCAGGGTTTTGTATAACAGCAGTATAACTTCTGCATCCTTGTATTCCAGTCCTCTGGATGTAAAAGCCTTCTTGACATTAACTACCATGTTTGAATATTGATGAAAAGAGAGACAGGCTTTTGTCTTGCACTTATCAGGACAAACTCAAGAATTTCAAGTTTCAAATCATCGCCATAATAAAGTAAAAAAGAGAAAAGGAAGCTGATTGTTTAGAAAGTCAGCTCAGACCAGTTGCTACTATGGAGAATGAGAGGGAACTGTGGCCTTATAGAGCTCCATAAACATAAGCTTCAATGAAAGTTGCCACTATATTTCCTCACTGTAACAGGTTACTAAGTAAAACAATTGGGTAGTGCGGTGCTGAACCATAGAGCAAGAGCATTCAAATTCAATCACACATTTGGCTAGAGTTAGCTGACCTCATCCAAGAGAAGACTTGGACAGTAACATTGATCTTAAGCATCTTCTCTGTTTACCCATGCTAGAGAAATACAAAGCCTACTGAATGATAGATGTGTGGATGTCAGTTGAGGTTATCAATATTTCTATAATTGAATATCTTGCTGAGATGGAAATTCACAAATAATATTCAAACACTTAGTTCATTTTATTCTCCTCATGAATCAGTAACACTCATTCCAAAAACTTTTGTGATTGTCAAATGTCAACTTCATTCAAGGATTATAATATCCTCAATGTGTATCTGACAAAAGGTCATTCCATATAGCATATAATAATGAACTCCTAATTGTTGTTTGACACATTTGCCAGCATATTAGAAGTGATAAATCTTTTGACTTAATTCTTTTAAGCTTTGAAAAATAGTGAACAGACTAGAATGACATTGTTGCTGTTCAGTTAACAGCTGTTTGCACTGATAACAGCGTGGCAAAAATAAGTGGTGGACGAACATCACATTTTCCAATTTAGGCAGTAAATTCTATTTATTATACATTTTCTGAGTAGAAGTTAAGCATTACTGTAATGCATAAAAATGAATGTCCTCTGACAGTTGCAATTTGCAAATCAAACCAACGAAGAGATAAACAGCCAGAGATTGTGATGAGAACTCTGGAACATTGTATTCTGTGATTTATCGTTCCATAATTGATCTTATTCTTACAAAAGGTAAATTGCATGGTAGGAGCAAAGGAAAATGTTTTTGTGTATTATTGATGGTTATATTGTAATTTTGCTTGCAATCCTTATAAACTCTGTTTGTGATTTTTTGTAATGTGCATTGTTCTTCATTCATAAGATGTGAACATTGCTGCCAATGCAAGCATTTATTGACCAACCCTAAAATGCTCTTCAAGAAAAAAATGTTTCAAGCTGTCTTTTTGAAATCAATGCAGTCTATTTGGTCAGTTTAAGACAGGAAGTTCTAGGATTTTGATCTAGTGACAGTGAAGGAATGGTGATACATTTCCAAAATAGGAAATTCAGAAATGGGCTAAGAGGTGGTGGAGTTCTTAAGTGTTCATTGTCCTTGCTTTCCTAGGAGGTAGAGGTCATGGATTTGGAAGATACTAACTGAAGGAGCTTTAATGCATTGCAACAATGAAACTTGAATATGACATAGACTGTTGTCACTATCCACCAGTAGAGAAGGGAAATGATGTTTTCAGTGGGAGATGGAGTGTTGATGAAACAAGTTGTGGTGTCTTGGCTTCTGTCAAGCTTATTGATTGTTATCAAAGTTTTGCTTATTCAGGAAAGTGTGAAGTATTCTATCACAGTGTTGATTTGTAATCTGTAGATAGTAGATAAGGTTTGTGGAGTCAGGAAGGTAAGTTACCAGTGAAGAAGTTCTAGCCTCTGATTTGCTTTTAACAGCCAATGTCTATAAGACTGGTCCAATTCAGTTTCCAATCAATGCTAATTCCTAAGATGTTAATTGTGACGCTAAGGGGAATTAAGAGGAATGTCAAGGCAAGACATTTAGATTCCATTTTGTTTGTGATGGTCATTAGTTGATACTTCTGCAACTCAAAAGATACTTGCCATTTATTAGCCCAGGGTTGAATGTACCAGGTCTTGTTACACCTGGGCACAGAGAACAGCAATATCTGAAAGTTTGCAAATGGTACTTCATTGTTTAAATGGTTGGGCCTAGGACACTACTCGAGGAATTCTTGCAAGAATGTCCTGTGACTGATGTTATTGACCTCCAACAACTACAGCCATCTACCTGGCTCCAATCAGGGTAGTGTTCTCTTACTTGTTCTCATTAATGCCAGTTCTGCTAGAGATCCCTGATATCATGCCTAAGTCATACATTTTTTTTAAAATTCATTCATGCAGCGAGCTGGTCAGCTTTTATTGCCCATCCCTAGTTACCCTTGAGAAGATAGTCGTGAGCTGCCTTCTTGAACTGCTGCAGTCTGTGCTACAGGTAGATTCACAATGCTTTTAGGGAGGGAATTCCAGGATTTTGACCAAGCCACAGTGAAGGAACAGTTATACATTTCCAAGTCAGGATAGTGTGTGACTTGAAAGAAAACTTGCAGGTGGTTTTCCCAAGTATCTGCTACCCTTGTCCTTCTAGATGGAAGTGGTTGTGCATTTGGAAAGTGCTGTCTAAGGATCTTTGGTGAATTTCTACAATACATGTTGTAGATAATACACACGGTGCTACTGAGCATCGGTGGAGGAGGGAGTGGATGTTTGTGGATGTAGTGCCAATCAAGTCAGCTGCTTTATCCTGGAAGGTGTGAAGCTACTTGAGTGTTGTTGAAGCTGCACTCATTCAGGCAAGCGGCGAGTATTCCCTAACACTCCTGACTTGTGCCTTGTAGATGTTGAACAGGCTTTAGGAAGTCAGGAAGTGAGTTACTTGCTGCACTATTTCTAGATCTGACCTGCTGTTGTAGCCACAGTATTTATATGGTCAATAATATTTATATGGTTTCTAGTCAATGGTAACCCCGAAGCTATTGCTACTGAGGTATTCAGAGATGGTAATGCCATCGAATGTCAAGGGACGTTGGTTAGATTGTCTCTTACTGGAGGTGGTCATTACCTGGCATTTGTGTGAAACACATGTTCCTTTCATATCAAGGGCAGTCACTCTCACCAAACATCTGGAATTTAGCTGTTTTGTCCAAGTTTGAGTAAAGATTGTAATGTATTTAGAACAACTTGTCTTGGTTATATTTCTGAGGAAGAGTCTTACTGGACTCAAAATGTAAACATTGTTTGTTTCCCCAGCTGCTACTTGATCACAAAGTTTCTCCAGAATTTGTTTGATTGTTCAGATTTTCATCATCCACAGTATTTTGCTTTCATTGTCTAGGTTGTAACTGTACAGTAATCTGTACTTTGAAATCCAGATAAAGAAATGGACATGATGTCTATTTTCACAACTGATTGTGAAAATTTTAAATTCCAATGTGAATAAACTGCAGGATCATTATAAATTCCAGTGCAAATACTGGTGTTACAGAACTATCTAATAACAATTTTCATGTTTGAGTTAAGGGTATGATTATCAACAGCAAGACATTTCTAAAAAATCCACGCACCTCCACCCCACTCCCAAAAAAAATGTCATGGTAGCTTCAATCGTGTTATTTTCCAGAATTTCTTTACAACTGATTAACCATAACACCTTGAATCAGGATTTGGCCATTTCTAGGAAAACAACCAGGTCTTGAGCATCTCGGAGCTATTCAGTGTTTCAAGGTATTGGATATTTTTGTCCTACTCACACATTTCGTCCAAGAGCTTTTGTCTCGTTTCCTACCAAATATGAAAACTAACATTTTCCTGAGAGTGTATTGGAATTTGTACGAAGGGAAGAGCATCTGTTTTTCTTTGTCTATTTGTTTTCTTTTGGTGTCTACAATTAGTGCTTCCACGTCAATGGTCTCCTGCTCACATAGACCAGTATTTCTAATTATCCAGGGAAATTACAATTGACTTCTTTGCAACTGATGGAAATTCTTAGAAGTAACTTTCCTCCCAAACATTCTTAAAAGCAATTACAGGGTCTATAGGTCTTTGCAATGGAATCTTGCCTATACGGCCTCTGGGACAAAGCTAATCTTAGATAGCATAGATACACTTAGGGCTAGGTTATATAAGCATGTGGTAGAAAAGAGAATTGAAGGCTATGCTTATAAATTTAGGGGCAGAAAGATAGGTGGAGGTGCAGAAAGAACATAAGATACTAGCATGAACTTGTTGGACCAAATGATTTTTTTTCTGTACTGCATATTTATGTCGCATTGGTGACGACATTTTTTACTTACTTGCTGTTGCCTGTGGTGCCCTGATTGCTTCCGTGTGCAATGCCAGGTTTGAGCACATAGACAGTCCAAAGGTCATAGAACAGGATTTCTTTATTTCATCAGGCCTTTATAAGCATGAAGGGAAATTAATCTAGAAAAACATCAGGTCCATGGAATTAAGCCTGTCGTTCACATCTAGTTGAGAAAATCTTTTGTCTGTCTCTCCTCAATCCACAAAGCCTCTTTCTGCTAAAAACACACTTTTTTTCCTTCACTTGAGTTCCCCTGTTCAGTGCCTGCCCTCACCATTGCTATCTGCTGCTGGAAGCCCAGTTACACATTTTGGTACACTGCTTGCCTGAGAGCAACAATCAATAGAATAGAAGGAAGAAAATAAAAAGAATTAAAGATAAAAAGAGAGAGACAGTGATAGGAAGATGGATGCTTTTTGTCACCTGTCAATTGTAGCTATGTTATAGTTTGCTATGCTGCCAATAACAAGGTCCCCATCTAGTACCATGATTGCTGTTGAAACATTCAACATTGCTATTGAGCCCAAATGATCTCTCCCTGGCCAATTATGTGAAGCTGATATGATTACTTTTCTAGTCCTCCTTGCACATTATTCACGTTATACTGACTGGATCTTGGGGCAGACCACCTGCAGCACAGATTTAGGGAGATGACAGCAATGGTGTGCTGCTCAAGGGCAGGCTTGAGGTTGGCATATAAATAGGAGATATAGGAAAGAAATGAAAAGACAAATTAATATTTTCCACCATACAAGATCAATGTTACATAATACAATGCTTGTCGTTACAAATCAGTACGTCTATGCATCACTGTGCAGAATGTTGCAAAAGATCTGTCAGTGAATATTATAAGAAAGGAAATGTTGCTAAATAGACCGTAAACCCCATTGACAAATTTTCACATGATGTTGCTCATTCCTCTCTTTTTTTCCAGAAACCACTTTGAGGTAATAAATATGTTAAAGCCTACACATTTTTATGTTATTCAGATGCACAAATTGATCAAAGTTTATCCTTCTATTAAAAAGAATCACTCAATTACAACTGAGTATATCTTTTATGAGCATTAGCATATCTAACTCTTTCAATGTGTTGAATGACTTGGAAGTGTTCATTAAGACATGATAAGTTATAACTGTCCTAATTGCAGGAGGAGAAGTCATTCTTCACTTTAGCTGACCTTGTTATTTTACTGCCCAAAGTAAGACAGCTACTTAATTCTCATTTGATGAATCCATTCCTTAATGATTATAAATAAACAAAGCCTAAATATCAGTCCTGTCATTCATAGTTTCCTTTAATGCTGAATAGGCTATCGTTTATTAAGTGTGGAGCTGTTCAAAAACAAAAATCACAAAACAATATTTAGAACCTAATTTTCCATTTCTCAAATTTTGTTTAAACACTGTTGTTTTCTTGTACTTCCATGGTATAAATAAAATTGTTATTGTTAAGTAGAAGGATTAATGATAAATGGGAAGCTAGAGCATGCAAGCACAACTCTCCTCAGGAAATTGATTTTACTTGTATTCATCCAAACATAAATTTCAATTTAATATGTACAACAGTTGAAAATAAGATACTAATGGTTTCACTTCCAAATATTTTTATAGTGTATTTTGTGCCATTATAGATACTGCATTCATTTTGTCTGTCAACTTTAATTCTGCAGCAATAAATAGGAATCAACACAGTGGGGATGCAATTCTGACAAATGCAATGCCTTAATAACTAAATATATTAGATATACATGCTCACAGAATATCAGCACTAAAAAATATACAAATGCTTTGAAATTTCACAAATGTTGAAGTTGTGATGGGGAATATACATGTTTAAATACTAGTTTCCTAATTGCTGTATTCACAGTTATTGAATGAAGTTGATTGTGAATTTATTTTTAAATAGTTGGTGCTAAAATTAAAATACTCATTGGAATTATTTTGGTTTTGCTCGTGGGTTTGCATAGAACTTAAAACAATAATAGGAGCATTGCATTGAGTGCACATCTTTCTTCAAAGTGTCATACTTTAAACATCATGAACTAAACACTTGCACTTCATTGATTTTAAATTGCAATTGAACAAGTCAGCAAGTCGTAAACTGATGTGAAAAACAAACAATAGTGTAGATTGGAAAAGAACAGAATCGACAATTTTTTTCTAATCAATGTTTAATTAAAATTGAATAATGATACGTAACCAATGTTTATGAATAAAGCAAACCGAACCAGAATTGCAAATATATCAAGTCACTCAATTTTTTTCAGATTGTTTCAAAACAAGCATTAGAATTCACTAAGAGTAACACCGAGCAATAGCCACTCTACAAACTAAGAGTTGAAATGAACAAATTGTTTAAAATGTGATTTGAAATTATTTATTTATTATTATTTATCAGTTAGCAAGCAAATTATTCTCTTGTTTGGAATATCTTTCTAACTAAGAAGAAGGAAGAGGTTATCCAGTTAAGTTTCCAGGAGATTTCTGGATGAATATTTTACAGGTGTCATATTAATGATAATGGTCTAATTATGGTCTTCATAGACGAAAGGAATCCTGCCAATCATGCAGACAGCATTGAGTAATTCATCACAGAAACTGTGCCCCGTTTGTGTGGCAGTAGTTGCTGTATTCCATGTACAAAGATCCCAAAGCCATTTTTACAGTTACTGAGAAAAGTAATGTGTAAAGTGAATAAGGGGATTAGTTTAGTGGGTGGATGGCAGAGTATGGTGATAGGTGGGTTTTAGGTGGGTGAGAGATCATATGGTGGAGGGGGTGTGAGGTTGTGGATAATTGGCCAGGTGTCCATTGAGGTGGTAGGGTTTAGTTAGGTTTCTATGGCAGGGGAGAATGGGGTTAGGGAAGATCTGAGGGGGGTTTGAAGGGAGAAATTGGATCAGGTGGTCAGGAGTTGGGGAGCCTAAAGGTTTTAGAAATTTTACTAAAACTATATTAAAATAAAGTTATCCTTTTCATTGACCAGGCCAACAACCTGCAGTAATTATATGGATTTATCTTTAATTGCCCCAGACTACCTAAACTTTACTCCCAACTATGCATCACTCTTCAAATGGTTGTCTGGACTAGCTGGTATGTCACTAATCTCTTCTATTGAACCTCTGAATTAATCTAACCTGGCTCAAAGCCTGCAGAGGAGGTCACGGATGAATATGGCCCTTCGTTGTAACCATAGGATAGAATCTGTTGCTGTCTCTTTGAGTTTGGAGGTGGGAAGGATGTTTAATTAAATGGTACGGTGGTATATGCATCTGAACCCTCCACCTTCCCACCTCTGCCAGAATTGGGTTCTCGGTAGGAAGACCAGCGACCAACAAGTTAGCGGCCTCATCCCACCATTACCGGTAATAACACAGCTGCAGATGGCCTGTTGCCATGCATTGTGCACAACAGCTGAAATCATGCAGCCTGGCTGTTGAATAAAAAGCACTCTTTAGTGCCTAATTGAAGGAATCTACTTTCTGTTTTGGGGCTGTGTGTCTCTGGAGAAGGGGGGGGACTCATGTTATACCTCATGTTACACGTCACAGTTAGACAGCCAACAGCTCCAAACGTTTATTGACCAGTTTGTTGGAAGATGCAGCAAAGGATATGCATGTGACCATTCTGAAGAGAAACTGTCAGTGAGGCACTGAGTGTCATATTGTCTCTATACCAATCAAAGCCTTTAGGAACAATCTTTTGAGCAAGTAAAAAGGGCCATTGATGAGTTATTTGAGGATGAACACAGGTATAAAGCGATAGTGGCGGGCTAATAATAATTACATGCTTTAGGTGTGGTTATAATTGCTACAGTCAATGAAGTGCACTAAACAAGCAAAATCTGTAATGGGGCAGTTTGTCACAACTATCCAAAAACAGTCCACCTTGATGGATATCTGTAAAGTGCGAGGCATTTAGGGATGCTGAATATACACTTGCTGTCTTCTTGAACTACTGTCATCCATGTAATGTAGGTACTCTGCTGTTAGGAAGCGAGTTCCAGGATTTTAACTCAGTAATAGTGAAGGAATGATACATTTAGGATTTAAGATTGTGTTTGGGTTGTAGGAGACTTTCAGGGGATGTTCCATGTATTTGATACTCATGTCCTTCTAGCTGGTAGAGGTCCACAGGTTTGAAAGGTTCTGTCAAAGGAGCTGTGGTGGGTTGCTGCAGTGCATCTAGTAGATGGTACGCACTGCTGCTACTGTACAGTCGTGGAGAGAGTGCATGTTTGAAGGCTGAATGTCGTTCCAATCAAACAGACTGTTTGTTTGTTTGTTTGTTTGTTTGTTTGTTTTGTTTTGAAAAGTGCTTCTTGAGTGTTGTTGGAGTTGCATTCATCGAGGGAAGGACATCGTATTCCATCAGACTGCTGATTTATACCTTTATAGAGGAGGAACAGGTTTTCAGGGAGTCACAGTTCAGGAAATTCTTAGTCTCTGATCTGCTGTTGTAGCTACAGTATACATATGGCTCACTTATTCAGTTTTTGGTCAACGGTAACTACCAGGATGTTGAAAGTGGCGGCTTCAGTGGTGTTAATGCCATTGCGATCAAAGGGTGATGTTTAGATTCTCTCATTGGAGATGCTCATCGCCTGATGCTGGTGTGGTGTAAATGTTACTTCCCACTTATCAGTTCAAGCCCAAAAGTTGTTTAGGTCTTGCCACATTTGGACAGTGGCTTCTTCAGCAATTGGGAGTCATAAATGATATTTAACATTTTGTAATCAATGAACGTATGATTGGAAGAATTTAACTGGTAAATTTGGGACTTCAAATGTATTAAATGTTGAGTTAGATAGATTTTTGATGGACAACAGAGTTGTGGATTAGGGCTACAGAAAGGAAAGTGGAATTGTGACCACAACCAAATCAGCTATGGCCTCATTGAATGGTAGACCATGCTCGAAGCAGGAGAATCCACCTTGGCACTTAGTCCTAGGTTCCAATGAAACAACTGGAGACTGAAAACTTCTTTTTGTGATGTTCTGTGACTGAGATGACCGTCTTTCCTTTGTGCTTTGCATGACTCCAACCAGTGGACAGTTTTTCTCCTTGAGTCCATTTACTTTAGATTTGCTCGGGCTCCTGGAGGGAAGCAAAAGGTCCAAGAAATCACCATCTGCTGTTTGGGTTCATTCCAGAAAGTGGGATTAGGGTTAGCTGAGAGTTAAGAAGCACAAGGCAGTAACATACCATCGGCCCATATTCTCAGAGCTGCCGGATGAAGGTGATACATCTGAGCAAACTGTGAAAGCAGCCATCTCCTCTGTAGGTCTCAGTTGATGGATGTGCAATAGAGAAGTCAGAATGGTTGTTCTTGCCTCTCACATTTTGTTTGGGTGATGTGTTTGACATGTTTGAATGATTGGATGAATGAGGAAGCAGAGAGATCCAAATGAGACTGACATTGTTGGAAAGTGTGTGAAGGTAACTCAGAATAGATGAGTATATCAATTGAGTGCCAAGCACTGGGATGGGGATGATTGGAGGCCAGCGAGAAGAGAAGGGGGTCAATTACACTTCATACATCCATGGTTCACAGAGTCATGTGCCCACATAAAAACAGCACTTGCTTCCGTTCGTACTTTTCATCAGCTAAGCGTGTGAAACATGACATCAGCCAACAACCAAAATAGGGTGAGTTCTTTGAATAGGTAGGGTATCCTTTGCGGCAAGGTACCTTTTTGGACATGGCTCTCTGATGCCTTCTATATTTTAGAAAAAAGAAGGTGCCGTTTGGGAATGTTAATACTGGACTTGAATGTGCATTAAAAAAAGTGCATAAACTGATTGGAATTGTCAAGCTCACTGGACTGGTCACAAAAAAACTAACCAGCCATTCAAAATTTATTCTGTTTCAATACTTGGGAAAAAAAATATGGTGCATAAGTTTATCCTTGTCTTCTCTCAGCCCTCCAGTCTATCATTACTAGATTAGTTCTGTAAGACCAATTTCACAGCCTGCCATTATCACAGTGGTGTGTCTATCAATTCAAAAATTGATTGGCAATGGTTTTAAACTCTGATGTAGGACATGAATTCCAATGCTTGTTTTTTTTTATTAAAGGTTAGAGAAAGTTAAATATAGTGAATATTTTGTTTTTAAATTAATAGGACTCCTATTTTTAATACAGTGAATTCTACAATAAGCAAAAAAATCAATCTAAGTTTGGGTCATGAATTCTGGCTATAGTGGATGTTGAATGAGTTGATATGGTAGTTGCAAGGCGAAAGGGTGGTGGTGGAGGATTGGCAAAAGTTCACATGGGACTGAAAAGAGACTTGTGGGTAGGTTGGGGGAAATTATTTGGCGAGAAAGATCGAGATGTGGTTGCTGTGTATGTTAACGGAGGTGGTGGGAAGGGCGTAAAGTAGCATAGAGGGTGTGAATGGTCATGGGGATGGGTAGAGGTCATGATGTGGCATGGGCAGAGCACAAAGATGTGGGGCAAGCGAGGGTCAAGGGCTGAAAGCATAGTTCACATGCATTTTTTTTTAAACAAAGAAAACCTTCAACAAAAGCACTGGTACACCTAGGCCAGTCTTCCACCCAGCCTGCCTTCGTTCCTGGCAGTTTTTCAGGGTCGTGTGCCATGACTCTGAGGCCCCAGTCACTCCGCAATGAAAATCCGAAGTTCTGGAGCACTTCCTCGAGGGTATGGGTTTGCTGAGCAGGGAAATGACCCAACTTAGTTTTTGCTTTGAGTCACAAATTCAAAGACTGGAGTATCTCTCGTTCTGTTGTCTTCAATCACTGGATCATCTTATCCTTGAATCTAAGATTCCCTTTTTACAGCAGTGCCCCATTTGCTTTGTCTTAAACTGCAGCACCAGCACTCAGCAGTGGCTGGTGTTCAGTCAATACAACTGTCCTCTTATAGGAAAAGGAACACAGAGCACCTTTAAAGCAATACCTACAAGCTGGAACACATGCCAGCCAGACCCAGCGTTAACCCCCTAGTGAGGGTGTGCAGCCATGCAACCAGGGTCACACTTGGCTACATATTACAATCAAATAAGTTAGGTGTGGCAGAATTGCATTTGCAACTCCAAACTCAAACAGGTGTAGGCCCAATTTTAGCCACTCCTATGGGGGGCAAATAATATGACATGGTGCCTGAAAAAAGATTATCTTTTTTTCAATACATCACATTCTGAGAAAAATGATATCCAGGATAATGCTGTTGTAACACTGATATCATGCAGAATTTTGAAAAAGGACAGAGGCAAAAACAGTGAGGTAAATAATGATAGAGTAGTAGCAAAGTGATAAAACTTTAATAGTTAGTTAAAAAAACAGACATTTAATGACAAAGATTCTTCCACTACCAGCTTATCTCCATCTTCAGCTCTCTTTTGATCCTCGGCTGAATCACATAACCACATGCCCCACTCCCTGTTCAAGTCTTTCTAGTTTGGTTTCTGTCCTGCACAGAGTGGGGAATTTTAATCTGATAAACAAACATCTTTGGGTTTGATGGGGACAGGATGTTAAAGTCAGTTTAGAAATAACTCAATGCCTGGTCAAATCATTCATCAGCTCTACTTCAATCTCCATCTTCCCAAAATTGTCCCCCTTCCCTGCAATATTGTGTTTTATCCAAAACTCTAGCAAAAAGTAGTGGTGCATGGATTTGGTTTACTTGAAGATCTCGATTTACAGCTAATTTAGTGTATACATATTTACCATAAGATCATGATAGCTCAGAAATGCATTCATCTCCTATTGTTGCTCTACCTTCCTGATCCAAAATCGCCTCCAATTTACTCACCTCCTCCCCAGATGCAAATCATAAGTCACCCATAATATACTTTAACTGCTAATCTCTGCCACAATTTTAAAAGACTCAGAAGAGAAATTCATGAGAAAAGGGTAGGTTTTGTGAACAGATAGATATTTTAAAGTAAGAGAAACTCCTAACGATGGCAGGCTCAGTGTCAATGATCAAATACTTCCCAGACCCGTTTCCTAAACCACTTTAAAGGGGACTAAGGCGCATATGATACATAACTGGTTGAAAGTAGGGATCACAGACAAAGATAACAGCACTGGATAACTATTAGCTTGAAATTTTAAATGTGAACACCTACTTGAGGTGTAACAGTTTTAACTCCACCCAAATTTCAGTCAGCAAAACTGTGGAGGTACAGAATGGAGAGATGGGTACATCCCATGTTCCCAATGTGTGGTGATCCTAAGTGTCATTAAATTGTTTCAATCTTCCTTTGTTTAACAAAAGCTGTACCATTCTTCACAACTGGGGACCAATATTAAGATTTCTGAGGCAGTTTCTTAGCAATTAAAAATCATAAAATTATCAGAATTGCCAAAAATAATCATGGAATGAGATGCAAAAGAACACATTTAACTCAGTCATTGTTTCTTATCATGAAATGTCCATATGTGTAATTCCCTCCAACACAACAATATCCAAGTGTAATTATATATAGGGTTAGGAGGTTGTCAACAGCTATAATAATATGTGGATGATGTAGTTATATAAATCACTAAGTCTTGTACATATTAATTAATATTTACTTTATGTAATCAGAAGTGGAGTTCCAGTTAATGACTTTCTAATAAAATATGTTCTTCAATTTAACTTAATTAGAATACATTTTTCTTCAACTGTTTGGGTTGTATTGTTTGAGATTACTAAGCAGCTTGGAAGATTTAAGGCACTTCAAAAGAAGGCATATTTTTGGAGATGAGAAGATACATACATACAAAATTGTGGGGTGATCTTGTAGTTTATGGCTCACAATCCTGCCTCTGTGCCAAAACCTCCAGGTACACATCCTATTCCAGGAATTAGAAGGAATATTCATTATGTGTCTAAACAAGTTTGATAATTCACCTGATAATCCTTCCAACATGCTGATATGAGTGGGAGAGATTCCTGGTCAGCTATTACTGATAACACAACTTGCTAGTGCATCATTATACATCACAAATTCCTCAGAACAAAGACTTGAGGAGGGCTGTATTGTATGCTGAATGGATATGGAATAAGTCAGAAAGCAAACATGGGCTGAACTTTAACATGTGTGCTTTGAAACCTTCGGGACCAAATAACCACCCTCAGTCTGCAACTGCCAGCAGTACAATCTGCTTCACAGCCCAATCAAGAACTGTGGGCCAGATCCTGATGTGGCTGGCTCACTCAGAGTGTGCAGGTAGTTTCAAAGCTTGAGAAGCAGAAGAGGGCACTGCTGAAGAATGTAGGAATGGAATGTATCTTGAAATGTAGGTGTCCTCGAACATGTAGGGAGTCATAATAAATACAGATCCTGTTGATTGAAGTAGGGGTAGCTCATTTGCACCAGGAGATGCTGTCTTTCTGTTGGCAGGCCACTCTGGCCCTGGTAGACACCCAGGCTGCCATAGAAATGCCATTTCCATGAAGCCGGCAGCTTCCCCACATTAAGTAGACTGCCTCAAAATTGGCAAATAGTTTCCCTCACTGGAGCAGCAGCCAGGCTTTTTAAGAAAGTTTTAAATGGGGAAAAAAATGTTTTCCTTTTGCAGTGTCTTCAGCTACGTATACTTGTATAAACAAGTGTGTTCGTTGCTTGGAAACTTGCTCTCTTGTGCGGCTTTGTGGTAACTTTTTTTTCTACATGTATAACATGCAACAGGTTTCCATGATTCTTGAAACTGTAGCCAGCCTATATAAAGGACACAGTTGGATCTGTTTGGAATCTGATGCTTTGTCTCAGCTTTGCCAATTATGTCCTCATGAATGATCCTGGCGCACACATTCATCTCATTCTAGCTGTGTTTAGATAGAGTTCTCAAATTCCACTGAGACATTGAGTCATGGCTACAGAAGATAACCTTGATTACTGCATTTCTGGGAGAGTACACTGCTTAAAAATAAAAGCAGCAAGCCAAGCAACTAGGAA
The DNA here is from genome assembly GCF_021869965.1 of Rhincodon typus. NCBI lineage: Eukaryota > Metazoa > Chordata > Chondrichthyes > Orectolobiformes > Rhincodontidae > Rhincodon > Rhincodon typus. The sequence continues at coordinate 34,842,036 of NC_063338.1, forward strand.
AACTTCTCTCCTCTCAAACAAACTGAACAATGGGAGAGTGAATCATTTTCTATTCATGTATAAATTGGCATTGGGAAAGGGTTAATCGAGATTCTTATGGGTGACAACTAATCTCCTGGACCTTTTTGTTAAAGCTGTTTCAGTATCCTCTGTTATCACTCTTGCTTCACCGTTGGAAGTCAACAGGGCATTGATCATTCAACTTGTTTATCTACGTAATACGTGTGCTTTCTGCCTGTTGTTTCCAGTAGTATTGAACAGAGAACACATTATTAAAATTACTGAGGGAGGTATTGGCATTTTTTAATAATGGCTACAAGCAATTTCAGTGTTTGTAGTGAATGTGGCAGTAGGTCAGCTCCATTTACCTTGTGTCTTTCTGTTGGTTCCCCTGCTCTTCCAAAAGCTCACATTAAGAAGAATTCCTGTGGGAAATCCTGTCTGTTGTGGTGGCATTGAAAACGGCAGTGTGTAAACAATCCTTTTAAAGTATTCAGTCAGTCTAAATAGTAACAGGAAAATCACAAACCAAAAATGGTGTCAAAACTTCAAATGCTCATAGCAATCTTCTTAAACCTTGCATGTAATCGGCACAGCCTTTAACTGACCTGGACCCATATTTCATAAAAACAGGTATATGAATCAGCTGTATGTCAGTACAAATAATAATGGGTATTTATAAGGCACCTTCAGCATAATGAGATAAGGCTATGGGCAATGTGGTGAGATTTGTAGCAGAATCTGATGAGAAGTCCATTATGGCCTTGCCTGAGATTGAAAGCATCTTGCTGCAACTTTTATGCCTTTGCCGAGCAGTGAGGTGCTTTTCTTTCTGGATGGTAGTGAGTTGCCAATTAATGGAGGGTGGGGTGGGGGTAGGCAGTGGATTGTAGTTTTTTTGAACAAGCTTGACATCGAGAAATCTCAACATGGAAGTCAGAGTGAGTACCCAGTGACTTCAGCTCGCCGCTGGCTGTGATCACCCTCCATTTTGCACCAAACAGTACCCCAGGACAAGCTCCTTAAATACCAGCCATAAGCACCCCTTGTACACAGACATTGGCATCCTATATTTGCCAACCCATAACAATCATCGTAATACCTTTCAGATGCATTTGCAGTACACTTAGATAGCACATGCCTGACTTTCAGTGCGTAAGTAGCATTGCTGCAAGGACACGTAGTATGCAGGGATAGGCAACCAGTGCATAGATTGGATCAGCCTACACCTCAGGGGTACTTACCTGCTTTCTCAACACATTTTTGCTTGGTGTCTCCCTGCATGCTTGCAGCATCCATGCCTTTTCCTGCCTTGTCATTTACTACAGTCACACAACCAGGCAGGTGCCTTACTGGTCAGCAGCCCTCAGTCAAGGGGGCATAGAGTTGGCCAACCAGCAGTGTGCTCAAACAATCACCTACTTATACCATGTGCCATACCTTACATGGCATACACATTATGTGGGCACCAAGCAGGTAGCCCACCAGGTGTTTCCAAGTCTTAGAGGAGTGTTTGCAAAATCTGGGGAGTGGTTCACAGTCAGTCCTGTTGCTCCATAGTGATCAGTCCAAGAATTAGTGGTAAAGTAGTGGTGCAAATATACAGCAGTCAGCGCTCTTGGCACCCCTTGCCCAGGGCTGTCTGGTTAGAGCAATAAAGTGGGTGGGCCACTGTCAATCTGTTGGGTCTGTCCACAGAAACTAGAGGGAGGGGAAGATAAAGGGAGACCGCTGCTACCAGAATAAAACTTGGGAACCTATTCTTCAGTTTTGAGGGCTGCAGACTAGGAGGAATCGGTGTTGACATTTGTGAGGGGGGTTCTGGGGGCAGGGGTGCGCGGAAGTGCAGCAGTATTTGCAACAGAGAGCTACAGGAAAGCACTGATGACAAGGGGATCATGTGGGAGAAGGGTTCATCCATGGTCAGGAACCCCCTAACTTCAAAGGGGAAACAGTGTATGACCCCATCCAGGCATTGTCACTTTATAAGCCAAGGGCTAAGGTAAAAGATGGCCAGGTGCAGACTCATGTAGACAGGTGGGATGGGGATCTGGAGAGGTGTTTAGCCTATGGGGTTCATGAGAAAGACTGTCAGAAAGGGGATTTGGATGTTCAGGGCCTCAATGTTACATGGAGGCAGAGACTGGAGGCCAATGGCAGAAGAGCATTTGCTGTTGCCTTCCGTCATACTGGAAGTCAAAACTGTACAATGGGAAAGAAAATGGCTGCGACCACATTCAGACTGGGTAGTTAGGTGAGTTGACCTGTGAGGGAAAGGCAGCAGGTCCCTCAGATGTTATGGTCTTTAAAACAATATGATACACAGACCCAGGCATAGTATAGGATACATATCTGCAGGGTCCTGTCAGACTAGGAGGGAAATTCACATTTAATTATACACTTAGTTCAGTTATAATCACACAATTAAAGTATATTTATTGATCCATCTACTAGCCAATACATATCTTGATATTTGAACATCATGTAAATTTGCTTAGCCTCATTTGACAAAGAGGTGCACCATGGGATTATGAACAGAGTGAAGACAATAACCTAATGGTTTTGAGTTACAGCTGTGGGGTCCCTGTTTAGTTTAACTGTGTGTAACTCATGTGTCCATACTTCCAAGGTTAAATAACACCAAGATAATATATTCCCCACTTGTTAGTCCCTTGCAAGAAATCATAACCATAGCTATGCCCTTATACTGGTATATTTTAAATTGTTTCAGTGAAATGTAACTTTTATAATAGAGTTTACTTTGTAACAATGCGTTTAATATTGTAATTGTATAATCACTTAGACTTTAATGTATCCTGTACAATGATTTGTTGAGATTAATGTTTTCTGTGTTTAGTATCTGATCTTCTGCACTAGCCTATACAACACTTTTCACTGTATTTTGTAACAAAAGACACGTGACAATAAATAAATCAAATTATAAAGTTTTACCTTTAGAGTATAAAGGGTAATGCAAACTTTTTCTAAGCATTCAAACTCAACAAAAGCAAAACCAATGACAACAAATTACTCTAAGGAAAATAAAATGATTAATGATAAGTGTCATTGTTATGGAACTTTACCAATTAAGCAAGGATTGAGGCATGAACTCGAGGATACCAATCATTGGATCCTGACCTCAAATACCTCCCCTTTTTTCCTAAAACTATCCTTTTACCTTAGTAAAGTGACCAATATCAAAATCAATGAAGAGTACAGACCAATGGATAATTGACAACTTAGGGAGCCCATCAGGAGATAGTGACATAAATCAATATCTGTCATTCTTTAGAATCAATTAGAGAATGATCATGCATCCCTTAAGCCAATTAGCAAAATGTCCTGCTGAGCCTAGATGATTAGAATGTAATGATGAGATTGATTAAGCCATGGGTTGTGACTTGGAAATAGTTAATAAGCAAACCAATCCACCCATACCAATTTTTAAGCCATACATCTATCTCCTTGACTTTATTTATCCAACGTCAATTTTTCTCATAGGTCAGGTAGTTTCCCTGTGATAATTACCTTTTTGAGGTTCTGCTTTTTGAATTAGCTCCCGAATGTACAAACTCTTTCAGCAGAACCTTCTTTCTCGTTGTCATAGGTACCAATGCAAACAACGACTGGGTCCCATTCCTCTTGCTCCAAGTTCTTTTCCAGCCCTGAGGAGATATCCTTAATTCTGGCAGCAGCAGGCAACATTGCCTTTGAGACTCTCACTCATGGCTGAGAAAAACAGCATCTATCCTCCTAATTGTACAGTCTTCCACTGCTACTGTGATCCTCTTTCGTCCCTCTACTTCAATGGTTTCCGGTACTAAGTGCAATGGTTAATGTGGCCATCCTTCCAGGAGACACTACTCTCATCCACATAGTTTACAAGCACCTCATAACTGTTGGACATTTGCAGGGGGCCAAGGCTCCTCGAATGTAACCCTCTGTGGCACCATACCTGCCTCACCTGCAGTCAAACTTACCAGTCCCTGATCACAAACCAAATTTAAATTTGAATAACCCAGTATGAGGGGTGTGACTGCCATCAATCGGGGAGTAATTAAGCTTGGGAGTGCTCAAGAGTCTTGGAGAGTTGAAATGAAGGAGATTAATGAGACATGGAGAAGTCAGGCCAAGGAAGGAGTTGAGAATGACAAGAATTTTATAATCGAGGTGAAGCTAAAACATGAGCTAATGTGGGTCAGTGAGCATAGAAATGATCAGCAAATGGAGCTCCTGTAATTAAGATCATGGGCAGCAGAGATCATGAAGGATTCCATGGGAAGCCTGGCAAGAGAGCATCTAAAGATATGAAAGGCATGCTTGAGGGTTTTGGGGGCAAAAGAGTTGAGCAGTGGCAGAATTGAAAATGGAAGATCTTTTTGATGGAATGGAATGAAATGCCAGAAATTTGCATGCATGATACAATGAGACCATTTTGACCTCATGGATGGAAGAAGCTTGTGAATTGGTTCTTCTAACATGTTTAAACCTTTAAAACAATAGACAGTTAAGTTCTGATCTGTTTCATCCAAAATTACATCTCCACATAGTCAGCAGGGTTTTAGAACTGGCAGCAAGGTGATAGCTAATGTCAGTGCTAAATACAGTATCAGGAATAGATCAAAAAGAGGATGTATCTTAAGTGATGAGTAGATCAGAATTTTTTTGTAGCTGTCAATATTGAAACCATTTTGATCTATATCACAGGTTCTTTTCTCTTTATTTTTCCACACAATCACTGAGAAATCTTTGAAAGTAACTAAAGTATTTTCAGAGTTTCAGATGTATCCCAGTATTTTAGCAGTGTTCTGCTATTCCTACAACCCTGTACTTAACAAAAGTTCCAACTTTGGTCAGAAACTTCACCCATAATTTGGGATTTATGTGCAATTCACACTCCAAACTGTCTATCTGTGCTCTCAACAAGCAAAGCTGACCACTGGAAATATACTGTTACAGTCCCTGATGTGACTGCCAGGTTTATGTTACAGTATGGTTGGCGATCAGTACCATTTTTGTTTAAAGTTATTAAAGTCAGAAATACCAGTTACTTACTAAAAGAATGAAGCCTCAAGCTTATATGGCTTTGAACAAACTAAAATTATTAAACTTTACAAAATCAAGATAGAACAATAAAGCAATCATTAAATACAAATAATACTATAATATCCAGAGTTACCATGAGAGAAATAGAAAATAACAGACAACCTGTGTTTCAACCCCATGGATCATGTCAAATGGCTGATATGGTCAAGACTTGTCCTGCAGATTTCTCAGCAGCCCACCCTGTTTACAGTGACACTGTGGGATATCAAATCTTATTAAATCTTGTCTTCTTTTCAAGGAATTCCAACACTTCACTTTCAAGGATCTGGCTTTTAAAATTTCTCAAAAGCAGTTTCATGATGGACTGGTTCAATGACCACTTGCTTCCTGGTAGTTTAATCTCTTTCCCCTGAGACAGTGCTCCACTGGATTCCATAAATGACATTCCAGCATTGACTTGTGGGCACAATTCTGACTGTTTCCCAGGTAAATAGCTGCAGTAAGTGAATGTATCCCTGCTGCAATATTTCTCAGCTACATTAAGCAGATGCCACTTGCAAGCTTCCTTCAAATGCACTCTCAGCTGCACTAGACTATTACTGGCATTCATGACTTTTTTCAAGCCCCAGCCGTTCTAGATATCTTTACAGGAGTTTGCCTCAACAATAACCCAAAGTCTTAGCTACATTAATGGTTCCCAAGGTTTCTGTGTACAGTCCACATCCTGATTTTTCAATATTCATCCTCTTCATCTGCTGCAGAACACTCCTAGTTGAGTGGCCATACTTTTTCTTGTCTCACCATACATTTCATATGGTCAAGCTTTGACACCAGTTTCCACAATGCAGGCACACTGCCGCATCAGCAGCTGCCCAAGAAAGAAAGTACAGAATGCTGGGTTAAGCATTTGCAGTCTGTTCTGCTCTGTGCTTGTGTCAGAACTCCCAGGGCACGCTGATGTTTGGAGTTCTTGGCTTCTACCTAGAATCCACCACCAACCTCAGACTTGGGTTAATCAACAATTTCTTTAACAATGTTCACTTAAATGATTATTGTGATGAGTTGGGAAATGCGAAAGTGAATATAAATGCAGCTGCTTCTGGTCAGGTAAAAGTGCAGTATAAAAACAGGGTGAAAAGACATTAATACTCCTGAGTGGTGGATCATCTTTCAGTTGATAGCTTGGGCTTCAACTGGGTTCCAGAAATAGACAGTGTTAACACATTCAGTCACCAATCTCTTCTCTATTTCTAACTGTATGGAACTCCACCCCAGTTGGAGCTACAATTCAGAACAACTTCTCTATCATTTACCTAGCAATAGGGCTGCATAAAATTGATGTCAATATTTTTCTGTGTGGTACCAAAGTTAAAAGTTAATAATCTTTTGCAGTGTGTTTCTACTCAAATGAAGCATATAGTTGTAGCTAGTCCTGTAGAATCAAGTAATTAACTTTGAAACTAAAACACCTTAAAGGTTTTTGTTGACACAACTTCTTGTTCATAAGCTCTAACAGCAGTGTCAGTGTCTGACTTATGTACAATACTCATTACATCTGATGCTGTGGTTTTAAACAAAAGTCCTAGACAAAGAAAAGGAACAAAAGGGAAGGAGAATGGGTGTATGGAGGCTGTACTATTTAATAACGAGGAATATATCATCATAAACATTCTCTGCTTATGTATTCTTAATGCATTGCAAGTACAAACAAAAATATAAAGGAGTCAGGCTTTTGAGAGAGCTCCACCAGTTAATGAGGGCAGAGCTGCAAATGGGAAATCCTGCTATTAATGCTGTCATGGACAAGAGGGAGAGGTGAATTTAATTATTTTGTTACTGTCCTCCTGTGCTGTCCATAGCAGAAGTTGTTTTTTTCACAACTTCTTTTATTTATCTTTCCATTTTTAAAAATTGGCAGTGGCGCAATCCCCCAAAGTCTAATTTTAAACAATCAACTGGAAATTCTTTAAGAAAATAACTAAGCAGGGTTTATTACTTCATTCAAAACCCCTGGGAAATTGTTCATGGCACACATCCCGTCACATATGCATTAAAAAGAGAAGCAAAAGGAAAGATGTACTGATTATAAATTACATAATACTAAATATGTTAGAAGTAGTTGATGTGATTTAAAGAGTTCAGTAAGTCGATATGTGGTTGAAGTTCTTTCAATTGGCAATGCACAGTAGTCTCTTTCATAGGAGCTCAGACTCAATTGAATTGCAAATGAAGGTGCCATAGGTATAAGTTGAAATTGGTTTACTTTGCAGGTAAGTCATAAGTTTATTTTCAGAAATCAAGCTATTGAGATCAAAGACTTTTCCTTTTAGGGAAAGCCCTTAGCTGTTAACTCTTTGGGTGTTACTAGCGGATAGTAAACAAAAGTCAAAGCTGTATCATTAAATGTGATTCAAGCAAACCAGCACCAACGGCCATGTGGCTGGAATTTCAGGTTTAGTCACTCAAGTAATGAGGTGTCTATGGATGTCCTGGGCATAGCATATTTTTTTTGGGAAAGATAGATGTGCTGTCATCAGGATCCAGTCAAGCCATAATGAACTTTGATGGTTTTCTTTGATTCAAATTAGCTGAGGTAGATATCCTGTCCCCTCATTCTTTGTATCAGAGATAGTAGGAACTGCAGATGCTGGAGAATCCGAGACAACAAGGTGCAGGGCTGGATGAACACAGCAGGCCAAGCAGCATCATAGGAGCAGAAAGGCTGACGTTTTGGGCCTAGACTCTTCATCAGAAAAGGGGGAGGGGAAGGGGGTTCTGAAATAAATAGGGAGAGAGTGGGAGGCGGACAGAAGATGGGTAGGTGGAGAGGAAACAAACAGGTCGTCTTCAACCTGTTTGTTTCCTCTCCACCAACCCTCGTTCTTTGTGTTGGTTAGTCAGGAATCCTCATACAATGCACAGACGTCATATTCTTGGAAATTGCTAGAAACTTTTATGAGCTGGCAACTTTCGCAATCTGTGTTCATTAGCAGCAATTTAAAAGTTCCAGGAAGAGTCTATTTTCAGTAAATGTAAGCAGAGAATTTTTAAAATTCACTCAGGGGATTTGGACACTGCTGGCTGGGTCAGCATTATTACGCATCCCAAATTGTGCTACGGAAGGTGGTAATGAGCTGCCTTATGGACCTGCCACTGTCTGTCGGTACAGCGATAATGCTGTAAGGCGGGGGGGAAGTTCCTAGATTTTCATTCAGTGACACTGAAGGAGCAGCGACATATTTCCAAGTCAGATGGAGTGATTTGGAGAGGAACTTATAAGTACTGTTGTTCCTGTGTGTGTGTGTGTCTGTGTGTAATGGTAGTTTAATAAAAACATTAGAGTTTTAACTGGTTCATACTTACTTCTGTGTAGCTAGAATCTATTTACTTGTAATTAATTGAAATTATTGTTAATGATCATAGAGCAGCTTTCAGAATTGAAACCAAGTCCAGGGCCTAAATCAGCGACAATGACCCTTTTAATCATCACTGTCCAGGCCTGATTGACAATGGTATTGGGAGGGCTCCAACAGATGTTGGGTAACATCCTCTCTGCCACTTTCTCTTCCAGGACCTCCAGGGGAACAACAGGAAAGTGTAGGTAGCCCTTTGATCCATGTTTTTGAAAAGTTAGTCTTTGTTGTGGTCCCTTTGGAGATCCATGACAAGAAAGAATTAAATGTTCCAAGTGACCACAATGGAAGGAACAAAGTATCAAAATTTCACCTTTTACAAGTTTTACTGTAACAATAAAACAAAATCAACAAAAAGTGCTAATTAGTAGCATTAAGTTGTATTCCATAGAAACTATAAATTACACTTTAAAATGCTTGAAACAATGGCGCCATATGCAGTCTCAATATCTCCCACAACTATCTGCCTCTTGTAAAGATCAATCACTCATTACACGGGATCTGATCTTCAAGTATCCTCTGACTGTTTGTTTGTTTTTTTTTTCCCATCTGTGTTCCACAGATCATCACCAACAGCTTTCTCCACTTTGATCATGACAGTCCCAATAGTGTAACTTTCCTAGAGTCGCCAACGTCTGGCCACTCAATAATATGGGTGCCTCTGGTAAAATGACCTAGTTCTTCAGCGTACCTGGATAACTCACGTACCTCCTTTTTTTGGTTTTAGTCCTTTCAGCTGACTGACTGTAACCTACTGCTTCACAGCCACACTCCAGGTTTTGACTACAGGCCAAAAAACCCCGAACACCAAGACTCCCAGTCTGTTCTGGCTGCAGGCTAGAATCCTACTTCCAATTAGTTTGTTTCCAAAACAACCTACCAGAGGCTCAGTTTTCATGAGTCTGATGTCACAACCAGGAAACTCAATTAAGAAACCCCCTTCCAGGGACCTAATTTTTGGGTTTCAACTTTAGTTAAAAAGAAATTGGAAATTAGTGGAAGATCTCGGCAGGTCTGGCAGCATGTGCGGAGAGAAATCACAGTCAACGGTTCAGGTCCAGTGACCCTTCTTCAGAACTGCCAGGCCTCAGATTTTCAAATACATTTTGTTTTTGTTTCCGATTTCCAGTAACTGCAGTTCTTTCAGGTTTTTTCTTTTGGTTTAAAAAATACAGACTCCATCACAGCTTTTCAAAATTATTTCATGCAAATTGTAAACACAGAACTCCAATCTCAGTTTAGCAGGTGCATCTGCACTTTGTCAGGTCAGAGAAGGCATCAGTAATTTTGTATGTCACATGAATGCACTGATTCAACAGGTGTACATGAGGACAATGCATCCTCAATGTCAGAGCCATGGAAGTTCAAATACCAGGATCTCAAATCAACAATATCATGCTGTTCTGTTGTCCCCGCACCCTCCACGCTGCCCCCTTCCCCCCGCCCCCGGCACCTGCACACAGAATATCTGCCTGAATGAAAATTGGCCCTCATCTACTTGATTCTAAGATTAGGAATGGATAGAACATTCTGTAATTGGAAACCCCTCATTTGGCAAATGCTGATCTCAGATCCAACATACTCAGCTGGAAGATGATATCAAAGAAGATGTAGGTCAGGGACAGGACTGCAGGATTCATGCACTGATTCTTCTTAGCCTGTTTCCGCACTGCAGGGATTCTATTTGGCCATTGGGTCTGCTCCAACCCTCCAAACAGCATCCCACCCAGGCCCAGGCCCAGTCCCCCACCCTATCCCTGTAACCCCGCATTTACCATGGCTAATCCACCTAACTGGTACATCTTTGGGTTCTGTGGAGAAATTGGAGCAGCCAATGGAAACCTGTGCAGACTAGAGAGAATGGGCAAATTGCACACAGATAGTTGCCCAATGCCGGAATCTAACCCCAGTCCCTGGTGCCTGAGGCAGCAGTGCAAGCCACTGAGCTACCATGCTGCCCTTCATCTCATGCAGAATCAATGAATTCATCAAACAAAGAATGGGGAGATGTTGGACCAATACATGAGCACTAGCCCCTCATGGGAGTTATTCAAGATGGCAACCTTTGACCCTGCAACGTGAACACTTCCAGTATGCAGTGGTCTATGTTTGAGGAGAGACTTTCTATTGCAGATTACAGTGATTATTATTGTAATGTGTAGCTACGAATCAGATCATACTAGCTAAATTCATTGCAATCATTTCAGTTTTGCTGCAGGGGTCCATTTGAGTTTCTGTGCAGCTGTTAGACTCTAATAACCAAGCTATTTTTTTTCAAAATCGTCATGATTTTGCAGGGAATCTCTAATGGTGTTTGAAGGTACTGTATTCCAAGGTTAAACTTGTTACACATCAAAAAATATACAAGGATGTTGCTGGGACTGGAGGGTTGAGTTATAAGCAGAGGTGAGAAAGGCTGGGAATTTTTTCCCTGGAATGTTGGAAGCTGAGGAGTGAAGTTACAGATGTTCATAAAATCATGAGGGGCACAGATAGGTGAAAAGCCAAGGCCTTTTTCCCCAGTGGTAAGGGAGTCCAAAACTAGAGGACATAGGTTTAAAGTGAGATGGGAAAGATTTTAAAGGGATCTGAGGGGCGACTTTTTCATGCAAAGGGTGGTGCATTTAGGGAATGAACTACCAGAAGATGTGGTGGAGGCTGGTACAATTACAATATTTAAAAGTCATGTAGATGGATACGTGAATAGGAAGGGTTTAAGAGGGATATGGGCCAAATGCTGGCAAATGGGACTAGTTCTGTTTGGGATACCTGGTCGGCATGGATGAGTTGGACCAAAGGGTCTGTTTCTGTGCTGTACATCTATGACTAACTCAAAATATATACATTTATCAAAATAACTGAACCATCTGAAGATATTTAAGGCAATTAAAATTTTATGTTTTAACAATATTAATATAAATAATACATAACATTTCATGGTCTGGAATGTGCTAATGGAAAAAGAGTGGTGGAAGCACAAATCAACATTAACTTGCAAACAAGAACTGATAAATACTTGGAGGAACAAATCCAGGATTATGGGGAAAGAACAGGAGACTAATTGGATAATCCTTTCATACAGCTGGAAAAGACAAGGTGCAGTATCTATAATTCTACATATCCAATGAAACAAATATTTAAATTGTATATCGAATGAACAAATTTTCTGTTGTCCATTCACTGTTTTCACTCCACCAACACACTATATATCTTGTATGTGTGTATGTATGTTTTATATTAAAGAAGCTTTAATTGCTACAGTGGAATGAATTTCACAACTTTTAAATATTGTAATTGTACCAGCCTCCACCACATCTTCTGGTAGTTCATTCCCTAAATGCACCATCCTTTGCATGAAAAAGTCGCCCCTCAGATCCCTTTAAAATCTTTCCCATCTCACTTTAAACCTATGTCCTCTAGTTTTGGACTCCCTTACCACTGGGGAAAAAGGCCTTGGCTTTTCACCTATCTGTGCCCCTCATGATTTTATGAACATCTGTAACTTCACTCCTCAGCTTCCAACATTCCAGGGAAAAAATTCCCAGCCTTTCTCACCTCTGCTTATAACTCAACCCTCCAGTCCCAGGAACATCCTTGTATATTTTTTGATGTGTAACAAGTTTAACCTTGGAATACAGTACCTTCAAACACCATTAGAGATTCCCTGCAAAATCATGACGATTTTGAAAAAAAAATAGCTTGGTTATTAGAGTCTAACAGCTGCACAGAAACTCGAATGGACCCCTGCAGCAAAACTGAAATGATTCACATCATGCTTTATTACTATGACTGAAATATAAGTGAGTGTAAATCATTGTGACAATGAAAAAAATTAAAAGGATATAATTGAGAAATCAGCACATCTAAACTGACAAACAACAGCTGTGACCTAATTTATGTAGCAATTCTATGAGGCACGGCTAAGTATAATAAATAAAAGAGAAAACAAATGTCTGAGGTGGCAATGCCAAGAGACTTCTAAAATCAACTTCCACTGCCAAGAACTCTGTGATAGGGCCAACTCATTTAGTTGTGTTTCTTTTTCATATAGTTTAATAGTCTTGGCTCCTTTGTTATTTCACCCAGGACAGTTATCTTTAAAGCGTTAAGGAATCAAAATCCAAGTTTATTGATATAAAGATGGCTTTGCATTGTCAATAGGCATCTTATTCATTTGCAACGTGATCTCTGCTAAATGTACTTTTCTTTTAAAGAATGCCTTTGTGAAAATTAAGAAAAAGTACAAACTTAGCAATTTGATAGCCTTGATTTTATAAGGGGTGGGATGTCATAACCTGCAAACTGCCAGCGTTAGGCTGAAATAGTTGATTAAAATTCATGTGTAGCATGTATTCTGAGCAGATCCCACAATAGTATGGTCTCTTAAGAGTGCCATCATGTTGGCAGTGGGGTGTGGAGGGTGTGGTGTGGTGTGGGGTACAAGATGGTGAGATTGCAGTGTAATTATGTGCAATAAACAAAATACTTAACATCTTCCCAACAGCTTTCCCTTTTTAAGGGTGCAGCCCCTATAAAGAGGAAGTTGCAGCAATTGTTGGACGACCCCTTTGGAATACTGAAGGACAGTTTGGATGTCACACAATGCCAGGAGAGGGCATTCCCACTTCAGTACCCCTACCAGTGAGGAGGCACATGTCACAGGAATAGATTCTAGGAAAGATTTCCAGGAACAGAAAGAAAACTATTACAAATGAGACTCCATATGGAATACAAGAATGTAACAAGCACAATAGTTGTTCAAAATGCTTCCAAGTAATGACAGCAATGTTGAAGATGATGAAGGTTAGTGAATGCATCAAACTTTGTAACTCCCACTCACCAGGGAGAACAATTCTCAAGCTACTCGATGCCTGTCACTAAATCCCTGTCACCCGCACATCCTCGTGGTGTTATGTTTCATGGTTAGTAGTTAGTATACCTTTGAGAGACATTTTCATGATATAATCACTGCATCTTGGCATGTGGCCTAAGGGTATAAGGCTTGTATACTTCATCTTGACTTGAACCCTTGAAGCATGACAAAGTAATAGAAGAATGCTGCTCTTTGTAAGCTAATAGCTTAACGTGAGCCCGGACATGATGCACTTCTGAATGTAATATTTGTACATCTTAATGAATGTAGCTAATGCCAATTTTGCATTATCGACACTGAGTTTCTTAGGTTAGGGGAGACAACATAAGCATTGCCACATTAGGTAAAATAGACTGCAGGAGGCAAAACTCACATCAAACTTGACATTCAAAATTCATCCTTCACATCCTTGGAGTACTCCTCATCCATACATAGGTTCCAATGATTCCAATTGCATATATATCTTTACACGCCTCTGCTGACCACAATGATTCAACTACATCAACCCATTAAGATGCAAGGTGGAATATACTCAAGTTAGAAGATTCTCAGATGTGGGGACCAGATGCAGACTCTTAATGTCCCTGTCTGTGTGATGTTCCCCGAAGTGGCCAATTAATAACCTTCAGTTCAGGGATAATGGATGACCTCTACAGGGAGGAGGGCTAGTCAGAGTGTAAAAGGTTATGGGTAGCCAACAGCCTGATTGGGAGAGGTGGGCAATGCTGGTGTAAATGGGAGGCCACAAGGGAAATTTGTGATGTGATGCCCTCTGAATATTTACTAAATTGAACAATGTGTGGCCACAACCAGCAGGCCATCTCTATGGAGTAGGAGTCCTCAGTGTGTGGCTTCAGTGAAAGGTCCATCCACTAACAGGAAGAGGCTGGCAGCTTTACCAATTTACTGTTAATTGGATACATTGCCTATGGCCATACTAGTCTGAAAACATCTGATCTTGGAAGCTAAGCAGACTCAGGCCTGGTTAGTACTTGGATGGGAGACCACCTGGGAATACCAGGTGTAGTAGGCTTGGGGCAGCATGGTCGTTCAGTGGTTAGCTCTGCTGCCTCACAGCGCCAGTGACCTGGGTTCAATTCCACCCTTGGGTGACTGTCTGTGTGGAGTCTACATGTTCTCCCCGTGTCTGTGTGGGTTTCCTCTGGGTGGTCCAGTTTCCTCCCACAGTCCAAAGATGTGCAGGCCTAGGTGGATTGGCCATGCTAAATTGCCTGTACTGTTCAGGGATGTGTAGATTGGGTGGGATGCTCTGAGGGTTGGTGTGGACTTGTTGGGCTGATTGGCCTGTTTCCATGCTGTAGGGGGTTCTATGATTCTAACTGAAGCCACTGCAACTTGGCATTTCCTCGCTTTGCTTTGAGCCCTGCCTTGCCTTACATTTTTGCACATTCAGTTTGTTAGGAATTGCTGCATGCAGAGCCACTGCGAGAGGAAATTCACAAGGAAGAGCAAATCTCTTATGAACAAGCACCATCACATGACCTAAATAAAAACCAAAAGAACTGCGGATGCTGTAAATCAGGAACAAAAACCCAGTTCTGAGGAAGGGTTATCGGACCCGAAACATTAACTTTGATTTTTTTCTTCACAGATGCTGCCAGACCTGCTGAGCTTTTCCAGCAACTTCTGATTTTGTATCACATGACCTAACACTGACAGTAACCAGCTCAATGGCTAACACTGGGCATGAGTTGTAAATCTAATATATAATCTTGTATAACTGGAATTTGCATGGTGTGGTTCACTGGGAATGATGGGCAATGAGGCCAGACAAAAGGTTTTGCTGCAGGGGCTTAGATGAGGAGTTTTTTGGGGCAGACTACATGAAAGAATTAATGATGACATATACCAAAATGTTTGGTGCAATGGCAGATTTGCTAGACCACATCCAATCGCTACCTGGAAGCATGAGGGTCTGGTTCCACAATGGCATGTTCTTTCACCCATGGGGGGCACCATTGATCCATGTGGCAGCATTTCCAGGCTGCAGTCTCAGCTTCTACTGTAGCACAGGCAGAACCCTCCTGGTGGCTTAGTAATGCAGTGTAAGTTAAGGCAGAGGTCGTGAAAAACAACATTTTTTCCTAGCTACCATCAGTTCTGAGGAAGGATCACTCGACCCGAAACGTTGTCTCTGACTTCTCTCCACAGGTACTGCCAGAACTGCTGAGCTTTCCCAGCAATTTCTGGTTTTGTTCTAGAGGTCTTAAGATTCCTGTCTGCTGGCATGTGGGCACAGAAAGG
This sequence comes from Rhincodon typus, assembly GCF_021869965.1. Classification (NCBI taxonomy): domain Eukaryota; kingdom Metazoa; phylum Chordata; class Chondrichthyes; order Orectolobiformes; family Rhincodontidae; genus Rhincodon; species Rhincodon typus. Next base: position 34,857,633 of record NC_063338.1, read on the forward strand.
TGCCATCATGGACAAAGATACTCGCGTTCAAAGGGTCTCCAGGGTGTCACAACAGTCCAGCAGGTAATCTTTGCTACAATGGTTTATGAGAATTGGTAATGCTTTCCCCCATGGGAGTAACAGTGATATCATGCACCATAACCCCTATCTCAGAATGACAGCATTTGTGCTCAACATCCTTGACGTTACCCCTAAGTCAGCTATCCCACAAGGCAGTTGCTCTTAGGACTTGCAGATCTCAAGACTATCTGCAGACATCACCTATAAAGGTCAGCAGCTTGTCACACAGCCATGCTGCCGCTATTGTGGTAAAACTGCACATGAGCACCAGGACATAAAAGTGGTCCAACAATACAAGCAGTCAGATGATGCATTTGTGTAATTAGCTCAATCCTTTTCTCCTAGCATTGATGTTCATTGGATAAACCTTTTCAGGGAACACATTTGTGGAAGGTCTTTGTTCAACAATGTTGGCTAAGGGGACTTTATGATGGGGAGTTTGATATGGATATACTTTTAAAAAACAGTGGATCTATGTTACAGTCATAAGTAGAGTCTTCGATATGTACAGCATGGAAACAGACCTTTTGGTCCAACTCGTCCATTTGGGCTGGGGAAATTCTTTTAACTAAAACAAAGTGTCATGAAGCAGTGCCTTTTGTTCTGGCCATTTGTAAATGGTGGAAATGTTCTCCTTCCTTCCTCCTCTTTATTGGTCATCTCTCCACCTTTTCTCCTCTCTTCTTTCTGCCCTTGTACTCTATGTGGACCTAGACCCCAGAAGGGAATGGCTGGGTTTAGAAGGTTGAGGAGGGTGAAGTACACTGCCACAAATATGAATGCTCTCTGTGATGCATTGCAGAGGTCCTCCAAACCTTGAAGCAGTGAACCCTTTAGGATATAGTGGTTTGTTTCACAGTATTGTGAGTGGCTCCATGACTTCCACTGAATGCCCTCTGGCCCCACATTCTGGAGTTGTGGAAGGGTGTGATTCATTGGCTATGTGTAAAGTCAGTTGGGGGATGTGGGGTAGGGGAGCACTTTTCATCAAGCAAAGAAGCTGCATTATGTCTTGGAGGCCTGAAAACATTTGCTATTGTGGACTGCCACCGCATAAAACATTATGGTCATTGTCAGGATAGCAGGAGTTCATCGAGACAAACTTCCTGATGTGGTCACACACCATTGCATGTTCAGAGTGGTCACCCTTGTGTGTGCTATATCACCAATTTTTGGCATCAAAGGTCTGCAGAGCTATGGGCAGTTGATGGTGCCATGCATCACCAGGAAACTCCTTCTCCCGGCAAATCTGCACGCCGTTTCATCTTGCATTCCATTCTCAGGGAAAGGAGGGTGAAGCTCCAGTGAACTGCAATCATTGGCCGCTGCCTGACGAATCCCTCAGCTATAAACACAACTGTAAACTTGACAGTCACTGTGAGGGCCAGCTTTCCGCTGCGTTGAGCCTCCACGTCAGTGTGAAGGGAATGCCATAACTCTATGACAACATTCTTTGTGAATCATATCCTCCTCAGGCACTGCTTCCAGCTCACCATTAAAATAGGGGCAATGCTCACAGAAGGCCCTTTGTGTAGTTTTCCCTCTATGAACACTCTCCACATCCTGTTTATGTTACAGATCAAACGGTACTCCAACCACCTTTTCTACACTATGCATTGCAATGCCTTTTTCTCCCTTCATCTGGATAGCAAGACCCTCCAAGTTGCGTCAGTAACTCACCAGACTGTAACATCTGGAATTCGTGAGTGGCCCTTTAATTAGCCCAATAAACAGAACGTACTTGCTTCTGACTGCTCACTGTTGCAGGAGTGAATAATGACCCTGCCTGTGCATGTATACATCAAATTTCAGTAGCCCAGTGAAAAATCACTTGTATCATGATATCACATGCTCAATGCCTTCAGAAATACGCAGATGTATTTCCACCTGAGCTACGAATGCTGCATGGGCCGCACAAGAATTGGGCAATAATGGACTTCACACATGGATGGCAGGTAGGTATTTGTAGCACCACTAGCCAACGATTTTAAAAAGTGCAAAACTAGTGAAACGTAATGCTTTCTATTCTGCTAATGTTAAGAAATGTTGACACTTGAGAGGAGTCACAATCCTAAAAATTGGCTTTACTCTTAGATATGGTTAATCTTCTGAAAAGTCATTTAACAAATGAGACAAACGACTATAAATTGTGAAGTAATTGAAGTTGTAATAGAGATGGTAATAACAATTATGATGTGCCTCCATGACACATGAATTATTACTGTCATTATAATACATTATTACTGTGGGTTTTTTTGAATGAATGAATAATGAAATGACTCATATTTTATATTATTCAAAGTTTCTCTATTCAGTAATGTTCATGTAATTCTAAATACAATATAGGGAATTGATGTGATTATCTAATGAATCATACTAATTAAACAGATTCCATATAAAACATTGTTCATTCATATTGAATGGAAAGAAGTTAAAAAAAATCTATGGGCTATGTTTTATGTTTTTCCAATTTTGCCATTCATTCCCCATTCGTGACTTTGCAACCTGTGAAGATCATTGTGTTTAGCTATTTCTCAATTCAACCATGGTGTAGATTCAGCATTGCAGATTTCTGCCATGGATGATTATGATTCTGAACAGGCTCGTTCTTGACCCACAGGGCATAGGGCATTGCTGAAGTGGGCATTTCAGTCCATTGATTCTGTTCTGCCTTTCAAGGAGATCCTTAGCCTCACTTTCCTACCTCTTCCCCATGATTCTTGATTCCCTTACTAATTAAAAATCTGTCTACCCCAGCCTTGAATATACTTAATGATCCAGCCTCAAGTACGCTCTGCAATTTAAAAAAGTGTGATCTATTTGCATTGTGCCCACCGGTCTTAAAGTGGTTGCTGAAAGTAAACATATGAGAAAAATACTGTACAGTGGCTGGAATGCTTCTCACAGCAGTATGCTGACCATTACCGCCCTCTGTTCCAACCTTGTGCCCAAATGCTTCCTTCCATCTGTAGACCTACCTGAAACCTGATAACAGTGACATTCTGTCCCAAATCTGAACATTTTTTCACCAGTGAGGTGCCCATTGATGCCTGGCAGGTTTCTGAAACATGTCAGTGCCATTTAGATGAGGACTGAGCCTCCGTGTTTGTGTCTTAGTCCTCCCTGTTCTGGCACAGGGATCAAGTATGGGAAATCATCAGGAACAAGCATCTAGGTCACTATCTTTTAAAATTGTTATGGTGACAAGGTGAATGATATAAATTAAGTGATGCATCATTTGGTTCACTGTTTAAGTTTGGATTCAATTAATACTTTTTCAAGGTGACATCCTATAATCTTCCACAACTGGCAGCAAGGTGGCTCAGTGGTTAGCACCAGGAACCCAGGTTCGATTCCACCTTCGGGCGACTGTCTGTGTGGAGTTTGCACATTTTCCCCGTGTTTGTGTGGGTTTCCTCTGGGTGCTCCGGTTTCCTCCCACAGTCCAAAGATGTGCAGGCTAGGTGGATTGGCCATGCTAAATTGCCCCTAGTGTTCAGGGATGTGTAGATTAGGTGGGTTATTGGGGAATGGGTCTGGGTGGGATGCTCTGAGGGTTGGTGTGGACTTGTTGGGCTGATTGGCCTGTTTCCACACTGTAGGGATTCTGTGATCTATGAAATTAGTTTATAGATTAAAAGGTGGAAGTGTTACATGACTTTCAGGCCTAACTGTGATATATTGTCTTTCAATGAACAATTATTGGAAATCTACAAAATACTAGATGCATTTTAAAATGAATACTGCTGAATAGCTAGATTTAATTGTGCCTGAAATGGGTATCCTTACATAACACCATAGGTTCAAGGAAATCATTTCATCATTGAATAAAATTAGTTTTTTTTCTGTCATTTCAATATATTTTTCATCAGTGTCTGTTAACTATGAACTTTACCACAGATTGGGCACATACAATTCTTTTCCTTCTGACTTTGTGCTTGTACGGTGAGGAATCCCCACTGAATAATTAGTCAGGTACCTTGTTCTTCCTATGTCCAAAAGATAAATTTGAAGTTCTTGCAGTCAACCTCCAAAGCATCTCTAACTCTTATGAGAATATTCAAATTAAGTTGAATAATTAGTGTTACTTAGGAGATATTAGCACAGATATAATTCAGCTTCAGCTGTGATGCCCTACATGTGGAAAAGTGGGAATTACATCCATAAAAAGTGGAGAAGATTTGATGAGAAATTTTAGGATCGCCTAATTTCAAGATTGATGGTAGAGCTAGGAAGAAAGCCCTCTTGCACCATGGCCATTATGCCTCATGGAAAGTGTGGTAGGGGATGGAATTGGGTAAGTAGTAGAACAAGGATACAACCTTCATACTTAAGAGCTACACTCAGTTAAAAGGCTGAAAAGCTGTTGGGAAAAGGAACAGAAAGGTAAGCACCAATTTTCTCTGTAGTGTAAGTGCTGCCAACATAGTTTAGAGAATGGAGTGCTGTGGTTAGTTCAGCACCAGCGATGAATCTATCACAGCCAACAATGCAAGCCATATGTAAGGATGTAGGTGTGCCTCTGATTAGGGCTTCCAGACTACAAAAGAAAAACCTTGTAGTATCAGATGAAATTTAATGACCAGTCAAACTAAAATTGTTTTCAAATGAATGACAGGACAAGTAAGTAAAGTGCATCTGTAAAAACAAACAGATAACACAGTTATCAAGCAGTATTCTTAAGGTTGTTGTATGGCACCAAATTCTTGCCCCAACAGCAATGCACTTAGTAATATACGCGAATTATCTCTTACACTATAATCATGCTAGCTATTTGATATGTATCATCTTTGGTTGTTCATCCCCTATGGCAACAGTGGTGACCATTCACCTGCACCTTTGCAATAAGCAGCCCATTTTAATGAATAGATAGGGTAAGTACAGAATAAACACATGACAAGGTTAAACACAAGGCAGGCAAAGAATGGGGATGTATTTGAATGGATTCTCAAGACACTTCAATTCCTAGCCAAAGGCATAATGATGATCTTGACACTTTCCATGAAGAATATAATGCTAAAAGAGCTTATTAAATATGGAGGATCTGCATGCATGGTCTCTCCCAAGGTACGTGTGAGGTGGTGAGATGCCAGTGAAGGCTATTTCCCTCCTATGAGCTAATGTTCAAAGGAGCCGCATCTCATCATAGAGCAGCCTGGAGAAAATAAGAGAGATGCAAGAACATAACTATTATTTCTCACATCATGAATGATTCAAGCAATTTAGTCATCTCAATGGGGAAGCACTGAATGAAAGACTGCAGGTCTTGATAACTCTGAACAGAACAATATCAAGCAATGTATAAAATATACATAGCAGCAACTTGAGGGGACTTAAAGAAATAAGGTTGAGTCTCAGGCATCTTTAGGTTCTGTAAGGGCCATTCTTCAGCTGACAGTTGGTGAACAAAATCTGTTACCAATGTAAAACCTGCTGTGGATGATTCAGAGGTCACTTCTTTTCAAAGCAAACCCATCAGATCCTCAAAAGTCCTAACTTTTGCAGGACCAGGATCCTAGGGAGCTGTGACAAAGAACTACATCTGCATCTGAGGACTAAGTGACCCTAAGAGAAGATACACTGCAATCAGAAGGAAATCATAACAGTTTTTGCCAACCATATTTTTCATCTATGTTTACAAGGGATGTCTACAGCAACAAATCACGTTTTCGAGATAGCTGTAACAAAGTCAGTGGGATACTGTATGCAAGGAATTTGTGTTTGGTTTTCTTGAAGACAACAGCAAATGTACTTGCGTGCAAGCTTAGAATTTAAATATGAAGAGGTAAGATTTTGCTTATGCTGTAGACAGGTTGATGAGAAAACAGATTTTTAGTGGTTTGAGACTCTCACATAATAGACTGCAATTAAGCCTTAAATATGTGCCAAATGCATTTGCCTCACTACTATCAAACAGTTGCCTCTTGCATCAACCTCCTGTTCTTATTAGTCTTTGGCATCATCAGTGATATCATTGTACTTTCTGAGATTCAATGGGAAAACAACCATCAGTATTTCCCAGATTGCAAAGTTATGAAGCTCCACAATTTACAAGACAATGCTAATCATGTATTACAGGGCACCTGGGACCTATTCTAAAAACAGAACTGTCCTTTTAGCATCCTATTAGCTTGCTCAATTCATTCTGTAAAGGATTTATACTTGAAGCATAGAACAACAGCAAATGTCTGTGCCATATGGTGAACATTGAGTACATAAGTATACCAACAGGCAAAGTTCACATACAAGCACGGAAGTGTTGACAAATCTTCCAATTACAAATGGGAATAAGGTATTTACTGCAAACAGACAACTTAAGAAAAATAAAACCAAGGTCATGAATTAAGTACAGAGCTGTTCTGTTTGTGTGTGTAAATGGGATGACTTCTTCAAATCTATGGGGATTACAGAACATGGTTTTTGAGAACATGATTTCTTTAAGACACCAGTTGGAATGCCTGAGAAAGTGAAATTCCAAAATACTATTATTCTAGGCACAAATAGTTCACGTCCTAGGTTCTGTCGGAAATATGATAATCAAGTTCTTGGAAGAACACCAAGAAAATTGTATTATCCAGCAAAAAAAATGTCAAAAACACATAATGACAGCCACAAGACTGTTTTGTTTGTGATGAAACACATTGCTGAAATTCGTGAACTATTAGAAAAAGTTACCTCGGTCTGTTTAATCCCGCTTGGCTCTAACTCAGTTGGTTCTGCTTTCCACTGAGGGACACATTCAATTTAACAGAAAATGACTGCCAGAAACATGAGTCACTTAACCTTGTCAACTAAAGTTGACGTGAGCTGCAAGAAATCCATATTTAATTTGATGCAACATCAAGCAATGTTGTGTCAACTGAAAGCATGAATATAAATCCACCAATCCCACACTCTCAGCGAGGAACCATGCTTGAAGGGAACTTTAAGTCAGAGATAAACTTTCACTGCAACAATGAATCTCCAACTTAATGCAGCCCTGGAGCAGTGGAGAGCACATCATCACTGTACATCTCAGAGTCAACTGCCAAAAGCAATAAAAGGGCAAATTTTTTGCTCTGTTACACTTCTGAAGAAAACACAGTTAGAGAGTAGTGAAGTTGAAGTATTGGCCGATATCATTTACACTCTTTCTGTGCTCATGTGGCAGCATTGACTGGGGCTGGTAAGAGCACGAAACATTGTGGGCAGGAGGACTTCAGTAGGTAGGAACTGAAATCTCAGTTTCTTGATTTTGCATTAAGTTTGTGAGATAAAGTGAAAGGTGTATCAGCAGTGGAGCAGCCAGCACACTCCAGGTGGTGGGAAGTGTTATATCATTTAGTTCTGTATCATGAACACTTATTAATTGATAACCACACCTAAATAAATCCTACCTTCAAGGTTAACTCAGTACTAAACTGAAAGCTCACAACTCCTGTTTCCTGAAAGTTTAATGTGGTGGCTTTTATGCAAAGTTGTTCAATCTTTAGAACTGAGATGATAATTTGTCTTTGTCTAATTGAACAGCACAGTGTGTTACCAGGACAAGATAGCAGAAAGGATGAGTTGTGCTCAATTCCTCAAATGGTACAACAAGTTGGATAGTAAGAGGATGTGACTTGTACTTGGTTCCTCAAGCATCAACACAGCAAGGCACTGGAACATTTGAGTGCGGAGTGGTGGAAGATGTCTAAGGAAAAGTATCATCAACCCTCATCTATAAACGGAAGGGGGAGAAGTAGGAAATTAGACATTAGTGACCAATTTTCTTGATGAATGCAGATTAAAGTCATGTCTAAGGTCATTGCTCTGGGATTGGTAATTCACCCCAACCAAACCTGTGCTGCTTCAGGCAAGAAGATCTCCGAGAGCATTGTGCTCCTCAGAGACACAATGCCAATGTGCAGGATAGGCTGGGGTTGGACACATGCCTCATCAGCCTAGACCAGGAGAAGGCCTTTGACAGAATATCACACAGCTACATGAGGGTTGTACTCTCCAAAATGGGTTTTGGGAAAGGAATCCAAAATTGGATCTGCCTGCTTTACAACAACATTGTTAATATAGTTCAATCAACGGTTGGGAGTCAGAAAGCCTGCTGATCTGATCAGGAGTCAGGCAGGGCAGATCACTCCCTGCTGCCTTGTTTGTGTGTTGTATAGAGCCTTTTGCTGACCCAGCAGGAAGGATATGAGTCTGGAAGGGGTCACCATTCCAGGCAGCAGAGGCCTGTAGGTCAAAGCCTCCCAGTATATGGACAACATCACTGTTTTCTGCTCAGATCCACCATCAGTGCACAGATACATGAGCAACTGCAACCAGTTCTAACTGGCCTTGGGAGCCAAGGTAGATCAAGGCAAAAGTGAGGCCATGTTCTTTGGAAATTGGGCAGCCTGAGCATTTAATCCTTTACCATTGGGACAGATTACCTGAAGGTGCTGGGAATATGATTCGGAGGGGCTGGGGCATGCTCAAAACCTGGGAAGAGAGTATCACCATAGTGAGGCAGAAACTGGGCTTATGGCAGCACCACTCCCTTTTCATCATAGGTAACAACCTGGTCATTAACTGTGAGGTACTGTCAGGGTTGCTGCATGTGGTGCAGATCTGGCCCATTCCCAGAACTTGCACCTGAAACTTCTTCCACTTCATTTGGAGATCAAAGATGGACCTCACGTACAAAGTTCTGGATAAAGGGGGGATATGTGTCCCCAATGCTGCCCTTATTTTGATGGCCACCTTTACGTGTGACTGCAATGTGTATGGACCCTCGGCACATGAGCACAAGTGTCACTATGTACATATCGAGGTTCTACCTGATCTGGTGTTTCTGTATCACCCATCCTTCATGGGAAAGTTTGTAAAGAAAAACACCTTTGGCCATATGTTCATCAAGAAATGGTCACCATGTAACATCTTTCAGATCCTGTGGGAAAATGAAAGGGTTGATCTTGTCAGGTGGTTACCTGAGCAGACTGTCGAAGTCATTTGGCAGAATGCCTCATCACCAAAGCTTTCCAACAAGCACCAAGGCATAGCCTGGCTGGAGGTGAGATGGGCACAGCCCGTCAGATCCTTCTGGCATGCCTTGTCTCTGTGTGCCATGACACATTGCCCGCAAAGTGGCTGTAATGGTGAAGAGACTGTCAGACATTTCCTTCTGAAATTTGCAAAATAAATTCTGGAGAGAGATGCAGTGGTTTTTGTTGAGGTTCGTCCCAAGCAGTTCCATTTTGTGGGACTTTATGCCCTACAGGCTGTACCCCAAGACGTACACCGAAACGAACATCGACTGTGCGTGGAGGATGGTCAACTCGGTGAAAGACACTCTATGATCTGCCCGAAATTTGCTAGTCTTCCAGAACAAAGAGCTGACATCAACCGAGTGTTGCAGACTGGCACATTCCAAGGTCCATGACGCCATGCTGATGGACGCACTAAGGGCCAGCCTCTGCCAAGGCATATTGGGGAAAGACTACTGTCTAAGGTCTTTCTGCAATGAGGGTCTGTTCAGTTATCAGACCCTCTTCATGGCTCAAAGGTATGTAAATAGTGTCCTCAATAAGTAAGAAATGCCTTGGCTATTTTTGGAACTGCAGGGAATGCCAAATTCCAATGTTTGTTTGATCTTCATGTTGCAAAGACTGTATAGAAATGCTTCAGTAACTGTTGATGTATGTATGTATGTATGAATAAAGTATATTTTTGCAATAAAAAATTGGTCTAAGGAAGCTAGGCTCCAGTTTTAGTCTATCTTTGCAGTGGCCTCATCCTGTGGGGCCAAGGATGTTAACTGCAAGACTCATGGCAGGTCACTAGATACGTCCTCTTCTCCCGGAAAACAAAAGGTGGATGCCACATGAGGAAATCAGCTTTGCACTGATGCTCAAATCAATGAGGGTATGATAAGCCATCTCTATGCTTCTTACTCACACTGTTAAGGCCATGATTACTTGAGCAACACATCGTATCTCACACTCACCGACATTCGCCAATCTGTTTGGCAAGTCTTTTATGAGGAAAACAGCAGAATTTGCAATGATCGGCCATGTCACATGACCCTGAAAGTACAAATCATGCCACACATATTTCCAAACAATAAAAGCTGACCTTTAGTACATCACCACATTGTTGCCTACATGACGGAGATGTGCCTCAATCTCTTTCATTCAGAAATAACTGTCAAACATGTAGCATGACAGTTCAATGAGCCATCCAAAAGAGGATACTCCAGCCTAGACGCATACTGCATGCATAGTTTTGTGAAAAAAGAATATTGTTATGTCTATATACATGTGTATACCTTATGTTTATACAACATCTTCCAAACCTACAATCACTACCGTCTAGAAGGATATGTGCAGCAGACACATGGGAACACCTGCAAATTATCTCCAAGCCCTTCTGGCTGAAGATCGCTGCAAATGCTTCAGCCTTATGTTTTGCACCGATTTCTGGGCTCCTCCATCTTTGAGGATGGGGAAATTTGTGGAGCCTTCTCCTCCAGTGAATTGTTTAGTTGTTCACCACCATTCACAAATGGATGTGGCATAACTGCAGAGATTAGATCTGATCTGGTGATTATGGAATTGCTTAGCTCTATCACTTGCTGCGTATGCTGTTTGTCACCCAAGTAGCCCTGTATTTTTGCTTCACCAAGTTGACACCAACCTTTAGATATGCCTGGTATAACTCTTACCTTGGCCTCCTGTGCTCTTTGAACCATTGTGAATTGCACCCAGGTACATTCTGGATTCATGAACTGAGCAGCCAATTTTTTTGTGACCTGCTAGGATACGCAAGTGATGCTTGCTTCCCAGACAAATTTAGGGCAATTCTGTGACCTCATTAACTGACCTTTATCTTAATACAGTCATGCTTTTATATTACTACTTGAAAATCTAAATCAAAAGTGAAGGATCTTAAATGTTTTTCACTTCTGGTTTGCAGTGTGAACACTTTAACTTGATTCATCCCTTACCTTCTTCCTGACAGCACTGCTTGATGTCTCCCTCACATCTCATTGACGTGGTGCCAGATTTATTACCCCATCAGGAAAGGGGAAATTCCTGTCACAAGAATCACTAAATCTTTGAGAGCTGCTTTTTTTTTTAATGTTCAGCAGCCTTACTTCACCACTAAAGTCAAAATTCAGGCTGAAGTTCCTTTGGTTGCCTCTGCAGCTCAGGCTGAAGTACAACGTACTGGTGACCTCGCATCAGCATGATTTATTCTTCCAAGATCACTTTCCCTTAGACCAAGATGTCGTTGTACAGAAATCTGCTGCTTCATTTGTCTATTTAAAAATAATTGGCTGTTTGACATGTTAGTTGGAATGTTTCCTATTGCATGGAATTGATTTTTTGGTAAGCACTTAATACTTGTAATCATTCACCGATCTTTGGATCTTTAACAGTATTAAACACAAACTTCTAATATTGATTTATATAGTGATGAGAAAATGGTTACAAGACTATTTGGCTGCTCTAAATTTAATAACTATTGTATCTATGCAAATAGTTATTAATTACTCCCTTTGATGCTGCATTTACTTTTTTAACAACAATTATAATTTAAAGCCTTCAGTTAGTCCAATAATGTATTACAGTCAGGTGTTTACTTCAAATGCTTTAGTAAATACAAAATCTGACTAACAGATCTTCATGAAATAGGGCTTTCAGGTTATTATTCAGCATACATAGAAGAACAGGATAATTTCAGTGATTTAAATCACAATTTAATTCTTCTAAATATGATCAGTTTAAATGATCTGTGTTGACCATTCCTGTGCTTCCTTTTGGCAAATTACATGTTACACAGACCAATCAGTGCATTTTCAGTGTGCTTTTTCACTTGCAAAATGTTTAGTGCTTGCCATGTGTTTGAGGAGATTTTGGAATTGAGATGGCCTTCAGGGTTTGAGGAGAATTTGAAGTGCCCCAGAAGGATCATCCACCTTGGTAGCAGAAGAACCTGGCCCTGCATGTTTTATTACAAATGTCAAGTCAATGGAAGAAAATGATTAGTTTGGGGGGCGTCCAATATCCTGAGAGGCAACACCATCACCACAACATTGAAGAACATTAGGCTTGTCTCACAATGTCCAATGATTTGAATAATACCCAACTCAGTGATGACAATGATTTTTAAAATCTGACCAACAGTTTGTTTCATTCAGCCTCCCCAAGCTTTTTCAAAGGCTTAGTTGAGGACCAGAAGAATCCTGCTAGAATTCTTTGAGGAAGTAACGAGCAGGGTAGACCAAGGGGAGCCAATGGATGTTATCTACCTGGACTTCAAGAAGGCCTTTGACAAGGTGCCGCACAGGAGGCTGCTGAGTAAGGTAAGGGCCCATGGTGTTAGACACAAGGTGCTAGCACAGATAGAAGATTGGCTCTCTGGCAGAAAGCAGAGAGTGGGGATAAAAGGTCTTTCTCAGGATGGCAGCTGGTGACAAGTGGTGTTCTGCAAGGGTCAGTGTTGGGACCACAACTTTTCACTTTATACATTAATGATCTCGATGAAGGAACTGTGGGCATTCTGGCTAAGTTTGCAGATGATACAAAGATAGGTAGAGGACAGGTAGTATTGAGGAGGTTGGGAGGGGGCAGAAGGATTTGGACAGGTTAGGGGAGTGGGCAAAGAAGTGGCAGATGGAGTACAACATGGGAAAGTGTGAGGTCATGCACTTTGGTAAGAAGATTAGAAGCATGGACTATTTTTTAAATGGGGAGAAAATTCAGAAGCCTGAAGTGCAAAGAGACTTGGGAATTCTAATCCAGAATTCTCTCAAGGTAAACTTGCAGGTTGAGTCAGTAGTCAGTAAGGCAAATGCAATGTTGGCATTTATTTTGAGAGGACTTGAATAAAAAAGCAGAGATGTACTACTGAGGCTTTAGAAGGGTCTGGTCAGGCCACATTTGGAGTATTGTGTGCAGTTTTGGGCCCCATATCTCAGGAAAGATGTACTGGTCCTGGAGCGGGTTCAGAGGAGGTTCACGAGAATGGTCCCAGGAATGAAACGCTTAACATATGAGGAACGTTTGACGACTCTGGGACAATAGTCATTGTAGTTTAGAAGGATAAGGGGGGATCTAATTGAAACTTACAGAATACTGAATGGCCTAGACAAAGTGGATGTTGGGAAGATGTTTCCATTGGTAGGAGAGACTAGGACCCGAGGGCACAGCCTTAGAGTAAAGGGAAGACCTGTTAGAACGGAGATAAGGAGAAACATCTTCAGCCAGAGAGTGGTGAATCTATGGAATTCACTGCCACAGAAGACTGTGGAGGCCAGGTCATTGAATACATTTAAGACGGAGATAGATAGGTTCTTGATTATCAAGGGGATCAAGGGTTACGGGGAGAAAGTGGGAGAATGGGGTTGAGTAACTTATCAGCCATGATTGAATGGCAGAGCAGACACGATGGGCCAAATAGCCTAATTTCTGCTCCTATACCTTATGGTCTTATGGACCAGTACTGATTTTGATTTTCCAAAATCCCCTCCTTCCCAGTGACCTGGTAGTTGGAAATGAATGTATTGGCCTTTACGAAAGGAGGGAGAGAGAGTGAAAAAATCAGATGGTGTAAACTAATTATTCTGATATCAACCGTTAAGAATATTCAAGAATCTATTGCTAAGGAAGTGGTAGCAAGTCACTCATGAAACCATAACATAAATAGCTGAAGTTAACTATCTGTTACAGATGAGAACTGTTGCTTGATAAATTAATTTGAGTTCTTTGAAGGTGTATCAAGTACGGTAGAAAAAAAGGGAACCACTAAATCCAAGTATTCTTGGATTTCAAAGAGATATTTGATAAGCTTCCACAAAGTGGTTAATAGACATAGATTCATAGTTATAGAGATATACAGCATGGAAACAGACCCTTTGGTCCAATTCATCCATGCTGATCAGATATCCTAAATAAATCTAGCCCTCATTTGCCAGAATTTGGCCCATTTCCCTCTAAACCCTTCCTATTCATATCCCTATCCAGATGCCTTTTAAATGTTGTAATTGTACAAGTCTCCAACACTTCCTCTGGCAGCTCATTCCATACACACACCACTCTATGCGCGAAAAAGTTGCCTGTTAAGTCCCTTTTAAATCTTACCTTCTCACCTTCAACCTATGCCCTCAAATTTTGGGCTCCCCATCCCAGGGAAAAGACCTTGGCTATTTACCCTATCCATGCCCCTCATGATTTTATAAACTTCTATAAGGTCACCCCTTCAGCCTCTGATGCTCCAGGAAAAATAGCCTCAGTCAATTCAGCATCTCCCTGTAGCTCAAACCCTCCAAACCTGGCAACATCCTTGTAAATCTTTTCTGAACCCTTTCAATTTTCACAACATCCTTCCTGTAGAAGGGAGACCAGAATTGCATGCAATATTCCGATAGTGGCCTAACCAATGTCCTGTAAAGCCAACTTGGGTTCATGGAATCGAGGGTATTGGATGAGCATGGATGAATGATTAGTTAATGAGCCATAAGTCAAGAATAGGGAATAACAGGGCATTTTTAAATTGACTAATTGTGACAATTATTGGAGTTCAGTGCAGGGCCTCAGCTGTTTATAATACTTATTGATTACCTTGACAAATGGATTGAGATAATGTATATAATCTTGCTGATGAAAGAAAACTCGATGGATATTTTGTTTCAATCAAAAGATGTGGGCATTCCTGGCAAGGCTAGGCCAGAATTTATTCTCCATCTCAATTGCCTTTCACAAGGTGGTGGTGAGCTGTCTTCTTGAGCCAGTACAGTCCATGTGGTGTGGAAACAGCTCCAAGTCAGGATGGTGAATAGCTTGGAGGGGAACTTGCATATGGGGGTGCTCCCATATATCTGCTGCTCTTTTATTTCTGGGTAGCAGAGGTTGTGGATTTGATAGGCACTGTTGGAGGAGCCTTTGTGAATTCCTGCGGTACATCTTGTAGATGGGACATATTGCTACCATTGTGCATTGGCAACAGAAAGAGGGAAGGTTAGAAGTGTTAGATGGGGAAACTAATCATGCAAATTGTTAATTGATTCAGGAACATGGGTCATTTAGTGGTGCAGGATAAAAGTAAAAAGTAACATGGGTCATTTGATGTTGCAAAAAAAAAAATGTTGTGCAAAAGCATCTCTAGTTAGATAAAATAAGTAAATAGATGAATAATTAAATGCTGGTTAAGTGGGCTCTTGTGGTTCAGTGGTAATGTCCCTGCCTGTAGGCCAGGAGGCCTGGGTTCAGGTCCCAGCTGCACAAGAGTGTGTCACCACACATCTCAACAGACTGATTTAAAAAGAAATCTATTACAATTTGGTCTTCAGATGGTTACTGTTTTTAATAACACTATTATGTTATCCACCAACACTCTTGATACTTTTAAAGAGAGGTAGGCACCACACAGGATGGAATGCCTTATTTCCTCCTCCACCTCCATTTTGATTTAATCCTTTGCCTGTCTTCTTACCTTTCTCTCAAATTTGGTGTCATTGCACTGCCTTGGATGGGCTCTGCATGTAAATTTATAATCGATTCAGAAACATGGGTGATTTGGTGGTGTGAATAAAAAATAAATCAGTGGTGCACAGAAACAGTAGGAACTGCAGATGCTGGAGAATCTGAGATAATAAGGTATAGAGCTGGATGAACACAGCAGGCCAAGCAGCATCAGAGGAGCAGGAAGACTGACGTTTTGGGCC
>NC_063338.1:34883377-34930786 GCF_021869965.1 Rhincodon typus
AAGAAGGACTGAGGCTCTGAAAGCTTGTGTTTTCAAATAAACCTGTTGGATTATAACCTGGTGTCGTGTGATTTCTGACCTTGTCCACACCAGTCCATCACCAGCACCTCTAAGTCGAGTCCAAAGATGTGCAAGCTAGCTGGATTGTCCATGTTAAATTGTCCAGGAATGTGCAGGCTGAGTGGATTAACCATGGGAAATGCAGGGTTACAGGGATATAGTGGGTCTGGGTGGGATGCTCTTCAGAGGATTGATGTGCACTTGAAGGGTTGAATGGCCTGCCTTCACACTTGGTTTTTTTTTGTTGGTTGGGTTATCTGTTCAGCGTGTCAGATATAATCATCTTGGAGCCTGGTTTATATTCTCACTTTAAAGTCATATATTTACACATTGACAAGTAGATACCGCAAATATGGCAAAATATTTTTAGTGCATTGTGGGATATACCCTGTAATAGCTTATGATCTGTTTCAATGGTGAATTTCTTTCAAATAGGTGGCTGGAGATTTTAATTTTCCCTGTATTGACTGGGCCCCCCAGAGTGTAAAAGTCCCAGGCAGGGTTGAATTTGTCCAAGAAAGTTTCTTAAATTAACATGTAGAGGGCCTTACCTGGGATGGTGCTACACTGGACCTCCTCTTAGGAAACAAGGTCAGGCAAGTGACTGAAGTGTCAGTCGGAGAACACTTTGGGTTTCAGTGGCTGTAACTATGTTAAAATTAAGACAGTTATGGAAAAAGATAGGTCAGGTCCATAGGTTAAGGTGCTAAACTGGAGCAGGGCCAATTCTGGGGCTACGAGGCAGGATCTAGCAGAGGTTGATTGGGTGAGTCTGTTTGAAGGAAAAGGAATGACTGGCAAATAGGAGGCTTTTAAAAGTGTGATATCAAGAGTCCAGGGACAGTATGTTCCTGTTCGGGTGAAGGGAAAAGCTGGTAGGTTTAGCGATCCGTGGCTGACGAGGGATATTGCGGCTCTGGTCAGGAAAAAGAAGAAGGCATACATTGGGTTTAAGCTATCAGGCTGAAGTGAATCCCTAAATGACTATAAAAAATGTAGGAGTGCATTAAAGGGGGAAATCAGAAGAGCAAAAAAAAAGGGTATGAGATGGATCTGAACTATGAGGTTAAAGATAATCCCAAGAGGTTTTATAGCTATATTAAGAGTAAGAGGGTGCCTAGGGAGACAATAGGTCTCCTTAAAGATCAGCATGGCCATCTACGTCTGGAACCGCAGGAGATGGGGGAGATTTTTAATGAATATTTCTCCTCAGTGTTTACTCAGGAGAGAATCATGGATGTAAGGAAATAGGGGAAACAAGTGGGGATGTTTTGGACCACATACAATTACCGGAGAGGAGGTGTTTGCAGCCTTTAAGCACATTAGGGTGGATAAATCCCCTGGGCCTGATCAAATCCATCCTCGGACGTTGTGAGAGGCTAGGGAAGAAATTGCAGAGGCCCTTGCAGAGAGTTTTTTTCTTCATCTTTAGCCACTGGTGAAGTTCCAGAGACTGAAAGATGGCTAATGTTATTCCATTGTTTTAGAAAGGTAGCAAAGACAAGACACGGAACTATAGGTCAGTGAGCCTGGCATCAGTGGTAGACTAGTTATTGGAGAGGATACTGAAGGACAAGATCAACCAACATTTGGATAGTCAAGGTTTGATTAAGGATAGTCAGCATGGACATGTATGACAAATCTTTTGAGTTTTTCGAAGAGGTAACCAAGAGAATGGATGAGGATAGGGCAATGGATATTGTCTATATGGACTTTAGTAAGACCTTTGACAAAGTCCTGCATGGCAGGCTAGTCATGAAATGTTGGTTGCATGGAATCCAGGGAGAGCTAGCTAATTGGATTCAAAATTGGCTCGATGGTAGGAAGCAGTGGTTTACTTCAGATAATTCACATTAACGGGTTGAACATTTGAAGTTGTTTCTTGGACTATGACTAGTAGTGTGCCACGAGAGTCGGTGCTGGGACCTTCATTATTTGTTATTTACTTTGGAAAATCAATCCAAGGTAGTACTTACACAGCAAAATGGTAAGATCTTGAGGAGTGTTGTGGAACAGAGGGAGCTAGGAATACAAGTACATAGTTTGTTGAAAGCGGCGGTGGACAGGGTGGTAAAGAAGGCATTTAGTATGCTGGCCTTCATCAGTCGAGGCACTGAGTATAGGATTTGGGACATTATGTTGCAGTTGCATAAGTCGTTGGTGAGGCCGCACATGGAGTTTCGTGTACAGTTTTGGTCACCTAGTTTTAGTTAAACTGGAAAGTGTGCAAAGAAGGTTTACGAGGATGTTGCCAGGACTAGTCAGCCAGAGCTATAGGGAGGATAGGATAGGTTGGCCAGGATAGGATTTTATTCCTTGGAACATAGGAGAATGAGGGGTGACCTTATAGATATATATATATAAAATCATGAGGGACATAGATAGGATGAATGCATATAGTCTTTTTCCCAGGGATGGGGAATTGAAAACTAGAGGGCATAGGTTTAAGGTGAGAGGGGATAGATTTAAAAAGGATCTGAGGGGCAACTTCTTCATGCAGAGAATGATGCGTATGTGGAAGGGGCTGCCAGAAAAAGTGGTTGAGGCAGGTACAATAGCAACATTTAAAAAACATTTGGATAGGTACATGGATGGGAAGGGTTTAGAGGGATATGGACCAAATGCAGGCAATTGGAACTAGCTGAGAGGGCACCGTGATCAGCATGGAGCAGTTTGGGCTGAAGGGCTTCTTTCCATGCTCAATTACACTATTATTCTATTACTCTAAGTATGTGTGTGAAACACATTGCATGTTCTCCTCGTGTCTGCATGGGATTCCTCCGGGTCCTCCGGTTTCCTCCCACAGTCCAAAGATGTGCAGGCTGGGTGGATTGGCCATGCTAAAGTGCCCGTAGAGTTCAGGGATGTTTAGATTAGGTGGGTTACAGGGGGATGGGACTGGGTGGGATGCGTTGAGAGTCGATGTGGACTTATTGGGCCGAAGGGCCTGTTTCCACACTGTACGGATTCTAAGAAGAAATATGATGCTAAGTATAGAGCTAAGCTTTCCTGCTGTATTTTGGAATAGTTGGCTTGCACGGATAATAAAAGTTTTCATAAGAAAGGAAATTATCTTGACATCTTGACAAGAATCTTCTCAAATGAAAGCTACCTAAGCCTTCCTGTGATGCATCCAATTCAAGAATCATGACTTTTTTGAGGTTGTAGTATTTCTGTAGGCAAGATTTTATTGACAGAACCTGTTGAGAGAATCAAACAGATATCCGTGATTGTCTTGCCACAGTAATGGATGTCCTTCTGAAACAAAATCTTTCACCAGAGATATTCCGTCCACAAAATTGTATATTCCCAATGAGAGAAAATTAAATATTCTGAGGCAATGTCGCAGATTGTCTGTATCCTGCCAGTTCAGCATTTGATTGGTACCTGCAATCTTACCTAGATTAGGATGGACTCCATGGGAGGAGTAAATGGACCCAAAGAAGTTTGTCTGACAGATGTTGACCTGATGCTTTGTTATTAAATGATGAGCCTTACTGTTGCGCTGCTGCTATCAGCAGTGAATGCTGTGGTCAGGCTTTGTCTTACCCACGACTGTGATAATGTTAGCTTTCCAAACACAACCAGGTGCATTCTCAAAAATCCATGGCTGCTGAAATACATTTTGGCTAATTTATATTCCAAATGGCAGTTGTTGGAATCATGCCTATGGTGTCCCTAAATGCTGTGATCTATTGATATCCTTGTGCTAAATAGACAGATTAGTATACCTGCTTCACGTCTGGCTTGGAAAACAACCTCACTCCGTAAAACTTTGGATTTAATTTTTCAACATTGATATTTGGTATGGACACCTTTTATAAGTGAAAATTTGAGGCATCTTGGAAATTAGGGAAACTCTTTCTATGGCTTAATTTCTTTAAAAAAAACACTTGATGGAGCTACAGCAATCTATGTAGTTATCTACCTTTCAAGCAACACAATTTAATGCAATCTCATTCAGTTCCACTTGAAGGATTTCCTGAATATGAATGCTGTACTTTTTTGGATGATCAGCAAATGGGGTTGCATTAGCCTATGGATGCAATACTGTATCACATTTGGAAAATGCCTTGTGTCAGTCTAATTCCAAAATGAATAATAATGAAATAAAAAAAATGCCAAGTTCATTATTGAGATTATGAATAGGTCTTTTTATTGGTCTTATGATGCAGAGTATTGAATTTATATTAGTTTAAGATCAGAAGCTAACATTCATTTCAAGACTTGCTAGTATCTTCTAAAATAATTATTTAAATAATTCCTGAAATTTTATATACAGCAATGTAAAATAAAGGCACAATGAACATACCCCTTGTAGAATTGAGCAAAAATCCCCATATTCTGAAATACGGGACCAAAATCCTGGACTTTTCAAATAGCTTTTAAAAGTTTCAAAAAAAAAGCAGCTGCGCTATGCTCTGGGAAAATACAGAGATAGCTGCTTGGAACTATTGTTCAGTACGAAAATCCAATTCACACATCCACTCTAGAAGAACAATCAACCAGGCCTAAACCTCATCCAACCCAGACTGAATGGGGCCTCTGTGGATACCAGACATTCAACTCGATCAATATTCATGCACAGAGCTACCGGACATTTCACTTAATCAAAATACATTTTCACCTACTCTTAACTATCCGGAAGCCAATTGCCTCAAAAGGGAATAGCAGTAACACAATGGGAAGCACAGATTTGGTGCAAAGATAAGAGAGCTGCAATTAATGTAATTGCAGGTCCCCCCCACCTCACCTAAAAGAACTATGTCCCCATGAGCAATCTGCACATCCACCTCTGGAAGAGGGATTCAAGACAGCAATTCGCCCAGGGAGCTATCCCTGCAGCTACCACCAGGAGAGGGATCCCGGACAGCTACTGTCCAAGAACTATCTGCACAGCTATCTCCCTGAAACCTACCGACACAGGCCTGTTTTGTATCAGGGGAACCAGTGGCAACCAACGATCTCCAAGAATCACTGACTCAATTGACAAGGCCTCAGACATCTCCTGAGGTGAAAACCAGCTCGCAAAACCACCGCAAAGTAAGGAAAACCCGATAAATCCAAAAAGCTTCCTACCGCATCAGTGGATTCAATCCAGACTGAAGTCTTACACAGTCCGACGTCTTCATCGAAGCACTGGCTACGGCAAGTGGGAACTGACAGTTGTACTTCAAAATCGCTCTTATCCCCAGTGGTGAGCTCATATTCTTGAGACCTCAAATTATCCAACCTAGCTAGCAGGGAGGGAAAGGTGGGTGGTAACAGTGCAGGCAACTCCAAGGTTATCATTCTCCGCCCCTTCTGCCACCTACAATCTGACCCCACAACCAAAGAGATATTTCCCTCCCCACTCCTATCTGCCTTTCACGGGAACGGTTCTCTCTGCGACTCCCATGTCCACTCCATACTTCCCACTAACCCCAGCACCTCTCCCTGCAACCGCAGGAAGTGCTACACCTATACCTACACCTCCCCTCTCACCTCCATCCAAGGAACCAAACAAACATTCCACATCAGACAGAGGTTCACCTGCACATCCATCAATGTGGTCTACTGCATCCGGTGCTCACGATGTGGGCTTCTCTACAAAGGTGAGAGGAAGCGGAGGCTCGGAGACAGTTTTGTAGAGCACCTGCACTCTGTTCGCTACAAATGACAACACCTTCCGGCCGCAAACCATTTTTTAACTCCCCCTCCCATTCCCTGGGTGACATGTCCATCCTGGGCTTCCTCCAGTGTCACAATGACACCACCCGCAAACTGGAGGAACAACACCTCATATTCCGCCTTGGTAGCCTACAGCCCAAAGGCCTAAAAATGGATTTTACCAGTTTCAAAATCTCCCCACCCCTGGCCTTATCCAATGACCAACCCTCCCTCTCATCACCTCCTTGGCCTGACACAACCTGTCCATCTTCTCTCCCACCTATCCTCTCCTCCCACCTCACTGACCATTCCATACCTGCACTCACCTATCACCAGCCTCACCCCTCCTCTCTCTATTTATTTCCCAGCTCCCTTCCCCCATTTCTGAAGTAGGGTCCTTACCCAAAACATCAACTTTCCTGCTCCTCTGATACTGTCTGGCCTGCTGTGTTCCTCCAGCTCCACACTGTATTATCCCCAAGATTAGGAAGTCTGGTTAAAGTGGAAGTTTCTGTGATCAAAACCTCTGTTTAGCTTCTAAATGATTTAACCTGTGTTTAATTTAATAGTGTATTTAAGTCCGGTCCTCTGCATAATTGATAGTGTCAATTTCAGTGTTTTGTACTTGCCTTTTATTTCTTGTAATATACTCACCTTTTGTATTTAATAAATGCAGAGATTCTTTTTGCCCCTGAAACGTCTGTCTACTACCTTCTTCATTTTACATTCCTAAATAAGTCAAGTGTCAGAACCAGGGATCTGGGGGTGATTAGAACCACCTAACGATCAGCAAATTACTGATCGCAAACCAGAACCCTACACCCTCAAATAGATTTTCACTTAGGTATGTAATTACTAGTACAACTGTTTTCTCCCCATTGCGGAGGCTAACTAT
Organism: Rhincodon typus; assembly: GCF_021869965.1. Taxonomy (NCBI): domain Eukaryota; kingdom Metazoa; phylum Chordata; class Chondrichthyes; order Orectolobiformes; family Rhincodontidae; genus Rhincodon; species Rhincodon typus. The sequence continues at coordinate 34,889,982 of NC_063338.1, forward strand.
GTTTGACTGGATAAATTTACCTTGGCAGTTGGTGGGGATAGTGGTTAGAAGAGGGGATGGGTTTGTAAAGTTTGTAGAACCAATCACAGAATTGAGGTTTCATAAGGTATATGTGCCCACACGTATACAGTGTCTGCAAAGCTGTCAAGGGAGGAATACATGTTCACACCCATACTACATAATCTGCACATTGCCTGTTGAACAGTATATACCATATCAGTTGGGACTGAGAAAAATCCATGGAACAATATTGCAAAATGTCCACCGATGTTGATAGAACTTAGTGAAATCTTCTCATAATTTCTCATTTGCTCAGCTCTCCAGCACTGGAGGAAATAAAATTACACTAACTGTTTGTGCGCTGTGCTGGTACAAACATTGCAAATTACTGACAATGTTGCATATTGATAACTACTTGGGATGTCAAATTATAGCTATGAGATTTTCTTCAGTGAAATTGACATCAACTGATAGTTGAGAAATTGCTGTTCGGTGAAAATAAGATCATGAGATGCCTGATTAATTGTATTTATGAGAGAATTAAAGCTGTCAAATGTGAATGATATCAAAGGATGTCAAATAATGTGAAACATTTCAAGTAGGGTATTGTCAAATGATCTATCTTGCCTGACAATTAATTATAACATTGTTGGAGTCTCTGTCCTTCAGGTTCCAATTGTATATAGTGATTCCTGAATGTTAAGATTTTTTAAAAATTGACTTATTTTAGTTTCTTTCTTCCTCCACTCGGAATTAAAAATTTCCTTCTACCTTTGAGCTGATTTGATGTTGATTTCATCCTCTAACTTGTTTTTTCCTTCTAAGTCCTTGCACAGTTAATTTTATGGTCTTTCAATCTGGTTCCTTAAGGAGATATGTGATTGTCTGCCATGTTTACTCAGGTCCCAGGTACCATGTCACACTTGCAGCAACTTGTTGCGCAGAAGACTTTAAAAAACTAAGCATGCAAGAGCAAGCATAACTGATGGCAGATACTAAACAAAAAGAAATAAAGAACGGCGGGTGCTGGAAATCCAAAACAAACAGAAACTGCTGGAAAAACTCAGCAGATCCAGCAGCAACTGTGAAGAGAAAGCAGATGTTTTTGGGTCCGGTGACCCTTGTTCAGACTAACATTCAGGTGCAGCAAGCTATTAGGAAGGCTAATGCAATATTAGTCTTTATTGCAAGTTCATTTGAATACAAGAATAGTGAAATCTTGCTTCAATTGTTTAGCTGTTTGGTTAGACAGCACCTAGAGTACTGTGTACAGTTTTGGTTTCGTTTTTGCAGGATAGATATCATTGCCATGAGGGGAGTGCAATAAAAGTTCAGCAGACTTGTTTCTGAGATGATGAGACTGTTCTATGAAGACAGGTTGGGCAAACTGGATCTGTATTCTCCAGGGTTTGGAAGAATGAGAAATGATCTCATTTAAACTTACAAAATACTTAAAGTGATACACAGGCTAGATGCAGATACATTATTTTACCTGGCTGGGGAAAGGGGATGGGGGAAGTGGACATCTAGAACCAGGGGACACAATTTAAAGAATAAGTGGATTCCATTTGGGACTGAATGAGGAGAAATTATTTTACTCAGACAGTGGTGAATCTTTGAAATTATTTACCCAGAGGGCTGCAGAAGCTAAGTCTTTGAGAATATTTAAATCGGAGGTTGATTTTTATTTTTTAAAAAAATATCAATGGAGTAAATGGTTATCGAGATATAGTGGTATAAGGCATTGAAGTGTCTAATCAATCACAATTGTATTAAATGTGGAACGGTTTGATGGGCTGAATGGCCTACTTCAATTTCTGTGAAAACATGCTCACCAACACTCAGTTTATGTTCTTCCAGGAACACTTGGCTCCAGACTTCATTATATCCTTGGTCCAAGCATGAATCCCAGAGGTTGTTGACTGTGAAATCAAGGCACCATTTGCCCAAATGTGATATCAATGACAAAGGAGACACTCACTCTCCACAAAACAAAAGCAAAATAAAACTGATTCTGGAAATCCGAAATCCAAGCTGAAAATTCTGGAAAAGTTTAGCAAATCCAGTAGTATTTGTGGAGAGAAAAATTGCGCCAACGTTTGATATCAACAGCGTAGTATTACTGTTGAGAAGAAACTGTGTTGAACTAACTAAATAAATATTTTGTGGCTACAAGTGCATTCAGAGACAGAATTCTGCAGTGACTAACTCACTTCCTGTCTCCCCAAATCCTGCCCATTATCCACAAGGCATAAGTCCGACGTGTGATAGAATACTCCCCTCTTGCATGAATGAGTAATGCACCAACACCACTTGAAACACTTTAGTTCCAACTCAGCCAAAGCATTCCCATTAGCTGGCATCACATCCACCAACATAAACATTCACTCCCTTCACCACTGACAGCAATGTGTGGAGGAAATCCAGTAGTGTAATGTCAGTGTCAATAGACTGGTTCTCTCAAAGTCCAGGCTAATGGTCAGAGGACATAGGTTCAATTTAGTTTCAATGGGCAAGTCTGGAATTCATCATAGAACGCAAGTTCATCGTCATAGAATCCCAGCTTGTCTCAGGAATATATGTGTGAAACTATCATTGATTGTAGTATTAATCCAACTGGTTCACTAGCGTCTTTTTAGGGATGAAAATCTGCTGTCCTTGCCTGGTTTGGTCTACATATGACTCCACACCCACAGCACTGTGATTGACACTTAGCTGCCTTCTGAAATGGCCTACCAATCCACTCATTTAAAGTGCAGTTAGAGTTAAATTAAAAATGCTGACCTTTCCAGTGACACATACATTTCATAAAGGAAAAAAATCTGCAAGGTTGACCACAGCATCTCACCAACGATCCTCCAAAAACACCTACCTAACCGATGACCATGACCACTTTGAAGGACAAAGGTAGCAAATGCAGAGGAACAACACCTGCAAGGTTTCCTCCAAGCAACACACTATCCTGACTTGGAATTATATCACCATTCACTCACTGTCGCTAGATCAAAACCCTAATTACCTACCTCACGGCACTGAGGGATTATCTAAACTACTTGGATTTTAAAATTTCAAGAATGTGGATCACCATTGCCAAATCAAGGACAACAATTGCTGGTCATTTCAGGGATATGCATAGTCTTGAATGAATACAAAGCCTGATTCAGACCATGAGTAATTATTTAGTGACAAATGGTATTAACAACATAAGAGAAGAAGCTGCCACGATGATACAGTAAAGTTATAAAGCAGGAATGTTCCGGGTTAGTTTTGCTTCAGGAGTGAGAATTTTGCCTCATATCTCCTTAGTTCCTATATTCATTATGTAAGCAAAATATTCTGCTTGTTTCTATGCCATAGGTATTTTTTCAATATTTTGAAGATTTTCCCCTCCGTCTTCATTGCTCCAGTAAAAAATTTTGTCAAAACTCTTCCTATTCCAAACTGAAAATCACCCTGGTCACTTTACCCTGAATGCACCCCTGACTACTCTGTCACCCTACCCATACCGCCACCTCACATGAATTGTCACCATGTATCTGTATAGTAGAATTGTAATTAATTCTACATAATGTCTGTATAACTTGTTTTAACTTGTAGCTCAATTCTGCCCAGATGTACCCAATACCTTCAGAATCTCATTAATATATGCTTCACATTGACCAGTTCCTTTCAGAGAATGATTAATGATCACGAGCAAATCTGTTTTCTTTAGGACCTCTGCCAACAGGATCTTTTTCATGTTGTACATAAGTTTATTGCTGTCTGTTTCTCTATGCATTGCTGACAATTATTTGCACTAATAACCATATGCTATTTACTACTGCGGCTGACTTGGTGTTTCATATCATGCAAAAATGTTTTAAAATCCAGGGATCTCAGAATAGAGCATTGTGAAACTTAATTTGTTACTTTTTCCCAAGCAGTACATTTTCCATCTATCACCACCCTCTGTGATTTGCTGACAAGCCAGTTCCAATCTAGACAATGCGGGGGGGCAATTTTCCAAGAACATGCAGGCATTAGAAAGCCTTACTCAATTTGCTTGGTGACAGTGATTTTGACTAGAACTTGTACTCATCCATGAATCAATAAAATCGGCTGCATCCCGATTGTCTAATTGCTTTCCTCAGTTTATTCCTTTAATACATTCGCCCAATCCTTGACCTTCCTTTTCCATAGAGCAGAACTTTCCCATTTGCAGTTTATATGTGTTAACAAGTGAGTTTCACAGCACCCGGTCCACCATAGCCTGCGGTATAGTTTGCAATGCAATCTTCCACTCTCCACCTCATTACTTATGTAACTGGGCCATTGGACGTTTTTCTTGGGGAACTGGATAGCTGAAGAGGCAGAAGTTTTCACCACTGATGACACTTTGCTTCTGTTGCCATTTGTAAAGCCAAGATGCATATCAATTATATTTCTGTAACCTAGCGATGACCCCTCACACTATGGTGTTCCAACCTAATCTACAAAGGTGTGGCTGTGAAGAAAAGCAAGTAAGCTCTCGCTTAATAGACATGGATCTGGAAGTGTTGGTGAACTTGATGGTGAAGAGGCAGGTAGTCCTATTCCTTGCAGTCTGCTACAGCAGCCCACAACACCAGACACAGTCAGCAAGGACACAGATTTCCACATGTGTCAGTGCTGTATCCTGAGTGAGGCAGGATGCTCAGCAGTACAGAAGGAAAGTTAATGAACTTCTGCACTCTGCAGTAATAAGTATCAACATCTTCTCCCTGCTACCTCATCCTTGTAGGACGCCCACACACTCTAACTCTGCCACTGCACACGCATCTCCTTTCAGTTGTTTCAGCAGCGGGAGTCCAGGAGAAAGCGCGAGGGCAGCCTGGGAAGGTAAGCTTCCACCCAATAAATTTGGGAGTTAACTAATGGCAAATGGGTATGATTTAGTGGCCATTACAGAGACTTGATTACAGGATGGTCATGACTGGGAGTTAAATATCCAGAGGTATCAAACTGTTCGGAAGGACAGACAGGAAGGTAAGGGAGGTGGTGTTGCTCTGATTTTTAAGGATGATATCAGGGTGGTAGTGAGAGATGATATAGGTTCTACTGAACAAAACGTTGAATCCACTTGGGTGGAAATTAGGAATAGCAGGGAGAAGAAGTCACTGATAGGTGTGGTCTATAGGCCACCAAATAATGACACCGTGGTGGGGCGGGCAATAAATATAGAAATAGCTAATGCATGTAAAAATGATACAGCAATTATCATGGGGGATTTTAATCTACATATCGATTGGTCAAACCAGGTCAGTCATGGCAGCCTTGAGGAGGGGTTCGTAGAATGCATCCACGATAATTTCCTTGAACAATATGTAATGGAACCTACGAGGGAGCAAGCTACCCTAGATCTAGTCCTGTGTAATGAGCCTGGAATAATTAATAATTTCAGAGTTAGGGATCCTCTCGGAAGGAGCGATCACAGTATGGTCGAATTTAAAATAAAGATGGAGCGTGAGAAGGTTAAATCCAGTACCTATGTCCGGTGCTTAAACAAAGGAGACTATGAAGGAATGAGGGAGGAGTTAGCTAAGGTAGAATGGGAGCAAAAACTTTATGGTGGGTCAATTGAGGAACAGTGGAGGACTTTCAAAACGATTTTTCACAGTGCTCAGCAGAAGTAGATTCCAGTGATAAGGAAGAACTGTAGGAAAAGAGAGAGCCAGCCATGGATGTCTAAGGAAATAAAGGAAAGTATCAGATTGAAAAAAAACAGACACAAAAGCAAAGAGTAGTGGGAAACTAGTAGACTGGGAAATCTTTAAAGGCCAACAGAAAGCCACAAAAAAAGTTATAAAGAAAAGTAAGATAGATTATGAGAGTAAACTAGCTCAGAATATAAAAACAGGCAGCAAACGTTTCTATAAATATGTAAATCGTAAAAGAGTGGCGAAGGTAAACATTGGTCCTTTAGAGGATGAGAAGGCCAATTTAATAACTGGGAATGAGGAAATAGCCGAGACATCAAACAGTTATCTTGTGTCGGTCTTTACAGTGGAAGACACAAATAACATGCCGAAAACTAATGGCAAGAAGGTTGTAGCAGGTGAGGACCTAGAAACTATCATTATCACTAAGGAGGCAGTGCTGGGCAAGCTAATGGGGCTAAAGGTAGACAAGTCTCCTGGCCCTGATGAAATGCATCCCAGGGTACTAAAAGACATGATGGGGGAAATAGCAAATGCACTAGTAATTATTTACCAAAATTCACTGGACTCTGGGGTGGTTCCCGCAGATTGGAAAACAGCCAATGTGATGCCACTGTTTAAAAAAGGAAGTAGACAAAAAGCAGGTAACTATAGGCCAGTTAGCTTAACTTCGATAGTGGGGAAAATGCTTGAATCTATCATTAAGGAAGAAATAGCAAGACATCTGGATATAATTGTCCCATCGGGAACACCCAGCATAGGTTCATGAAGGGTAGGTCATGTTTAACTAATTTGGTGGAATTCTTTGAGGACATTACTTGCATGGTGGACAATGGGGAACCTGTGGATGTGGTGTATCTGGATTTCCAGAAGGCATTTGACAAGGTGCCACACCAAAGCAGCTACATAAGATAAAGTTGCACAGTATTACAGATTGACATGGATAGAGGATTGGTTGACTAGTAGAAAGCAAAGAGTAGGGGTAAATGGGTGTTTTTCTGGTTGGCGGTCATTGGCTAGTGGTGTGCCTCAGGGATCAGTGTTGGGACCGCAATTGTTTACAATTTACATAGATGATTTGGAGTTGGGGACTAAGTGTGGTGTATCAAAATTTGCAGATGACACTAAGGTGAGTGGTAGAGCAAAGTGTGCAGAAGACACTGAAAGTCTGCAGAGGGATATAGATAGTCTAAGTGAGTGGGCAAAGGTCTGGCAGATGGAGTACAATGTTGATAAGTGTGAGGTCATCCATTTTGGTAGGAATAACAGCAAAATGGACTATGTTTTAAATGGTAAAAAATTGCAGCACGCTGCTGTGCAGAGGGACTTGGGTGTCGTTGTGCATGAATCGCTAAAAGTAGGATTGCAGGTGCAGCAGGTAATTAGAAAGGCAAATGGAATTTTGTCTGCCATTGCTAGAGGGATGGAGTTTAAAAACAGAGAGACTATGCTGCAGCTGTATAGGGTCCTGGTGAGGCCACACCTGGAGTACTGTGTGCAGTTTTGGTCTCCTTACTTAAGAAGAGATATACCAGAACTGGAGGGGGTGCAGAGGAGATTCACTCAGTTGATTCCACAGTTGAGAGGGCTGGATCATGAGGACAGACTGAGTAGACTGGGATTATACTCATTGGAATTCAGAAGAATGAGGAGACATCTTATAGAAACATAAGATTATGAAGGGAATAGATAAGGTGGAGGCAGGGAGGTTGTTTCCGCTAGCAGGTGAAACTAGGACTAGAGGGCATCACCTCAAAATAAAGGGAAGCAAATGTAAGACTGAGGTCAGGAGGAACTTCTTAACCCAAAGGGTTGTGAATCTGTGGAATTCCCTGCCCAGTGAAGCAGTTGAAGCTACCTCGCTGAATGTTTTTAAGGCAAGGCTAGATAAATTTTTGAACAGTAAAGGAATTAAGGGTTATGGTGAGTGGGCGGGTAAGTGGAGCTGAGTCTCAAAAAGATCAGCCATGATCTTTTAAGTGGCGGGGCAGGCTTGAGGGGCCAGATGGCCTACTCCTGCTCCTAGTTCTTATGTTCTTATCTCACCAAGTCTCATGGACTACAACCCTCACAGTTGCATGCAACCTATCCACTTAACAGCTGTCAACCACGTCATCCCTTAAACTGCTAAACTTTCCTGCTCTGTGTGCTTCTGATGCACTCAGTGGGGCCATGTCACTTCTCCTACTCATGGATCACCACTAACTGTTCCAGCATCCACCTGTCATCATACTCAAACCCTCCCTTTGTCTCATTGCAGGAAGAGTTGGTCCACATTCAAGAGGTGATGACCCAGTGGTACTACCGCTAGACTATTAATCCAGAGACCGGGTTAATGGGACCTGGACTCGAACCTTGCCATGGCAGATGGTAAAATTTGAATTAAATAAAAATCTGGAATAAAAAGAGTTAATTATGACCAGGAAACCATTGTTCATTGTCAGGAAAAAAACCCGTTTTCTTTGCTAGTGTGCCTTAAGGAAGGAAATCTGCCATCCTTACCTGGTCTGACCCAAATGTGACTCCAGACCTGCAGCAATGCAGTTGAGTCTTAACTGCCTTCTGGGCAATTATGAATGGGCAATAAATGCTGGCCTAGCCAGTGACTTCCTCACCCCATTAATGATTAAAAAAGCCAGGTTGAAATGTCCAAGGTTGATAGTGGAGGGAGGGGTATGGTGAATGTTATCCTGTATGAGGAGAAAATTCTGAACTTGGCTAGATTAGAGCACAATTTCTACTTTGGCTATGGAGAGACTTTAATGGATGAACTGCCCAGTAAACATTGTTGTGCCACTTCCCATTGCTATTAGCGTTTAATCATTCTTCATCTGTTACAAGCCTTTATCTATCGTCTACAACAAACTTCTTCTCTTCCCTCACGTAGTCAATGGCATCACCCAGCAGATATCCACAAACAGCAGTGCCCTCAGCTCCAGCTCCATCTCGGAGGAGGAAGCCATGAGCCCTCAGAAGATTCACCTGCAATAATTTCACTTCTACCCCTTCTGTCAGCTCAGAAACATTCAGCTTAATGGCTACTCCAACTACTTAACACTCGGGAACACAATCTAGCGAGCTCACAAGACGTTAAGAAGTAGGAGCAGGAGGAGACCATTCAGCTCCTCAAACCCACACTGTCATTTTATAAGATCATGGCGGATCTGCCCCAGGACTCAAATCCTCCTTCACATCAGCTCCTCCTAGCCCTCAACTCTGATATTTCAAAAATCTATCCACCTCATCTTTAAATGCTTTCAGTGATCCAGCCCTACAAATCGCTAAGATAAAGATTTCCAGGTATCCACTACCGTTGGGAGTTGAAATTGCTTTGCATATCAGGTTTAAATGAGTGTTCCCTTATTCTGTAACTACATCCTCTAGCTTAAGGTTACCCCCCTAGTGGAAACATGTTATCAACATCCAACCTGTCGAGACCCCTCAGAATCTTATGTTTCAATAAGATCGTACCTCAGTCCACTAAACTCTAATGACTAAAGGATTAAATTATTTACTCATTCTTGATAGACCGGTCCCTTCATTGCAGGATTCTATCTAATGGATCTTTTCTCAATTGCCTCCAATGCTAATATATCCTTACTTCAAATGGGGATTAAAACTGTCCAGAGTACTGCAAGTTTAACCTCACCAACTGCTCACACAGTTGTAACGAGACTTCTTTATTTTAAAACTGAAACCTCTTGAAATGAAGGGCCAACATTCAATTTGTCTTCTTAATTATTTGCTGCACGTACATGCTACCATTGAGTTTCTTGTACAAAAACACCCAGATCTCTCAGTGCTGCACTTCTTTGGAGTCTCTCTCCCTCCATTTAAATAATAGTTTGCCTTTTGATTCTTCCTACCAAAATGTGTGACCTCACATTTTCCAACAGTAAACACCATCTGCCATGTTTTTTGTCCATTCACTCAGCCTATGATATCCTCCTGAGGATTCCTTGTGATCTTATCACAACATGCTTGCCTACCTATTTCGTATCGTTAACACATTTGGATACATTACACTTCACCAAGCTTTAATATAGATAGTAAAATAATTGACGCCCAAGAACTGATTCTTAGGGCACTCTACTAATTACATCTTTCCAACCTGAAAAGACTCATTCGTCCATACTATCTGTATTCTCTGTGTTAACCATTTCTTAATTCAGGATGATAAAATTACCTCCAATACCGTGAGATCCAATCATATGCAGTAACATCTGTATGGCACCTTACAAAATGGAAATCCAAATACATGACACACGTGCTCTCTCAAACATAGATTGAAGACTTTCCACATCAAGCAGATGTTCACCTGCACATCTGCCAATGTGGTATACTGCATCCGCTGTACCCGGTGTGGCTTCCTCTACTTCGGGGAAACCAAGCGGAGACTCGGGGACCGCTTTGCAGAACACCTACGCTCGGTTCGCAACAAACAACTGCACCTCCCAGTCGCGAACCATTTCAACTCCCCCTCCCATTCCTCAGACGACATGTCCATCCTGGGCCTCCTGCAGTGCCACAACGATGCCACCCGAAGGCTGCAGGAACAGCAACTCATATTCCGCTTGGGAACCCTGCAGCCCAACGGTATCAATGTGGATTTCACAAGTTTCAAAATCTCCCCTCCCCCTACCGCATCCCAAAACCAGTCCAGCTCGTCCGTGCTTCCCTAACCTGTTCTTCCTCCCACCTATCCCCTCCTCCCACCTCAAGCCGCACCTCCATCTCCTACCGACCAACCTCACCCCGCCCCCTTGACCTGTCCGTCCTCCCTGGACTGACCTATCCCCTTCCTAACTCCCTACCTACACTCACCTTTACTGGCTCCATCCCCGCCTCTTCGATCTGTTTGTTTCCTCTCCACCTATCCTCTCCTCTATCCCTCTTCTATCCGCCTCCCACTCTCTCCCTATTTATTTCAAAACCCCCTTCCCCTCCCCCTTTTCTGATGAAGGGTCTAGGCCCGAAACGTCAGCCTCTCTGCTCCTATGATGCTGCTTGGCCTGCTGTGTTCATCCAGCCCTGCACCTTGTTGTCTCTCATAGATTACAATTGACTGGTTGATAGGAGAGGCTCTGACTGTTGATCTTACTGCCGTCCTGCTGTCCCCATCTCTGTGTGCCTTTCAATCATCATGCACTGTGTGATTACCACTTCAGGAACCCATGCACTGAAAGAAAAGTGCCTGGTCTTAAACAAGCTTTGCCAGGTTGTTGCATCATGTTTCAGTTAGGTCCAGAGGGTCCATCATTGCTTGATAAAAGAAGTTTTGCAGTGGCAATGCAAACAAATTAAATGAATTATGCCAAGAACTGGTGTGTGAAGCTAGTACATTCAAAACATCAGAGCCAACAGGTCCATGCAGACTCTCTGCAGCAACAGCTCAGCTGGTCCCACTGTCGTCATTACTTCATCTGCTTATCTCAGAAGGAAAGCCACTGCAACCCATGTCCAATGTCTGAGCAACAAAATCTGACCAGTGACCCCAGAAACTAACCATAACCATGGACATAACCTCATGTGTCTCCACATTTGAAAGCAGCCAGCTACATTCTGGATATTCCAGAGTCCAATCTGCAAGTGACCAGCAGTAGAGTGACATCACAAACTACAAGGTGAGGCAATAGTGATGAGTGATGAGCATGGACCATCTAAAAAGAAACCAAAATATTCGACATCCACGTGTACTGGGAAAATCAATTTCTGCTCACATTAGTAAAAGATGAAAGAGTTTGCCTTAACTATCACCAAAGTATATCAATAAGCAAAACGAGTAATTTTGAACAACAACATATAAATTACCCGCGGTGAATTCAGGGATTGTATTCTCTCAAACAGTATGCTTCAGATCAAGAAAGTCGACACGCTGAGGTTGTTTTGAAATCTCAGTCATTTTTCCCTCCAAACCAACAGCAAAAATTAAAGGCACAAAAACAAAAACAGACATTGCTGGGAAAACTCAGCAGGTCTGACAGCATCTGTGGAGAGAAATCAGAGTTAACATTTCAGGTCCAGCGACCCTTCTTCAGACTGAAAACTTCAGGGCAAAATATTAAAGCCTGCACTGAAGTATCACATTGCATTTGCCACTTTCTGGCAGAAGCAGAAGAAATCATTCACAAATGGAGAAACAATTAAAGAATCAATGACTGTGACCATAGCTCTACTCAAAGACATTAAGAACAAAGAAGAAATAACAATGGCAATCCAGAGCATATCATGGTGCATCCAGAATAACAAGGTGAGTGGAATCTTTGTCCAAAGATAGCTTTCAGCACCTACAGCTGGACCTGAAGGACTGTGAATGCTTCTCATTTACAGTTCAATAAATCCATACATATAGCCAACACAGCTCTTATAGCAATGTTGTGTTGGTACACGTTGATTTTAAGTACGTAATAAACTAAAGATGATTCTCTAGAGATAGCAAGAACTGCCAATGCTGGAGTCAGAGACAACAGAGTACGAAGCTGGAGGAACACAGCAGGCCAGGCAGCAGAGGAGCATGAAAGTTAATGTTTCAGACCAGGACCCTTCTTCAGAAATGGGGAGGGGGAGGGAGCTCAGAAATAAATAGAGAGAGGAGGGGTAGGGCTGGGGAAGGTAGGTGGGATGGTGATAGGTGAGTGCAGGTAGGGAAGGGTGGGGATTGGACAATGGGGTGGGTGGGGCGGATAGGTGGGAGAGAACCTTTCTCCCCCTTAAAAAGAGAACAAGGGATGAGGATATCTGCAACAAATTGAGAAGGTATGCATTTGAGAAAGACATTCCAATCAAGAAATTGGTTTCCATCACAACCGATGGTGTACCAGACATGCTTAGCGTAAATGCAGGCTTTGTTGCATTTTGCAGAAATGATAATGATTCCCCCCCTTTTTTTGTCAATTACAACTATATAATCCACCAGCAAGCATTAGTGAGTAAAGTTATGGACTTTTCTCATAAAATGCAAGTTTGCTATAATTCGAGCAAGACCCCTTTAGCACCACTTGTTAAAATCCTTACTGATCAAACTCAGTGCTGGTTATGGTGAACTGATCCTCCATGCTGATTTAAGGTGGCTAGGTTTAGGGAAGCTCCTGCAATGATTTTTAGATCTGATGCCTGAAATTGTCACTCTTCTGAAATCAAGAAATGAAATGTACAGAGAGCTATCAGATGATGTGTGGTTGCTCGACTTTAGGTTCCTTACAGAGCTAATGTCAAAACTGAACAAGCTGAACTGTAAACGGTAGGGAAGAGATAGGGACTTAACACATACGATCAGTGCTATGAAAGCACTGTTCAAATTTCTTAAACTGGGTCTGTGGTCCGCCCAATTTAAAAATAAAATGCTGCAACACTCAGAGTCTGCAGAAAATACTCGAAAAATCAAAGGCAAAGGAAAATACACAGCCACGCTCAGTGTCCCTTGAATATGTGCATGGACTTTCAGTCAAGCCACTGATGGTCAGATTCAATAGCATGATGAGAAGGGTATAAGGGACCTCTACCACATTCCAGGTCTCCCTTCTTCTCAGAGAGAAAGGCTAATGCCAGTAGGCCACTAAATGGGAGGTGGAGCAGCACTGCTCTGCTAAAGCTGGCCTCCTGTGCCACTCAGGAAGATGCCCCGCCATCTTACCCACTCCCTCCTGTTTGTCATCCCAAAGCCTGCAACAAAATAAGCCAAGGCGAGTGACCTTGCACCTTGCATTTGGGAAGGAGACTTTCAGCAGATCTGGCTCCTCCACCAGGGTAAGACCATCCAAGTCTTCCAGTCTAACAGTGCTACTCTCAGAGCAGGCTCACTCTACACCAGCTGTGGAAGTCACGACTGCACTTAGATGTAGAGGGAGGCAAAGAAAGTAGGAAATATACTGAGGAGAGATAGTGAGTGAAACATCATTTCAAATATCCTTCATTTATGTTAATTATTTTCACTTAATGTTAAAATGTCTGTTGCAGTATGACTTTTGCTGTCGACCTTAGTTATGTCACACTAATGTGAAAGGTAAACAGCCTCTTTAATCATTCCAAGAAAGAAAAAAATGTGACATCACTCAGCTTTGCTCTCTCCCACAAGCAACAGGTGATAATTCCTCACATCTCTTCGAGGCAAGGTTTATTCTATATATCGTTTCCATGGAGTGCTCTACCATTCAAGGCTAGGAGATGTATAATGGGCAGTTCACATGATTACTCTCCTTCCTAATGCATTGGTCTGCCAACAAAAGCAATACAAAATGGTGTCTCTCACAGTTTCAATGCTGCCCTACAGGATGTTCAAGTATTACATTGTAGTGTAACAATCTCCATGCACTCTGAAACGTTGAAGTGTTATAGCTAATAGAAGCGTCAAAAGGATATTCCTCAGAATTTCTCTCAACCTGAAAGTTAACTTGAGGAAATTCATTGCACAACACTCGCAAATGATATCCCGACGATGCCTTAAGAGCTACAAAATCTTAGCAATGTCTGATGTTAGTTCATTCTCTCACTGACCGCTACTTTCTCCCTGAGGGTCACTGGAACATGTTATGTGCCCCAACTTTAAAATAGAATTACCCAAAGATTTCAAACATACAATCACACAGATAACAAGATATTTATCGAGCATCACAAAGGATCAGGGACTACAGAAATGAAAAATAGCCCTATCTCATTTGCAATTATCAAGGGCTGCTTGACAGATTACTAACAAAATCTTGACAATTAAGCAAAAGTCATTCATTCTGGAAGCAAGGTTCATTTAGATTCTCTGGATCTCTTGGACTCTGTGATCCATCACTCACCATGTTTTCTTGAACATTCCTCCTGGCCACCAAGCTAATTTTCAAACTCATCTCCATTGTCAGCAGATTGGTTTCGAATCACCATTTCATCTATATACAGCCCATTCCTGCCCTCCTCCCTGAGCCCCTGCCACATCATCAGCTTATGAAGGGTGCAGATTGGTACAATGATGCAGGAGAATTTTTTAGGGTTAATTATAATATCCTGCCTAACTGGCCCAGCATCAAAAGGCTCCATCTTAAAGGAGACTAATGGCTTTATACATGATAGTTCTGGTGGAAGTGTAGAAACATAGAAAATAGGAGCAGGAGTAGCTCATTTGGCTCTTCGAAACCATTTAATAAAAGCATTGCTTATCATCCAACTCAATACTCTCTTCCCACTTTCTCCCCATACCCTTTGTTCTCTTTAGCCCTGAGAACTATATTGAACTCTTTCTTGAGGAACGTTTTGGCCTCCACCACTTTCTGTGACAGAGAATTCCACAGGCTCACCACTCTTCAGGTGAAGAAATTTCTGCTCATCGCAGTCTTCAATGGCTTACCCTTATCCTTGAACTGTGATTCCTTGTTCTGGACTCCCTGATCATTGGAAACATCCTTCCTGCATTTACCTTGTCTAGATCTGCTAGAATTTTATTAGTTTCTATGAGATCCCCCCTTATTCTTCTAAACTTCAGTGAATACTGTCCTAACTGATCCAGTCTCTCTTCATATGTCAGTCCTGCCAACCCAGGAATCAGCTTGGTAAACTTTTCTTGCACTCCTTTCATAGCCAGAACATCCTTCCTCAGACAAGGAGGCCAAAACTACGTACAATACGCCAAGTGTGATCTCACCAAGCTTCTGTATAATAGCAGCAAAATATTCCTGTTGTATCCTTGAATCCTCTCGCTATTGAGGCCTTTGTACCATTTAACATCTTCACCACCTGAATCACTGGCACACCTACTTACAGAAAGTGTACAAGGACATGCAGGACCCATCGTACCTCCCAATTTCCCAGTCTATCACATTCAGATAATCACCTGCTTTCTTGTTTCTGCTGACAAAGTGGATAGCCTCACATTTATCTACAGTATACTTCAGCTGCCATGCAATTGCCCACTCATTCAACTTGTCCAAATCATGCAGAAGCGTGATTTCACAAATTATTCTCCCACCCAGCTTTGCATTGTCTGCAATGTTGTACCTATGTCCTGCTTCAGTCTGAGGGTTCTTCGTCTGAACTCTGTGAGCAGATAATCGGCAATTAATGTTGGAAAAATAATACAATTTCCTTGAAGGAGTTCCCGAGCTTCCACATCCATCGTAATGAAGTCTCAAATAATTCAGCATTTAGGCCATATATTGCAGGGGACTGTCATACTTTCACAAGGAACTCTGATATATGGGATCTTATCCAAATGCATATTGCACAATTAAATGTTTCTTGCTACAGTGGGGGGAAAGAGTCCTGTTAGGCAGCAATATGGTCAATCTCCATCTTACACTATTATAATAATACCCTCTACCTTCAAAGAAAAGTCTCCATTCTTCTACCACCACAACCACTACCACCTTCACAAGGGCAACTAGGGATGGGCAATAAATACTGGAACAGCCAGCGGTACACATGTTCCACGCGTGAAGAGAAAAATGTTCCAAATTGCAAACCATGTCCTTGCATACTTTGAGTTCAGTGTGCGAATCTGGCAGCTGTGAAACATTATCTTTCATTGAGAGATAGTAAGAACTGCTGATGCTGGAGTCAGAGATAACACAGTGTGGAGCTGGAGGAACACAACAGGTCAGGCAGCATCAGAGGAGCAGGAAAGGATATTCTGAAGAAGGGTCCCAACCCGAAACGTCAGCTTTCCTGCTCCTCTGACGCTGCCTGGCCTGCTGCGTTCATCCAGCTCTACACAGCGTTATCATTATCTTTCATTGTTTGTCATGGAATGTAGTTGTGAACTCAGAGCTTTAGGTGCTGCCTTGAATGCTTTGTTCTTGTGACAACTGTTTAGTTGACATAGCAAGGAGAGGTAATTAGAACACACAATGATATCCTCATGATTGTTTCAGGCCATAATTTTTAATGCGCGTATTTAAACCATATATACCTTACCATTGAAGTGAAAATTGAAACCATTTGAATGGCATCACTGAATCAGTGGATCCATGATTAATGCTATTATCCCTAGCAGGACCTTCAAAACCAAGATTTTTATTCTGCTTTCAAGAATAAAAAACTAACTTGCTCTAACTATTTGCATGCAATAGCAGCCATTTTGTGGAGTTACTGTACAGTTGACTTTTGATCTGATATGGCAAGATTCCATGGTCAGCAATGCCACAAGGTATGCTGCAAGGGCTGGTTCTAGCTCAGTTGACTTGTCAGGAAACCTGAGGAAGATGTCAGAAATAGAACAACGTATCAATCATGATACTCTTGATTCCATCACATCAAATCACAATGAACTGACACATATAGACTTACACATTGTGGCATGGAGGTTTTGCCTTCACAAGGAGGAAAATATCATGCCTCGATATAAAGCTCCAAGGTCTGTAACCTTATTCTGATGTATGTTGCAGAATCAAAAATACAAATGCTACATTGAGTGAGTTAAATGCAGGTACAGTGCTTCTCCACTATGAACTCTTGAACATCACAGAACATATCAGTGCATTTTCATTGAAATGTGACAGCTTCAAAGCATTGTCTTCCAGTGTTGGGTATAAAAAGAGATTCGGAATTGGTTAAGCCAGGTGAAGTTTCCAAGCAAGAACGTTTGTGAAGCTTTGTATATCTAACATGATAGAGAACAAACTGATGCAAAGTATGTAATGTTCATGATTGCTGGCTGCCATAATTTATAATGTTAATGGTTGCCAAATGGAATTTAGTGGAATCCAGTTTTATAGCAGGTGGGTGGCATGACAGAATCAGTGGATGCATGATTAATGCAATTGCCTCTAGCACGGCCTTATGACCATGAAACCATTTATGATTGTTGTAAAAATTGATTTAGAGTTAGGGAAGGAAATGTGGTACCTTTACCTGGTGTAGCCTAGATGTGGCTCCAGCCCCTGAGCAATGTAATTGATTCGAAACTGCCTTCTAAAATGGCCCCAGCCAGCCAGTTAGTTCAAAAGGAATAAGAAAGAACAGCATATGCTGGCCTAGCCAGTGTTGGACATACTATTAAAGAGTAATTTATATACCACCCCCAAAAGAGAAAAACAGTTCCATACTTACCCCACCCCTTTGCTTCCCTAACCCTGCCAATGCTCTATGAGCTCTCACTTTTCGATATTGAATTATCTTCTTTGACTATAACAATTTCTTCGTGCCCAATGAATCCCAACGCAGATTTAAGGTTAAATAAAACAAAGAACTGCAGATGCTGGAAATCTGAAGTTGCTGGATAAACTCAGCAGGTCTAGCAGCATCTGTGGAGACAGAAACAGAGTTAACGTTTCGAGCCCAAATGACCAGAACTCTATGACTGGCCCCAGTTGAGCCCCATGACTGTTAATACGTAAACCCCCAGGACTGACTGTAGCTCAGCCTCGCCTGACTTGGCAGGACAACCCTGACAGAGCATAGCCCAGCCCTCCAGACAGGCATCCTCAACTGTGATCTCCAGACTTTTTGCCCTAGACCAGCAGGACTAAGTGTCCAATGCCTAGACTGCAAAGACATAGATCCCCAGACTCTGAACATGACCAACCCCCTGGATTGAGATCAAAGGAGCCCCTTGACTAACTGTGCTGGCAACACCTGACTGACCATAGTTCTCCATCACTCCACTTTTACTTTCAGAAATGGTTACTTCCCTGAAGCTCATGCAGTGTGTTTTCTGTACAAGCAGGTGGCACATGCTGCAGGTGTAATACTGATGTAACCCAGTGCCATGTGAACCTCTTTGACTGTTCAGTGCTTTGAACATTGACAAGGTACCTGCCTCTTCTTATGTGCTCAGCAGTTTTGCAATTCAGAAAAGCTGGCAGCCTGTAAGTTATTGCTGAAGATTCCATCTGCTAAAAAGTGATGCAAATAGTGAGGAGCTGGCAGCCTCAAAGTCAACATAAAGTGAGTAACTGCTAAGAAAGCAAGGTAGGAGGCATAAGAGCCATCTTGTGTTGAATGAGATACATATATGTCCATGCACACAAAGCAATGTATCAGAAGCAAGCAGGTATAGGTATCCCTGATCTTCAAAGTGAAGCTCTGAAGGGATGAAATGCTGTGTGAGTTGGTCTGAAAGCAGCCATGATGCATGATGAGGCTGATAGTTTGAGACGCCCACTTACGTGACAGATGGAATAAGAGAGTGCCCAGAGACCGTGCAGGGAAATGGTGGAAATGGTGGCGACAATGGAGCTGGATGAAGACCCAGAGAAGCAAGCAGCGATCTGCTGTTGTCAGGTACCCCTCTGAAAATTGGCCCAACTAATTACTCAGGGAAGGAGGGGAGAATGAGGAACTGTATTAAAAAAAGATGAGGTGAGGTTAGCTGTTAATGAGATGTAAAAACATGGAAATAAAGTTGTTACCAATAATTAGTGACATTCAGTACTTACCATTCAAATATTAAAGGTGAAAAATTGGATTCTTTTCTCAACATTGGGATTCTGATTGTTTCATTTTCTCTGTATTTTCCTGACTTTCTTGTAATTGTGTACACCAATCAAGGCCTGAGAAAATTCTATTGGGCCTGTCTTGCCACCCTTTGGAATTTGTCTCTCCATGCTTCTTCTATCTTTTTCAGTACTTTTACATTTAGTTGTATTTTGTAGGAGTACCTTTTCAGTTTCCTTGTTTTTTTTTTAAAATTGCTAGCTTTTTACATTCTGTCAAACTTAATTCTTGTGCCAGGAACAAAAAAAGAAGTTGCTGGAAAAGCTCAGCAAGTCTGGCAGCATCTGTGAAGAAAAAGATCAGAGTTAATGTTTCAGGACCTGTGACCAGCAACATTAATTCTTGTGCCATTGTGAGCAAAACAATTGCTGTGCTTTTTGAAGCAAATGCTTTCATACATTACACTTTTTAAACTGTTATTTTATTTAAATGTTTGATTTACTAACACAGTCATAAAGTTTTTGTTAAATTTTATCTCTTAAAATCTTTAGATTTTAAAGCCTTCAAAGGGGTATGAAAATAAAGTGGGAATATGGCATTGAGATAGAGGATCAGCCATGATCAAAGTGAATGGTGGAGTAGGCTCAAAAGGGCCAAATGACCTACTCTTGATCCTAGTTCCTATGTTTCTTCCCATGTTTCCACAAATTTATTGTCCAGAGTGCAATCATGTTGTTGTGTTAGACTTTAGCTTTGACAACAATATCAAATTTGATCTTCCAAGCACCACTGAAAACAGTTTTACAGCATAGAAAAAGGCCCTTTGGCCCATTGTGTCCACACCAGATAACAAGCAACTATCTATTCTAAATCCATTTACAAGCACTCGGCCCATAGCCTTGTATGCTGTGATGTTTCCAGGGCTCATCTAAACTTCTTGGTAGTTCCTGACCCTCCTGTTCTTTTGACCAGTAAGTTCCAGATATCCACCACCCTTTGGTTTAAAAAAAATTCCCAAATCACATTTAAGTGTCCTGCTCCTTATCTTAAAACTGTGCCCTCTGGTTATTGATCCTTCGATTAAGGGGAAACATTTCTCCTTATCTACCTATCTATGCTTCTCATAACTTTGCATGCCTCATTAGGTCTCCCTTTGATCCCAGATAATCCACAATTTGAGCTATGAGTACTGTGATAAAAAAATTCTGGAAGATATAGACAGTGATTGTTAACAAAGGATGACACCACTACATTCTTGCAATTGCTATGTTATCCAACTTTTTCATTTAGCTAACAGAGTGATGATATGCATTGACAAATTTTATCCAGGACTTCTATCTGAGTTATTTTGGACAAATCATGCAGACATTTAGGGCCAAAATCCAAGTTGTTTATAATGTCCTTGCTGTAGAAGTAAGTAAGTGACATGCGAAAGCACAATTCCTCATCTGTTTTTATATTAATTTTGATAATTATTCTCTGTTAATGATATTGAAATGATTGACAACCGAAATGTAAAAAGAAAGATGAGCTGCTGGGCATACAGCTGGAACATTGTTTCAACAAACAAAAGGCTGGCTTAAAGCGTTGAAATTTGCACTGTTCTGTGTTGTTATAATTGAAGTATACATTTCTATCCTGTTATAGATTGCTTCTCCGATGAATATATTTAAATTTATTAAAGTTTAACGTGCAGAAAGATTTAATGAAAACTTTGCACTATTCTATTCCTGAAGTATAAATGTGAGTCCTCTTAAGGTGATAAAATCCAATTAATAACAACATTGGGTGAGTTTCTACCTGACAGATTTTGCAACTCTGACATTTTGTATTGGTGGAGAATTGTCTGCACATCACAAATAATTGCTTTTGCTCCCTTAATTATTCCAACTTGACATGTAAATTTGCATTAAATAGTCTAAGTATATCAAGAACAAGCACACGCATATGTATAACGTCTTTACAATAGGAAGAGATACATTTATTTTAAGAGAAAATTTTACAATGTTAGAAAATACATTATTTTTCGATTTCCACTAAGTGTCAGGATGGAACACTCCTTTGTCATGTTTAGCAGGGCTAATCAGAAATGCCCATTTGTTATCTGGAACAAAGCTGAATCAGTCTCACAATAAGAAATTGCCTGAAAAACATGACTATTTTCCATTTCTCATACTGGTTACATTTTTGAAGAACTGGGTATTTGGGAGGTGAGCATTTGGTCTCCAAAACTCATTTAAACATAAAATTAAAGATCATCAGAGAGAGAAGATTTTAATTCCTACTGTCTGTGCGTGTACCAAAGCCAGGTCTCGGTGGAGAACAAAGGAAACAGAGTTTTCTCATACACCACCCAGTTCCATCAAAAAAAATGATTACAGCAATGAGTGATTGCTGGTCCTGTTTAATCTTTGCTAAACATTTTAATTGGCCTGTTGTGTCTAATTGCCTGAAATAAGACTTTAGAAAACTGAGTAATTTTCAAAAGCATTTAAAGGTTCAAACACTGCTACATTTCCTAAAAATATGATGCATTAAGGTGCTTGTAATAAGGTTTTGAACAAGTTAAATTGAAATGCATTGTTAATTGCATTTATCTACAATATTGAAGAGTATGTCCTCCCACTCCAGTTTTTGCTTATTTTATTTTGCTTAACTTCTGAGGTAGAATTTAGTAAAATTACTGAACATTGCAGAGAACATCACAAACTGTCCTGGTCTATTGGAATCTGTTACTTGTGACAAGCATCAGCTGGTATGCTGGAACCAATCACATTTCCTGCAACTGTTTGTGTCACCGAGCAAGATGATATTTGCTCTTGTTGCGATGTTCACAGCTCAAGAGAAGGCTGCACAATGCTACTTTAAATGTATTCCTGAATAATGGAAGTCTTCTTTAAACAGATGATTAACTATCTCCAGGAAAAGTGATGTTTCTCTTGGCAAGCATAACTAAGAATGAAATCTAAACAGGAGAATTTAATAAGTGTTTATGTTCACTAGGACCTCTCCCCAGAAATGATGGCATTGATTTGCGCACTGGGTGGAACCTCCAGAATGAATTGTACAATATGTGCTTCAAGTTTTCAACTGTACAAGAAGGGTCACTGGTGCAGTGATTACAACATGAAGAATATTTAATTATCTGGTAATGATGTGGCAAGCATCTCAGAAAATAAAAAGCTGGTTTGGTTAAATTAAGTATGTGCATTTGTTGCCACAATATTACCCTACAAATGGTGTTATACATGTTGGTAACTCTAGCCAAGGAAATACAAGTATAAAATAATAAATTTCTGATCAAATAAGAATATAGGAGGATATTATTCATACAAGGAGTAATAATAATAGGAATTTGCCATACAGAGCAGTGAAGCAGATTGCATTGAGGTGATTAATGAAATACTTGCTGCGTAGGTGAGGGTAAAGGCAATAGAGGGACATGGAAGCGGGATGGAAAGTAGCAATTAGAATAAGAGGTGTCTTTGACCAATTATAACCACAGGCAAAGACGTAATGGATCAATTAACTTTTCTTCTGTTCTGTAAATAGCTTATATTTGTATAGAAATTTGATGCTACAGGAGGTACCAGAGATTTTTTTAAAAGGAAGCACCTGTTGTAAATGTATATACACATATTAAAAACCATTTTAAATAGAGGCTTTTGATGCACAGTGGTAGTGTCCTTATCTTTGAGCCAAGAGGTCCAAGTTCAAGATCCACCTGCTCCAAGGGTATGGAATAACATCTCTGAACAGGTTGATTTCAAAATACCTTAAAAAAAAGACACTTTGATGTAAAGTCCCATTGTTCTGAGGAAGGTCTCTTTGTTTGTTTTTATGATCAAGATATCATTTTGGGACCATTTTGCATTAGCTCCTTTCATATCTACCCAACCCCATGCCATGCCTCCTTTTGACTTGCCTTATTGTGGTAAAGTTAAAGGTTTTATAAAAGTATGCAAAATTCCCTAATTTACCTGTCTTTTAGACCCAGGTTAACAAAGCTCAAACAAGGTTTCTATCATAAGACCATAAGACATAGGAGCAGAAATTAGGCCATTTGGCCCATTGAGTCTGCTCCGTCATTCAATCATGACTGATAAGTTCCTCAAACCCATTCTCCCACTTTCTCCCCGTAACCCTTGATCCCCTTGATAATCAAGAACCTATCTATCTCCGTCTTAAAAGTACTCAATGACTTGGCCTCCACAGCCTTCTGTGGCAGTGAATTCCATAGATTCACCACTCTCTGGCTGAAGAAATTTCTCCTTACCTCCGTTCTAATTGGTCTTCCCTTTACTCTAAGGCTGTGCCCTCGGGCCCTAGTCTCTCCTACCAATGGAAGCATCTTCCCAACATCCATTTTGTCTAGGCCATTCAGTATTCTGTAAGTTTCAATTAGATCCCCACCCCCATCCTTCTAAACTCCAATGAGTATAGTCCCAGAGTCCTCAAATGCTCCTCATATGTTAAGCTTTTCATTCCTGGGACCATTCTCATGAACCTCCTCTGAACCCGCTCCAGGACCAGTACATCCTTCCTGAGATATGGGGCCCAAAACTGCACACAATACTACAAATATGGCCTGACCAGACCCTTCTAAAGCCTCAATAGTACATCCCTGCTTTTATATTCAAGTCCTCTCAAAATAAATGCCAACATTGCATTTGCCTTCCTGACTACTGACTCAACCTGCAAGTTTACCTTGAGAGAATTCTGGATTAGTATTCCCAAGTCTCTTTGCATTTCAGCCTTCTGAATTTTCTCCCCATTTAGAAAATAGTCCATGCTTTTGTTATTCTTACCAAAGTGCATGACCTCACACTTTCCCACGTTGTACTCCATCTGCCACTTCTTTGCCCACTCTCCTAGCCTGTCCAAATCCTTCTGCAGCCTCCCAACCTCCTCAATACTACCTGTCCTCTACCTATCTTTGTATCATCTGCAAACTTAGCCAGAATGCCCACAGTTCCTTCATCTAGATCATTAATGTATAAAGTGAAAAGTTGTCGTCTTAACACTGACCCTTGTGAAACACCACTTGTCACCGGGTTCCATCCTGAGAAAGACACTTTTATCCCTACTCTCTGCTTTCTGCCAGAGAGCCAATCTTCTATCTGTGCTAGCACCTTGTGTCTAACACCATGGGCCCTTATTTTACTCAGCAGCCTCCTGTGCAACACCTTGTCAAAGGCCTTCTTGAAGTCCAGGTAGATAACATCCATTGGCTCTTCTTGGTCTATCCTGCTCGTTACCTCCTCAAACAATTCTAGCAGATTTGTCAGGCATGACCTCCCCTTGGTGAAACCATGCTGACTTTGCCCTATTTTACCATACATTTCCAAATATTCAGAAATCTCATCCTTCACAATGGACTCCAAAATCTTACCCACAACTGAGGTTAGGCTAATCGGCCTGTAATTTTCCGTCTTATGCCTTACTCTATTTTTAAACAGGGGTGTCATGTTAGCAATTTTCCACTCCTCTGGGACCCTCCCTGACTCTAGCAAGTCCTGAAAGATCACCACTAATGTTTACACTATCTCTTCAGCTATCTCCTTTAGAACTCTGGGGTGTAGTCCATCTGGTCCAGGTAATTTATCTACCTTCAGGCCAATCAGTTTTACTAGCACCTTTTCCTTGGTGATGGCCACCATATTTAGCTCTGCCCCCTGAATCTCTTGAATTTTTGTGATATTACTCATGTCTTCCACCATGAAGACTGATGTGAAGTAATTATTCAGTTCCTCAGCAATTTCCTTGTTCCCCACTACTATTTCTCCAGCATCATTTTCCAGTCGTCCAATGTCCACTTTTGCCTCTCTTTTACACTTTATAGATTGAAAGACACTCTTACAGTCTTCATTTATATTACTGGCTAGCTTAGCCTCATATTTAATCTTCTCCCTCCTTATTTTTTTTTGTTGCCCTCTGTTGGTCTTTGTAAGCTTCCCAATCCTCTGGTTTCCCACTGCCATTCACCACATTATATGCTTTCTGTTTTGCTTTTATGCTATCCCTGACTTCCTTAGTCAGCCATGGTTGCCTCATCCTCTCTGTATCATGCTTCTTTTTCCTAGGGATGAATTTTTGCTGTGTCTCCTGAATTACTCCCAGAAACTCCCGCCATTGCTTTTCCACTGTCTTTCCTGCTAGGCTCGTCTTCTCGTCAATTCTGCCCAGCTCCTCCCTCATACCTCTGTAGTCACCTTTATTTAGCTGTAGTACCGTTACCTCTGATTCTATCTTCTCCCTCTCAAATTGCAGAGTAAATTCTATCATATCATGATCACTGTCTCCGAAGGGCTCCTTCACCTTAAGCTCCCTTATCAAGTCTGCCTCATTGCACAACACTAAATCCAATATTGCCTGTTCCCTAGCGTGCTCCACCACGAGCTGCTCCAAAAAGCCATCTTGTAGACCTTCCACAAACTCCTTTTCTTGCAATCCACTTCTAACATGATTTTCCCAGTCCACCTGCATATTGAAATCCCCCATGATCACTGTGGCTTTGCCTTTCTTACACATCTTTTCTATCTCCTGGTGTATCTGGCGCCCCAGCTCCTGACTACTGTTTGGAGGCCTGTACACAACTCCAACTATGTTTTTTTTAACCTTTGCAGTTCCTCAGCTCTACCCACACAGATTCTACACCATCTGACCCTACTTTGTTTCTTACTGTTGATTTAATTTCATTTCTTACTAATAAGGCAACCCCACACCCTCGGCCCACTTGCCTATCTTTTCGAAAGGATGTATATCTTTGGATATTTAGTTCCCAATCCTGATTCCCTTGCAGCCACGTCTCCGTGATGCCCATCACGTCATGCTTGCCAGTTTTGATCTGCGCCACAAGCTCATTTACCTTATTCCTTATACTGTGTGCATTCAGATATAACACTTTCAGTCCTGTATTAACCATCCCTCTTCTTATTGTCATTTGTTTATCAAGTGTGCTTGAAGTTTGATTTCTAGCCCTTTGCAAACACTCTGTCCTATGCTGGAGATTTTAATAACCTCTGCTGAGTTCTCCTTCCCTGTCATTTCTTTCATATTTTTCCATGTAGTTGAATCCACCACTACAGATGTTAACCTGCTGCTTTGTTTCCCACTGGGGCAAGTTTCACCATTCCCTTCCCCCCCACTTTCTAGTTTAAAGTCCTGTTGACCAGCCTATTTACCCTTTTCACTAGAACATTGGTCCCAGCTTGATTCAGATGGAGACTGTCCCAACGGCACAAATCCCTCCTGTTCCCACAATGATGCCAGTGCCCCATGAAAAGGAACCCCTCTTTCCTGCACCACTCTTTTAGCCATGTGTTTACTTCCCTTACTCTCGTGTCCCTATGCCAGTTTGCACGTGGTTCGGGCAGTAATTCGGAGATTATAACCCTTGAGGACCTGTTCTTTAATTTGGTTCCTAGCTCCCGATAATCTCTGAACATGTCCTCTTTCCTAGTCTTGTCTATGTTGTTTGTTCCGGCGTGGACCGCAACAACTGGATCCTCCCCTTCCCGCTCCAATATCTTTTCATATCGGTCAGAGATGTCTCTTATCCTGGCACAGGGCAGGCAACACACCATGCGGGACTCTCAATCCTGCTTACAAAGGATACTATCTATTCCCCTAATTATAGAATCCCCTACAACTACCACTTGTCTTTTTGCTCCTCCCTCTTGAATGGCCTCCTGTACCACAGTGCAGTGGTCAGTTGGCTCATCCTCCCTGCAGTCTTTTTCCTTTTCCACACAGGGAGCAAGTACCTCATACCTGTTGGACAAGGTCAAGAGCTGAGGCTCCTCTGTTCCAGACTGCAGGATCCCTCTACCTGCCTCACTTACAGTCACACCCTGCTGTCCCTGGCCACTGACCAAATCTGAAGTTCTTAATCTAGCAGGTGTGACTGCCTCCTGAAACAAAGCATCCAGGTACTTCTCCCCCTCCCCGATGTGCTGCAGTGTTTGAAGCTCCAATTCCAGCTCATCAACTCTGAGCCGAAGTTCCTCGAGCAACCAACACTTGCTGTAGATGTGGTCATTGCAGTTCGCAATGGGATCAGCCAACTCCCACATCATACAGCAACAACACATCACCTGTCTAGCCATTTCTACTTAGTTAATTACTTTATTAACTTATATAATTTATTATAATGAGTTAATTAAATTTGTTGATACTTCTTTCCTGGGTTCTTTTTCACTGCCAGAATATATGATTTTATTTAGCCAGCTGTCCCCATGCGCTCTCCTGACTCCCACCACTGAACAAGGAAGGCCGCAGTCTCACGAGGTAAGTCTTTTAAACTGAAAGTTTACCTTCCCAGATGCCCTCATGCACTCTCCCGACTCCATCTGTTGAACAATGAAGGATCATCCTTAACAATAACTAACTTATTACAAATAAATAGATTCTAATTTCAGGTAAACAGCTATGAACTGTCAAGCTATCACTCTACTGATTAAAATTCTAGCTGCCTTATATAACTCCCTTTTATACATACATACATACAGACAGACAGACACTGAAAAAAAAATTGGTGTTATGGGTAGAGGGAAGAACTCGGAAGGCAGTTCAATGGCCCCTGTCCCCAGGGTGCACTGAGATGATCGTTTTGGTCTGCTAGGACTCACTGTTTGACAATCTCTCTTATCTCCAGAAACATTTGTTTTCTTGTAGGAGGCACAGAGCATCTAGTTCACAACATGTAAATTTTCTGTTCGACTGTTTAAGAGCCAATAGCAACTGGTGAGGGAAAAGAAAGTGGCTTTCTGCAGGCTTTAGGAATGTTTTACTGCAAAAAAGACAGACACCACTTCCCTTTCTGGAGGTCGGAATGATTCTGGCTTTCTTGTTACTCTCATAAGCTATCCAACTACCTGGGATTCAATCACATAGTTGCATTGCATCTGGCAGAAAACCACTGCCATCGACAACTGATCACCACTCCATAGACCAGTTACTTGTTTTCTGGCTGAATTTTTCTTCATACACACCCCTGGCTCCCCTAACTGCTTGAGTAAACATCAGTGCAAACAATACTTACAATATGTATTAGTAGCTTGCTTTTAAAAAAGTGCAACAATCCCCTCCATGATCTTTGGTTTCCAAAATAGCCCTTTTCCCATTGCAGTCAGAAGCAAAAATATGTAAAATTAAAAAGTTACAGCTTTAAGTAGACTTGGGAATTAAACAAAGCAGTGTGGTCTGTCAAACCTGATTAAAGGAATGTTGATCTTCGTCTCCTCAGTGCCATATCCTATAAGTCTCTTTCATTTCCTCTATATCCTGCCTTTATTATACTTAGATTAGAATAGACATATTGGAAATTAACTGTGGTCAATTGTGGTGTATTCAATGATGAAAAGTGTGGAAAGGATGAAGATCTTCCATCTGAAACTGAAATGACAGCTTGCAGAATCCTTTCTTAGTCGCACAACTGCGAAAATATTTCTCTACTCGCTTCAGTCAGAGTTGAAATCTAAGACAATGCTTGTTGGGATTTAAACACGAAAGACTCAAAAACTGCTTTGTTTGACAAAAAAAAAGCAGATTCCCTTTTCCTTACAAGTGTATTCTGCAGAATTTACCATGTAATATCAGCAACATACCTGAGTTATGCCACAAAATACGTACTTTATAATAGAAACACAACAATTTTGTCCTGAAAAATGGTCTGAAATTTGTAAGAACAAAAACAAAGTTGCTGGGAAAGCTCAGAGGTTCTGAGGAAGGGTCACCAGACCTGAAACATTAACTCTGTTTTTTCCTTCACAGATGCTGCCAGACCAGCTAAGCTTTTCCAGCAACTTTGTTTCCATTCCTGATTTACAGCATCCACAGTTTTATCGGTTTTTATTCTGAAATTTGTAAGTTTTGCTAACTTTGAGTTCTTGAAAGAAGAAGTCGAAGAAATTGAATTAACTAAAGAAATGTACGTACGTCTGGGTCTGATTGGTAGTTTCTGGTTCTGAAACGGATTGCAGTATATATTGAGGCATAACCTGAAGGCGTATTTGGGCTTCAAGTCGGAACACAGGCACTGAAGCAGGCCATTCAGCCCCTCAAACCTGCTTCACAATTCAGTCAGGTCATTGCTGCTCTGGATCTTAGATCCATTTTACTTTTACTCCTGTCTTCCACCTTTAGAACAAAATTTGAGAGTTGTTTCGAGTACCCCTACAGCGAGACTAGAAGTGGGCAAGATGTTGGCATGGAGACAGCTTTGCTGACCATGGGATATCACATGGCACAAAAACAGAAGTTGCTGGAAAAGCTCAGCAGGTCTGGCAGCATCTGTGAAGAAAAAAAAATCAGAGTTAACATTTTGGCTCCAGTGACCCTTCCTCAGAACAGCTCAGAATAGCTTGCATAGCAGCCTATGGACCAAGTGCAGGTAAATGAGATTAGTGTTGTTTGGTGTTTGTTGGTCAGCATAGGCTCCATAGGCCAAACAGTTTGTTTCTATGCTGTATGGCTCTATGATTCTATTCTGGCACCTCTCTGATGGGCTTGCAGGCTACTTAGGGAGTATAAGGAGCACAAATTTACATTTTAGGGTGCACTGGCAATTGGTATTGGAAGGCAGCTGTATGGACACTTAGGTTCCCAGCTCACAGATTGGACAAGACTGCACCCTGCTTGCTCTCTTCATGCTCAATCATTTAGAGCCTAGCTACATTGATACTGCAGCCTAGCCTGCAGTATCCATGCCAGTTCTTGCCTTGTCAATTAGCGCAGTAAGACAACCAGGCAGCCTGCCTTGCTGGCCAGCGGTTTTCAGTTGACAAGCTGTACAACTTCTTGTATGGCAGTATTCTACTTCAATCTCACACTTGCAGCATGACCAACACACTGCACGCCCAGCAAGCAAACAGCTGTGTCTTAAAGTCTAAGGGAGTAGTCCTCATGAAGGTCTATGGAGACACCCATTAGTCAGGAGGTCCTGGCACAGTAAGTAAAGGGCAGCCTCCCACTATTACTTCAAGGTGTTAGCATATCAGGCATCCTTTCAGAGTGATCTCAGTCAGAGTGGTCCTGTCTTTGTAATCCACACTTTGGCCTGAAGTAAATCCTATGGCTCCATCGCAGCCAGTCTGAGGAGGTAGGGCTAACGCAATTGGGGAGATATCCAGGCATTAGTCAGGATGTGAGCATTCTCTCATCTAGTGCTGTTTGGTTAGGTCACTCAAGGGGATGGGGCATGGTCAGTCCTTTGGTTCCATCCACAGAGGAAAGGGGGTAAATGGGGTGGAGGATAGGAATAAGGGAGGGCCTCTGCCACAGGAAGGAGACTTGGGAACTTATTCTTCAGGATTAGGGTCTGCAAGTGAGGGAAAAGCAGGGATGACAATTGTGAAAGGGAGCAATAGTATTTGTAAGGGGAAATATGGTCAAGAATGGATGGGAAGTGGTCTATGCAAGAGTGGGGTTTTGTCAGGAGCACCATGGCTTCAAAGGGGGATAGTCCAGTGAACCTTCATTACAATCTGTTTGTAGTTATAATATCCTTCTTAAAGGGAACCAAAACTGCATACAATATTGGAGTACAACTAAGGTAAGATTGCAGGACTGCTGTTCTTAAATCGTCGTGATAAAAACTAACATGCTAATAGCCTTGTTAATTATCTCCTGCACCTGTGTATTAGTGTTCAGTGACTTATTGATGAGGATACCCAGGCCCCTTTGTACATCTACACTTTCAAACTTCTTAGCATTTTTCCTCATCATCAGCCTCATCAGCACCACTGTTCACTACTTCTTGTTAATGATAATGGTCTAACGAACAATTATTCATCAGGATTGATTAGCTCCATGGGTTAATTTATTCAAACAGTAAAACAATCTCAAGTTGTGAAACAAACAGCATAGAAGACCTACTGATCTCTATGTATGCAATTTGCAGGTACAAAACATACTTGCTGCCAGGCAGACTTGCAACATAATATACACGCAATATATGGAGCCCTTGAAGATGAACTCTCTTCAAGGCAAAGTACTTATGCAATATGCATCACCTACAAAGTGCACTACATAAACTTTACAAGGCACCTTTGACTATATTTGCCAACCTAGAATGCCAAGGACAGAAGGTACATAGAAGCGCCATCACCCAGATGTTCCCCTCTGGACTATGTACCATCCTGAGTTGGAACAATGTCACCATTCCCTCACTGTCACTAGCTCAAAGTCCTAGAACTCTCTTCCTGACAATACTGGGTGTGCTTTCATCAGTTGGACTGCGATACTTCAAAAAGATGGCTCACCACAACCTTCCCAAGGGCAATAAATGCTGACCTAGCTAGCAATGTCCATACATTGTGAAAGAATAAAAAAAAAACAAAAATAATTGATCCACCTGCAATAATGTGCTAATCTATCCACAGAAATGGATATTGTTAACATGAAAAATAGATTTTGCATTGAGTGAAAATGTTTTCTAATTTTAGCATAATTTGAAACTAACCACACTTAAAATGCCCAGCGTGGAGAAGATAATAGGAGAACAAAGTTCTGCAGATATTGAAAATCTGAAATACAAACAGAAAATTCTGAAAATACTCAGTAGGCCAGACAGGATCAATGGAGAGAGAAAGCGAGACAATGCTTCAGTATTAGTTCTGATGAAGGGTCTCTACCCTCTTTCTTTCTTCACATTTTCTGTGAAATGTGCTAAGGATTTCTGACATTTAGCATTTCTTTTGAAACAAAAATAATCCATTTTGCCAGCTGTCCAAGAAGCTATCATGCTTCCTATGTGATGCCCAGTATCCTTCAGAAGGAATACCCAGCAGCAGCTGCCTGAGATCTGATTATCCAAATATTAAACATGAACTTTTTTAAACAAAGCTAAAGTATGGAAAAAGCATAAGCAACTTTCTAAGCAAACGTAAATGAATGACAAAGCAATAACCGATGATCCAAAACTTGAAAACAATAAATAAAAATGACCATTAAAAAAAACAACACCAAATAACACCATGAACCATGCTTAGGATGCACAGCTCATGAACAATAGACTAGAGACCCTAAATTCTACTCATGAAGGAAGGGGGAGTGAACTGGGACTGAGCTAATGAGTTGGGTTCGATTATGATCAATTTTGTTTTCACTTCTGGTGGGGCACACTCTGAGCTCATCTCAGGAGAATTCATGTGAAAATTGGGGGTGGTGGAAGTGGGTAGCCATTCAAACTGAGTTGTTTTCCTTTTTCTCTGGTCATTTGTGTAGATACATTTTGGGGGAGGGAGAAGGAGGAGGGGGATGGGTTCCTAATCTTCCCATTCTTGATGTGAGGATGACTGTTATAGCCCTTTAACGGGTGGGCACCCATGCAGGGGGGTGGACTACATCATCCAGTGTGTATCTTGGCTGTCAAAACAAGTAGTGACACAGAGTTAGGCTCTGGCTTCAAGGCAATCATATCTTAAGCACTGGAAAATTGTCTGTGAGCAGAGCACCCACAATCTGCATGTGTGTGAGCTCACTGAGGTGTGAGATAGCCACTTGAGATGGAAAGGGGCAGTTCTACCAAGAAATCCAAAGACAAGACCCATGAGTTGATCCTGAACCCACTTTCAAACAAGTTTCCCATACAAGAAAAGAAGATTCCATTCATTCCAAAACTATCAAGAAGACAAACTGTTCTGCAAACCACCTTAAACCAGTCATGAATCTGAAGGTGGATATCTCTCATTTCCTGCTTACTGCAATGAGAAGATATAATTTAATCTGGTACATGTATAATTTAATGATTATGCATGACATGCTAATGCATGACAATTAGATTCCCACTGCTGGTCATCAGGAATCACAATCCACCTTCAATTTACTTCTAACTTGGTTCCCAACATTCTACCCATCATTGGAACCTGACATTTCACCTCCTACATTGTGGACTCCCTCCTGGCTTTTGTTTTTGCTCTAGGGAATAGCAATGTATTTTATCCATAATGTAATTATCTGAAAGCCTCACTTATTCTGTTCTGCCCAGCAAGAAACAAGAAAAGGTTCATGGGTTTCATTGTAAAAAAGAGCTGAAAATAATACTTATATGATTGATAAATGATGCAACCGCAAGAGTGAATGTATCTTGATCTTTCTTAAAAATGATGGGATACACTACGCAAAAAAAATTTATTTTTAAAGTGTTTAGGAGTTTTATCTGCATATAGTGATCCAACATTGTGATATATTCTGCTTTCTGGATGGACTGCCACCCAAAAAGGAATTGCTGTTATTGAGAACCCTGTTAACTCAGTGCTGCAGGGTGTATAAGGAATAAGTTAGGATTAGTAGGAGACACAAGTAGTGCACAAAAGTGCAATTTGTGTGAGGAAGATATGCATACAAAAATGGTGGCTCAGTCGTTGGCACTACTGCCTCACAGCACCAGGGACTTGGGTTTGATCCCAGCCTCGGGCGACTGTGTGGAGTTTGCACATTCTTCCTGTGTCTGCGTGGGTTTCGTCTGGGTGCTCCAGTTTCCGCCCACGGTCCAAAGATGTGCAGGTTAGGTGGATTGGCCGTGCTAAATTGCCCATAGTGTCCAGGGATGTTTAGGTTCGGTGGGTTATACATGGGAAATTAGGGGAATGGGTCTGGTTGGGATGCTTTTCGGAGGAGTGATGTGGACTTGTTGGGCCGAATGGCCTGTTTCCACACTGTAGGGATTCTATGATGAAAAGTCAAACCATTGTGTTCTGTGTGTGCATAGGTGGAGCCAGATCTGAATAACTCACCAACCCACACAGTCAAGGCTCATATGTTAGGAATGGGCATTTAGGAAATATTTTACAGGGCAACTATCACCTGGCAAAGAAATCACTGCCTTCAGTAGAAAGGAGACAACTATCTCTGAAGCGAAAGTACTTTTCTTAATTAGGTAGTGCACATCAACTCAAAGATAAAACAAGTTCACTTGCACATTTTGCTCTTTGTAATGCTGGCATGGTTCTGTTGTATGTATGGTTATTCTGTTTCTGTGCTTTATAAGCCAATACCTAGCATATCATAGATCAGAGAGTCCCCGCAGTGTGGAAACAGGCCCTTTGGCCCAACAAGTCCACACCGACACTCAGAGCATTCCACCCAGACCCATGACATGCCATGTCATCTCAACAAATATTAAAAAGGGTTTGACAATTGGAGTGCAGTCAGGCAAGCTTGATATAGAGGTTGGATGGTGCACTGGGCCAAAGGCACTGAGTTCAAGTCCATAACAGAACACATTGGCCATGAAGGAGTGTTCATGATAGAATTCTACAGGGTAGTAATCAGCCTGGGAATCATTTCTCCACCTCCTAAAGGAATCAAATGTTATGATGAAAGGTACCCGGAGGAAAATAAGGCTAGAAATGGAATACATAATCATTGAATTTTGAGGTATAATAGGATAAAACAGATGAACTTGATGCTACAGAGATGTAGGTTTAGGTTTGGATCAGTTTCAGACCCTATACGTAGGACAAACATAGGACGTTCACAGGAATTTTCCATACTAAACAATCGTAATTTAG
This sequence comes from Rhincodon typus, assembly GCF_021869965.1. Lineage (NCBI taxonomy): Eukaryota > Metazoa > Chordata > Chondrichthyes > Orectolobiformes > Rhincodontidae > Rhincodon > Rhincodon typus. The sequence goes on from NC_063338.1 coordinate 34,924,522, forward strand.
GGGGAATTCTGTCCATTGAATCCCAGTAAGCCAGAGGTGATAGTATTTATGAGCTTGGCAAGATGCTTTCACACTGAAACACCCAAGATTCATTTGTCAGCAAATAGCATTGAAATACATTCCCTGTAGTAACAGCATGCAACTCCTAATAAGTCAAACAACAATTTGTGTTTATGCAAGCATCTTCAACATGAAACCTGTCCCAAAACATTACGTGAGAAATAGTAGGACGAATGAACAATGAGAGCAATTTGAAGTCAGGCCAGAGCAAGGAATCTATCGAGTATAATACACTCCTCTGCATAATTAAATCAAAATAGGATCATTCCCAGGAGATATCACAAAAGGGAAGGGTTTTTCTTTCCCTTTGTGTAGCCAGGAGGAGCAGGAATTATCTTCTCTTGCTGAAGAAGGGAGAATCTTTCTCAGCCTCAGATTTTCATTCCTTCCTGGATGAAAAATGCTGACAAGATCTCGCCAGATCTCAAGCAAAGTGAGCAGCTACGAAACTATGATCACCACTCCCCACTGACTTCTGGAAGTGAAGTAGATGAGTGGCGTGTTAAAATGTAGCCTGTAAGTTCAAACAATGCAGGGCACATTTTGCAGTAGGAAATTTGTTTCAAGTACAGCTTGCCATCCATTGATTCACACCCCAGACTGGGAAGTTCAAATCAAGGCTGTGAGAGTTAGCCACTATGTTCTCCTATTTGCAACAAGAGGCAGTAGACATCAAACAGAACCATTAATATTCTGACTAATTAAAGACTTATTTATAGTTCAATAACACATAGGAACTGAGAGAGATGAAGGACATAAATTCACTGAGCTTGAATTTTGGACCTGGAGTCCATGGTTCACTACATTCTTATACCCATTGGAAATGTGTCAGGTAAGAGGGAACATTTCCCTTCTGATCTCATTTTCACGATAACAGTTAGGTAAGATGTGACTGCAGCGCATGCCAGCTCCATTTCCATGTAGATGCTTACTGTACACTCCAGGGAGCCACGCAGCATTCTTTATTAAATATGTGCTTTAGGCAATCGTTGTCTTTAAAGGAGCAGTTCTAATTAGAGGGAAGTTGCAGTAGTGCAGTCTATTATGCTTATAAAAGAGAAGCTATGTCACTCTAAGGGAGGGCTGGACATCCTAAATTTAGTCAACCTATCTGGATCTATTCTGTATCATGTGGAAAGATTTCCTCAAGGTAACCCTGTAAAGGGAGTAGTGAATGTAATTAGGGTATTGATTGCCCAGAATTACTAGAAAACCCGCTTTTGAACAGATCATGGAACATCTGTACAGATGGTTGGTGCAATCCTTTCTGAACTTAGTTATTTTGTTTCATCCACCTAAGTAATCAGTGAGGAAGATCCTGCAGGAATTGCATGTCTCTCTGCTGCAATTCTCCTTTTCCTATCAGAAGTTTCTGGAAACATGATAAAGTTGCTAAATATTTTTGACAATCTCGTAAAACCTGAAAACCTGGACAATCCACTTTTCAAAAATTAATTGATAAATTCAAAGAAATAATTGCAATCAGAACTGAACACTTGTCATCAGTTTTTACCAGCAACTCAATTGCATTGACTGGAAATCCTGTGGACCATGAGAAAAATATTCTATCCTCTCTCTTGCAAACCTTGATGAACAGGGATTATTTTTTCCCTTTATCCTTTTGTTTTAAAACATCCTCATGATTTTGTGTTGTATGAGTGTATTCATGTTTGGAATAATGAGATGTGGTTTTAATTCTGGGTTTTAACTTGGATGTTAACCAGTGTTTGACAATTTAAGATTAATATTTGTAGTAAATAAACTATTTTGTGAATGTTTAAGAGGCCTGGTGAACATCTGGATAGTTATGCAAAAAAGCAGCAATTGCTATTTTGACATTTGAATAAATACCTTTATACTAATGGTGTGACTGGTGGAGTAGTGGGGCTTGAACAACAGTGCATTCCTCCTGTCATACACATGACTCAGTCCTCTCAGTGCACTAGAGAAGACAATGGTCCTTTAAATTGACTGACAGCAAGGCGATGGAGCCAGTGGCATTCGATGAAATGGAGAACACTTTAAATGCTAGCAAGTTTGCTGCCTGAGGCATCTTCTCCAGTCATGCTTCAACATCAAGCAGAAAGTTACCATGAAATACAGCCTGTAGATGGAGTAACCGTCGTCTTCCTGATTTCCTCCGCAGCCCCTTCGCTTATGTTTGTGCTCAGCAAATGCTTCTGTGCCTTCAGATAAGTCAAGTTCAGATAAGCCACTGCAGAAGCAAGTTTAAAGGGACAGAGGAGATAGTGCTCTTTTCTTCAAAGTAATCTATCACTTAAATTAATATTCACAACTACCAGTTTAGATACTGGCACACAACTAATGTTAAAGGCTGTTTAGAGCCAGGGTTTCATAGAATCCCTACAGTGTGGAAACAGGCCCTTCGGCCAACAAGTCCACACCGATGCATGCATGGACTGCAGCCAGGATAGGATTAAGTCAGCTAATGATTGAATATCATTATAGTAAAGTTGCTTACCAATGTTGGTGCATAGGACTCAGGTGAGAATGTCGTTAAGCATGTAGGGCACTCCAAGGATGATGTACACCAATATGGGTGATTGTAATATGCATATGGACAAGATTAAGCAAATTGACAAAAGTAATTTTGAGGGAGAGTTCATAGGATGTTTGAGAGTCTGTTTCTTGGACAATATATCAGAAAAACAATCAGGAGCAGGCTATTTTGGATTTAGTATTTTATAATGACATGGAATTAATTAATGATTTCATACTTAAGGATTCTCTAGAGAAGAGTGATCACAGCATGCTGGAATTTGAAATTCAGTTTAAGGATAAGAAATTTAAGTTCCATACCAGAGTTCTGGTGTTAAACAAAGATAATTACATAAGCATCAGGACAGATTTTGCCTGAGTGAACAAGATTAAAAGATAGGAAAGTTGATTTAGAACATAGTCAATTCCTTCCACCTAAAATATATTTAATACAGGAAGAAAGATTGTGAAGGGGGGAGAAAGCATCCATGGTTAAGTAAGGAGATTAAAAGGTAACAAAAGGGAGAAAATAAGATATACCATGTTGCAAAGTTCAGTGGCAGGCTGGAGGATTGGGAAACTTTAAAGACCAACAAAGGGTCACTAAAAATGTAATAAAATGGATAAAGGCAAATGATGAAAGAAAATTAACAAAATATGAAAACTGCTGGCAAAAACATCTATAAGTATACAAAAAGGAAGAGCGTACCTAAAGTGAATGTTAGATCTTTAGAGGACAAAACAAATGTTAATAATGGAAAAAACAGAAGCATTCAGATTCAATACATCAATATTTTGCCTCAGTTTTCATGGTGGAGGATGCTGAAATCATCCCTACCAGTTATTGTAGAGGTTGTAGAAAAGGCGGAACTTAAAACAATTGCCATCACTGTGGAAAAATTACTGAGGAAACTATTGGGATTAAAGGCAGACAAGTCCCCAGGGCTTGATGGCCTACATTCTAGGGTCTTAAAAGGAAGTGGCTGCTGAGATACAGCAGTGGATGCATTGCTTATAATATTTCAAAATTCCCTGGAATTTGGAAAGTTTCCCATGAATTGGAAGAATACTAATATAATGCCCTATTCACAAAGGCAAATGTAACAAGCAAAATAGATGATGGTGTCTAATTGATGTGGTATATCTGGATGTCTAGAAGGCATTTGATAAGGTGCTGAATCAAAGGTTAATACACAAGGTAAGAGGATTGGCCAACCTATAGAAAGCAGGGAGGCAGCATAAATGGGTCTTTTTCTAGTTGGCAAACTGTCACTAGTGCAGTGCTACAAGGTTCAGTCCTTGGGCCCCAACAGTTTACAATTTATATTAATAACTTGAATGCAGGGACAGAATGTACTGTAGCCAAATTTGCACATGACAATAAAATAGATGCAAGGATAAGTTGCAACAAAGAAATTTACAAATTTATAACAGATGATTTAGGTGAATGGGCCAAAATTGGCAGATGGGGTTTAATGTGGGTAAGTTTGAGATTGTCCATTTTTATCAGAAGAATAAAAAAAGGCAACTTATTATCTAAGTGGAGAGAAATCTCAAAATGCATCAGTGCAGAGGGATCCAGGTGTTCTTGTGTACGAATTGCAGAAAGGTATAGTGCAGATAGAGCAGGTAATAAAGAAGCCAAATAGAATTTTGATACTTACTAATAAAGGAATGGAGTATAAAAGCAGGAACATGATGTTACAAACATACAAGACATTAATGAGATTGCATCTGGAGTCTGATGCCATTGTGTCTACAGATCCTAGTACTTGATGAGACATACAGCAGTCTTGAAATTGAATCGCTTAACAATTTACAAGGGTTTCTGCGCTGCTGAGTCACGGAAGAACTAGCGGCACTGAAGAGTAAAAACTGCTGCCCTCTCTCAGAATGCCAACATTCATGCTGCCAGTATTGCTACTCCAAGCCTCTAAGCCAGTCAGCACATCTGCTGTCACGTATGTGAAGTTGTATTAATCCAAAGACAAGTCCTTAAGCCCCAGAGCCTGCACCATTGAGAAGTCTGCTGTCCTGGAGATCCCATAAGTGGCTGAATATTTTCTTTTCCTGCAGAGCACCCTCATTGCCTTCCAGATACTGCTATGGACAAAATATTGCTAAACGTTGCTAATGTTCCCAGCTGTCTGGAAGGAACTGATTACAAAGAAGGAAAGGGCAATAATGATCTTGACAGCCACCAGGACGGCTGTTCTTTGAGACTCTGTTTTCATGAAAGAGGTGACACAACTTTGCCACTATATGAGGAACAAAAACCTGAAGTTGCTGGAAAAGTTCAGCATGTCTGGCAGTATCTGTGAAGAGAAATCAGAGTTAATGTTTCGGGTCCTTCTGAGGAAGGGTAACCAGACCCGAAATGTTAGCTGATTTTTTTTCTTCACAGATGCTGCCAGACCTGCTGAGCTTTTCCAGCAACTTCTGTTTTTGTTTGATTTACAGCATCCACAGTTTTTTTCGGTTTTTATTTACCCTATATCTTCCTGAAGCCTCCTGAAGTACTTCTCCTGACTTATCCTACAGTAAGAGTGGCTTTCCTGGAAGATTCTCTAGGTGTAGGGCTTTCATAAGAGAGCTCTCTTTCTCCTCCTTCCTTTGCAGAGATTCCCCTTTCTAAATATCCCAATTTTGCTGCAAAATAAAAGGCACACCAACTAGGTCTCAAAGATCTAAGGCTATGGAATTCCTTGCCTTTCTCAAGTTTTCAGAAACCTTGATCTTGATCCAATAACTCACCATGCTGTTCCAACCAATTTTACCCAAGCACAAGGAAGTCAAAACTAGCTCAGGTGCAAGTCCTTTCATTATCCTTAATACAGCACCAGCACAGGGTCCATAATTCTTCAACCATAACTCTTGCTGTTTCTTGTAGCCAAAGCAGACATTCAATGAATTAATTTCAGTATTTACATATTGCACCAACCCATTGATGATCTCACCCTTTCAACCATTTTTTGGTCAAATGTGAAAGATGTACCAGAGATAGTAGGAACTGCAGATGCTGGAGAATCCAAGACAACAAGGTGCAGGGCTGGATGAACACAGCAGGCCAAGCAGCATCATAGGAGCAGAAAGGCTGACGTTTCGGGCCGAGACCCTTCATCAGAAAAGGGAGAGGGGAAGGGGGTTCTGAAATAAATAGGGAGAGAGTGGGAGGCGGATAGAAGATGGATAGAGGAGAGGATAGGTGGAGAGGAGACAAACAGGTCGAAGAGGCGGGGATGGAGCCAGTAAAGGTGAGTGTAGGTGGGGAGTTAGGAAGGGGATAGGTCAGTCCAGGGAGGATGGACAGGTCAAGGGGGCGGGATGAGGTTGGTCGGTAGGAGATGGAGGTGCGGCTTGAGGTGGGAGGAGGGGATAGGTGGGAGGAAGAACAGGTTAGGGAGGCAGGGACGAGCTGGACTGGTTTTAAGGAGACAGCAGCACCCAGCCCTGCCGAGTCTTCACCATCCCCCCAGACCTACCCCTTACTGAGGACGAACGGTCAGTCCTCAGTAAAGGGCTCACCTTTGTCCCCCTCCACCCACAGATCAATGAATACCGCTCACGCTTGGACATAGAGCAGTTTTTCCGCCGCCTCCGTCTCCACGCTTACTTCTTTAACCGTGAACCTAACCCTCCCTCTACCGATCCCTTCTCCTGCTTCCAACACACCCCCTCCTCCTGGACACCACCCCAAGGCCTCCTA
>NC_063338.1:34935786-34955130 GCF_021869965.1 Rhincodon typus
CGGGTACAGCGGATGCAGTATACCACATTGGCAGATGTGCAGGTGAACATCTGCTTGATGTGGAAAGTCTTCTTGGGGCCTGGGATGGGGGTGAGGGAGGAGGTATGGGGGCAGGTGTAGCACTTCCTGCGGTTGCAGGGAAAAGTGCTGGGTCTGGTGGAGCTGGAGGGGAGTGTGGAGCGGACAAGGGAGTCACGGAGAGAGTTGTCCCTCCGGAAAGCAGATAAGGGTGGGGAGGGAAAGATGTCTTTGGTGGTGGGGTCGGATTGCAGATGGCGGAAGTGTCGGAGGATGATGCGTTGGATCCGGAGGTTGGTGGGGTGGTACGTGAGGAGTTCAATTCTAACTACTCACCTACTTGGTACGGTTTAGATCAAACCCTTGGTTCAGGGGTCTCCTTGCAGCAGTTCTAGAAAGCAGCTCACCACTAACTACTTAACAGCAGTTAGGGATGAGCAAAAAATGCTGGTCTAGCCAGCAATTAATATATCCTGTTATGGGGAATATTGTCTATAAATATACACATGTGGAAACTGGAAGAAATTGAACCATTTAGACATTTTCTGGATTTAAATAGTGTTTTTTTTAACAGTTTTAAGGGAACACAAGTGGTTTCTTGGAAATTAGATCAACAGTTTAATGTGGACTTTGAAGATCTGCTGATTACAGAAAGTCAAATTACTTTGAAAAATAGCCAGACAAAGTTTTACAGAGATAAAGGGAGGCATGGTGGATTTATTGCCCATCATTTCTGGAAAATATGGCTTTGGAAGAAACTATGGGATCCTTTAACTGCAAAATGTTTGTGTATCACATTAATCAAAAAGAAATGCTATTTATGTACTGACCATAATCCTCTGGCCTGTGTAAAAATCTTTAAGAATCAAAATGTTAAACTGTTTTGATGGAGTATATTAATTAATATTACAGCATAAAGATTGTTTGTTTATATTTTTGAAAAGGGTAGTACAATTCCCCTTGCTCTATCAGGAATGCAATGATCTTTGAATAGTTCAAAGATTAAGAAGGTAACAATGAACTGAATAAACTGAATTTTGAGTGAGGAAGGACGAACAACTGTAAGCTTAACTTCTTTGTGTTATTGTATTGTATATGTTTTCATGTCTACGTCATAGTGAAATGTATTTGGAATTGATAACTAATTTCCAAAATGATGTTACATTGTGATTACATATAGGTATTTATGAAAGAAAAAGGGAGGCTTCTTTGCCAAGAATTTAAAGGGGGCCCATGTAGTTTCTTAGAAACGAGGTAAACAGTTTAATGTGGGTTGTAATCTACCTGTTCATTACTGAAAGTCAAATGATTTTGGAAAATAACCAGGCAAGGGTTTTAGAGATGAGGTTTATTGGCTTGTTGGAAAACATGCCTATTGAAGAGGCTATTGAACCCTGTGCTGATGGTTGCTTAGGAATCTTCTTTGGAATTGTTCTGTGTTTTACAAACCTTGGGAGTCAGAAATCTCCAGAGCTCCTTGTCATCAAGATACTTAGCTGAAAAGCTGAACTGTGACCTTTATCCAAAGACTTGGACACAGCTTGAATTCTACCTGATTGAGGGCTTGATTGGACCATCAGCAATTAGATTTTATCAATAAGAAATCAGTGGATTGTGAAAATTTACCAATTTCTATCCATTGCTTTTCAGACCATTGGACAATAAAGGATGTTTTTATTTTGCCCTTTTTTTAAAATACCATCTCTGCAGAGTCATTGATGTATTTTGTGTTGTGTAAGAGTGTCTGTTTTATGATTAAGTATATATCTAATTCCAGATTACACTTTAAATATTAACCAGTTTTGCCAATTGTTTTTCAAAATTCTTTTAAAGAAGGCAGAAGAATTATTCTGGATAACAGGACTAAAGGGGAACAATTGGTCACTTTGGTCTTGAAGAAAAACATTTCTATTAATTATAGAGACTCATGGAGTAGCGGGGCTCGGTTACTTGCAAATTCCTCTTGGCAAAACATTGTGAATACCTTTTTAAAAAAAATGCACACTTATCAAGAAATATATGAAGCAAGCTAATTGTTCAAGATTTTAGAAATATACCCTTCAGTTTATGAGGATACATATTATTAATTTTGTGCACAAAACACAGAATTTTTAATTCCAGAAATGTGTATCTATAATTCCAGTGTAAAGGTCAGTGAACTCGATCGTTTTTATGGCATTTTTGACATTCAATTATAAAAGTGCAACTTGGAGATAAAAGAATATTTTCTGAAATCGAGATGATGGACAACGTTATGATCAATTGTTATAGATCCCAGTGCCTATCCCCATCTACAAGGCACCTGTTAGGATCGTGATGCTTGAATGGGTGCAGCTCCTATAACAATCCAAGTTTCAACACCATCCAGGACAAAACAGTCTGATTGGCACCCTATCCAACACCTTTCACATTCACTCCCTTCAGCATTGACACACAGTGAGAGCAACTGCAAGTTGCAGTGTTCTAACTGACCAAGGATTCTCTGACAACACCTTCCAAATCTGCAAACTCTAATGTAACTTTTGACTCCAGCAGGGTATTTTAACAATATTAATTTTATTACTTATAACATAAGAAACCAAGCATGGATATCATCATGATAAAGAACTTAAACATGTTATTACAGCTAACTATAATACACAAACAGTAGATAATAATTGAGCAGCTTTATTCCAGTAGCATGTCATGCTCAGGTGATCCCTGATGTATCTATGGGCCACAGAAAATGAAGCAGTGTTAGCATATCTCTTCAAGGCACACATACTCTGTCTCTTAACGGTCTCTAGAATACTGACTTTGAGGCATTGTTCATTTTCTCCAAAGATAAAAACATTTCCAAACAGATATGGTTCATAAAAATGTATTGTCAATTCAACAATTATACAAAGAGGGAAAAAAGACTATTTACAAGATTAACATTTCAAACTTCAATGTAAAGCCTTGGTGGGGTGACAACCTGACCTGGTCTGGTCATCAAATGGAGAGGTACACATTGTTCTCTGTTCCTCTTTCTTGACAACTTTCTCGTTTTCCTATTTGTAGCTGTCACTCAACATCACCATGCAACTATCATCATTAAAATGTTCTTCCTCCATTCTTTTCATGCATGACTGGTGTGTGGTTCATTGTTCCAAGTTGGATTCTGTTCCTTCACAATGTAGCAGCGTGATCAGTAATAAATTAGTATGATCTCTGCTTGTTGCATATGTTAGAAATAATTCCTGGTTATCTAAGTATTTGTTCTTGAATGTCTAATTTGTTCTGGACCGGACAAGACCAGACCAGACACAATCCCCCCCCCCCTACCACCACCCCCCCCCCCCCCCCCCTCCCACACCAAAGCATAGTAAGAAGATAACCTACACTCAAACTCTTGTATTTATTTAAAGGCAAATGTAAGGTGTTGTGTTCCAGATGTGATTTCATTGGACAACCACTAGGCTTTAATCCAAACACACTTTATTTTTACAACAACTGCTCCAATGTAGGCAGCATCTCATAAACACATCCTTGACAAAAATACAATTCAGTAAAACAGTTCTGATTCTTGCATGCTGCTTTTCAGTTCAGAAGGAAGAAACAATCTGACCTTTTTGATTTTTAAGAGAAAGCCTCGCTATCTAAAACTTCACTCTTCCAGCCAGGAACTCATGCTTTTAGCTCAGCAGCAGCAGAAACCTTCTCACTAACTGAAAGCAAAAATAAAACCCTTCCTGTGTGAGCTCTGACACTGCCCACTCATGATTCGCTTGTCTCTTTTTTTTTCCAAGGGAAAAAAGCACCCAGGGAGAAATCAAAAGCTATTTATTAGCTGCCCATCTGAAGGAGATATTCCAGCACCACTGTGGCAGCACCTCTCTGCTGTCTATTAGAGGGCACAGTATCATCTCTCTGTCTACACAGTGAACAATTTTCATAGTTCCCCACTTGCTCACTCTTCATGTGTCTTTTTAATTCTCCTCTGTCTTTGAAGAAGAACATCTTGTTTCTTGGAATGGTTAGACAATTGGTTTCTGGGTGAGGTCATTTGCATTTTCCTTCTGAGCATAACTTGTTCTGGGGATGAGAATCCTTTCTTCATTGTGCAGAAATGCAGTAATGCAATGTGAAAATCTCAATTCATTGCTTGACATATGATGATCATAGATTTGATCGCATATACCATACATTCTGAGAGACTATTTGAATATGGCTAGAGGGGTGACAGTGAGATATGGATCAATCTCAATTCAGTACACGTGGCATGAAATGGTTTTCTAGTGCATTGCAGTCCATCGTCCGATGGAATCTGTTCCATGAACCAGAATAAACAGAAAACAGTGCTCATCGTGTCAGAGATAGTTGCACTATTGTTTTGCTAAATTGTCAAACATTGGGGAGCCTAGAGAAGGAATATACCACAGAACGTAATCTTCCCCATGGACTGCGAATAGGTCTTTTACTGCTGTGACAATACTGTGATCTGTGCAGGCTGGTAGGCCTGCCATTTCTGGACCATTTGTGTCCAGCAGGTAAAAGATTTCAAGAAGCAAAGATGAGATTAGCTCTTGAGACTGGAGTCTGATTCGGCCAATGTATGAATTGGTGATCTGTTATATGCTGTAAGACAGTCTCTCATAGGCTGTACCATGGAGTAGCACTTGCAGAAGTACATGTCCTTCAGGTTGGGTAGTGATAATATGATGGCACATGCTCCTCTTTTGAGTTAAGCTTTTAGTGTGTGTTGTCCTGCCTTTATAGGACATATGACATTGATGTTTGTAAAAGCTTTTGATCACCTTTCACCATTAACATGGAGGGTGAGGTTAAGTGTGGAAAACTTGATCATCTCCTGAAATTTTCATTTTTCTTGGTTGAACCACGTTGACATGTTGTGTTCCTTGCAGAGTGTTGAGATGTAGTACCATCCTGTCGGTCACATATGTTTTGTTCTGGGGTCTTAACTTTTGGTACCAGATTCCTCGCAGATATTGGGCGTATCCCTTGGTGCCACATAACTGGACAGCTTTTATGAAGCTGTGACAAATCCCAATTTAGGCTTATAGTAGCAGGTTTTTCAGAAGTTCTGAGGAAGGGTCACTGGACCTGAAACATTAATTCTGATTTTTTTTTTTCTTCACAGATGTGCCAAACCTGCTGAACTTTTCCAGCAACTTCTGTTTTTGTTCCTGATTTACAGAATCCACAGTTTTCTCTTTTAAAGAGGGGGAGAGAGAAAGAATAGCTGATATGCATCAGTACAGGTCTGTGGCCTTTAATGTTGGTTATATTTGTAACTTCAGCTTTTGTTAAGTGAGACAATCTTAGAATTTAAAAAAAAACTCCATCTTCTTGCTATTAAATACCTTATCTGTAACTTGTATAGCTGTCACAATTTACACAGACTGATACTGCTGATTGTTGAAATATTCTGATGTCCAAAGCTGGTGTTAGGATTTCATTTCATTTTCCAATTATTTGCTAGTGAGAATTTTCAGTCTTTTTTAGAGATGACCATCACTGCTAGCCATGACGTGTTTTTTTTAAAACTCCGGCCTTGTATTTTCTCTGATGTGATAATACTTATGTTATCCCCTGTAGCGTAAGAAACATGAATATCATGCATTGAAAGAATCCAACAAATGTCAACTATTACACACAAGAACTAGGTTACAATTGAGCAGCATTCTTTCAGTCGCGTTCCAGGTGATCCGTAATAAGATGGAATATGAATATTTTATACTCTCAGGTCACATGCTTTAATACTGTGGTGATATCATGAGCATGTTACTTAAAGGCACACCTACATATTGTGTCTCTTAAAGTATACCCAACATACTAACCTTGAGACAGCATGCAGCAAACTATCACCAAGTAGGACAATAGCAGTTGATGCCAGGGAACATCATCACCTGAAAGCTCCCCACCAAGCCACACACTGACTTGGAAGTTTATCATCGTTCCTTCAACTACCACTGGGTCAGAATCCTGAAATTCCCTCTCTAACAGCGCTGTGGGCTGTAAATTCATTCTGAGGACTGCTGTAGTTTAAGAAAGCAGATCGCCATCGGCTTGTCAAGTGCAATTAATGATGGGCAATAATGTGTTTAACCAAGGATGCACACATCTAATTAATAGGTAAAAACAAAAGTTCTGACTAACAAATAAATTTAGTGTTTCACGTAGGTGTTTCAAATTCAGTTTGAACATGTGAAATTACAAAATAATCTGTCATATCACTGACTTCTAATTTGAGACATGATAGGATTAATTATCTATGTGCCGCTGGTGGGCAAGCTCTTCTGTTAGCATGGTATGTAAGGAAAATTACAAATATGCTGCCCGCAATTTTCCGACATTGATTTGGCAGTAGATAAGGTTGCCCACAGGTGATGCATAGTTTGAAAATTTAAGGTTATTGTGTTACTTCAATAGGCATGGCAACATTAAAAATGCATAACCTGGTTAAATTCTATACTGCAAATTAAATTTAACTGGGTTAGTTCTATGGCCTATCTAAAATCACAGTGTGGTGGTGTAATATACACAGTATTATTTCAGCTACTGTTAAACACGTCTCTTGAATTTTGTTCCCTTTATTCAATTGAAACAAATGCTGGGGCAAGCTTAATGGGTGACTGAGCCAACATCTTGAATTTCACTCTGTTATCCATAGTCAAAAGTACCCCCAACGTTTTTAAACTCTCCCAATTGTAATTAACTCTCCATGAAAACCCTACCCCTATTACCAATAACTTAATGACATGTATTGTCTTGTTAACTCTCTAGATGAATCATTTAATGGAAGTTCTCATTTGAGGTTCCTAATTTGCTCCCAAGCTTTTCATCACCATTTGTAATGGTAAATTGCCACATCCAGATTCACGTGGCTGCTTGCTCCATCCATAGCAAGGGATTTGACAACTGTTTTTTTTTAAAAATTGCTTCCTAGAAGATTCTGAATGTGTCATGACCAAATGTTCAGCACTTTTACTACTAAGGCTTCTGAAATACATAATCTGTGTGGTATCAGAGTGAATAAAGGTAGTTAATCACAATTTTCAAAAGGTTGACATATAAAATTTACAGGACTGGATTCATTAACTTAGTCCAGAGTGAACTGGAGTGAAGCTGTGGTTAGAAGGAATAGGCCAGTTTCAATGGAGTTTTAGAATATTGTGAGAAACCTAAATAGCTAAAGCGTCCATTGAGAACACTCGGGCACCACCACTAAGGAAGCCTTTCAGTAGCTGAAACAGCTAGAAAGTAATCTTTATAGTTAAATTATAAGGAGGCTTGTTCCAGCTACAATGTGTCCCCACTTTAGAAGTTACAAGTTAGTTTAATTAGTGCAGCCGAACTCTGCTGCATGTAAGACTCTCACGACTTTCAGACCCCTGCTCAGGCATGTAGCCAATCAATTATGTGCTTCACGCTGCAATTATTTAAATTAGGAAACAGCATGAACTTCTCATGCTGCCTAATTAGGAATAAAAATTGTGTGTGTTAATCTCCCTTTGCAATTCCCATGCCTATTTTTGGGGATTTATCCAATTTCACGGCCGATCATTTTATCAAGTACCAGATTGTGAGTTAGAAATTCCAATCCTTCACTTAGCTACACCAAGTCTGTGATAACACATTGCACTGCTATTGTAATAACATACTGTCATTGCTGCTCTCTTTCTGCTGAAACGTATTGGCCCAGATTTTCCAATGGGCAGACAGATGTTATTCCAATGTAGTTGAGATTTGTACACGAAGACCCTTTGGAAACCCCATAACAGCAGACTCCAGAGGAACTTCGCAGTGAACTGAAGATTCTGCTGGGCAATTCCTGTTGGCCAGGAACCCTCCACTTACAGCTCCCAGACCCAAACGCCCCATCTGTCTCTGAGTCTCGCTTCCTCTACTTCAGACCTGACCCCCTCCTCACCCACTTTGGAGCTGATCCTCCTTCACCTCTCCCATTCACCCCCCGGCGTGCGAACCTCCTTCAAGCTATGGGAGCTGACCACATGAACCCACTCCAGACCCGATACCCCTTTGTCCCTCAGGAGCTGACTGCACTGCCCTGTTATGGATCCAGAACCCCTTCACATAATCCAGACTTGATCCATCACTTCCTTGTCCCTGGGCCCAAAACCCAGCCTCCCTGGCCCCACCACCAGAATCAATTTCTCCCACCCTACGTTACCCTCAACACTATCACTTATCTGCTCCCCTTTTCACCTTGCAGCCTACCTCTATGCACTTGGCATCATACCCACCTGTCATCTTACCCACCTGGCACACACTCCCTGGCAACCTATCCCCTTAACTGCTGGCACCCTACTTATCTGACACACTACACACTTGACATTCTTCCCACCTGGTACCCTACCCATCTGATATCCTAGTTATCTGGCACACTAACACCCTCCCCACCCTGGAACCTTACCTAACCATCTCCTAATGCCTTGCCCTCCCTGCCACCCACAGTCATCTGGCACCATATGCTACCAGCATCCTGATCTTACACTTACTTAATGTACTTAGTATTTGACAACAAATAGCATGTGATAATTAGCCTTTTATATTTCAGAACATGGCAGTTCACTGCAGTGAAAAGTGGGCATGCTTTTCCTTGCCCTGACAGTTCTGCATTACAACAGAACTATTCAGAATGAAAGTGTGGTTCCATTTTTCTAATGATGCCCTGATCAGAATCTTCTGCCAGAAGTATATAGCTCACTCCTTTTTTGTGTGTGTGGGGGGGGAGAAGGTGGAGTTACCATCTGTGTGAAATTGTCACTCCTTAGAGAAATCCAGCTCTAAATTATGGATGAGATGGAGAGGTGAACTGAATTTTATTATATTCTTCCTGTTCTGTCCATAAGCAAAGTCTTTTTTTCTGTCTTATTTGTTTTCCTGTTGAAATAGGTTGTGAGGTGTTATTCCCACTATGAAGTGCAATTTAATAATGAACCACAGCAAAGTCCTTAGTGATAAAACAGAAGTATGATTTATTCACGCATCCAAACCTGGGTAATTCTTGCACAAAAATGCTCATGTAAGCATGCAAAGAAAAAGAGGGGCAAAACCTAGAGGAAAAGAAAGAAAACTTATAATGATGAATTACTTAAAATCAAAAAGATGGCATTAATTTAAGTGATTTTATCTGATTCCAGAAAATCGACGTTCAGTCATGGTTTATTTCGTAGGAGATCATATTCAGTTGACTGAAATTGGCTGAAGTGTCAGAATTCCCTTGCATATTGGTTGACGAAAGCTCATGAACCAGGTTTTGAAAAGATTGTCAACTGAGGCAGGTTCCAATCAGCTTGCAGGGTCACTCATTGTTAACAGGCTGACTGCTTCGGGCCACACTGAAGGAAGACAGTATTAAACATGAGAATTAACCCCTCCAGAATCTGAGTGAGGTAGGGGTGTGGTTAATATGTGGCTGTCTCTGGATGAGTCAAATTTTGAGTTAACAAGAATTTTCTAAACCTTTGGTGAGGACCGTTGTTCATTTGTGGATGATCAACAGTAAACCATTTGTGCCATTCAGATTTAATGATTTTCTATAACTCCCTTTTGTTCCGAACCAGCTAGGGAAGCGATCTCACCTGGTGATCCTCTGGTGCTTAAGGAGAGCAAGATCCACACAATGCAAGGATGTGACATTTCAGGGAGCTAATGTAAGCTCTTTGTTTACTGATGATCAAAATTTTCCAATGTGTAGTCCACGTATGTGACATGACTAGCAGTAGACATGTTTTAGTCCATCAAAGTTCATTTGACTGCTTAAATAGGGAAGTATAGTTTTAGGTTAAACATGGACAGCAGTGTGGAGCTCCAGCGGGGAGTAACTGCATTCATTTCAAGGCTGCATTTGACTAAGTATTGCATCAATGAATGAAAGCTAAACTGAACTTAATAGCTGCTCTTGGCCTGGTCCCATGGCGGCTCTAATGGCTCGTGGGAGCTATCAGCCCGATCCCTCGGTAGCTCATGACTGTGTCTCGGCCTGGTCTCTCAGTCTGGTTTCTAGGCAGGTCTTGACCTGGTCTCTCGGCAGCTTGTGACGCTGTCTCAGCTCGGTGTTCGAGTGATCCTGCCCAGGCATGTTACCGAGGCAACGGAGGAGATTAGAGAGGTGCCAATTTCAACAGCGAAATCACCTATGGCGGCAGTGTCAAGAACAGGCAGCTGAGGTGTCCCAGAGAGCGAGGTACATGGAGGACTCATTAAAGACTGTTGATCTTCAAATTTGTTCTTTTATTTTCCAAGTTTAGATTTTAACATTAAACGATTATCTTATTTCTTTTTAATTTTCTACTTATTCTATGAAGTAATGTTCAACTTTTTAACTTTGTTTCTCTTATAGCTTTACCTAAGTTTTTGTACTTGGTACAGAAGATGGCACCTTGTGTGGTGACATTTATTCACTTTTCACTGCACTTCTGTACTTGAGTACACAAGACCATAAAATCTAAATCTAGCAATTGAGGAAAACTATCCACTCATTGGATGCACGTGGGAATATGGTTGTGGTTGCTGGAGATCAGTCATCTCATCTCTTGCAAAGGTTCTTTAAGGTAGTTTCCTGGCCCCAGCCATTTTCAGCAGCTTCCCTCCATCATAAGGTCAGAAATGGGGCAGTTTGTGCAATCTTTGACAATGTTCAGCATCATTCACAAGTAAGACATGTAATATTCATGCTGCACAAGTCCCAGGCAACGATCATCACCAACTGATAATTTAATTATTAGCCCTTGACATATAACTCATTGTCTGAGAATTAGGCCCAAGCTGTTTAGGAGACATGTTAGGAAAGTGTGTAGAGGTTTGGAAATCTCTTCCACAAATGACAGTTGATATGAGATCACCTGTTAATTTTTAATGAGATTGATTTTTTTTTAAGCAAAGGTATTAGGGGATATAGGCCAAAAGCAGGTGAATGGAATTAAGACTTAGATCAGCCATAATCTCATTGAATGGTAGAACAGGCTTGAGGGACTGAATGTCCCATTCCCATTCCCCCTTATATTGATCTCCTAGGAGATACATCACCAGAGATTTAACTGGACTCGGCATATCAATATTATAATCACGAGCGATTAGAGGCTAGGAATACTGAACTGAGTGACTTACCCCATGATTCTCCAAAATCTATCCACCATCTACAAGGCATAAGTCCAGAGTGTGACAGAATTCTCTCCAGTTGCCTGGATGAGTGCAGCTCCAAAAACACTCCAGAAGCTTTATATTATCCATGACAAATTGGACTGCTTGATGGTACCAAATCTACTCCCTCCGCCATCGATGCTCTGTAACACCAGTATGTAGCATCCACATAAGGTACTGTGAATATTTACCCAGTGCCCTTAGCCACCTTTCAAACCCATGACCATGACCATCTAAAAGGACAAGTGCAATAAATACATGGGAAACACCACACCTACAAGTTTCCCTCAAAGCTATTCACCATCCTGACTTGGAAAAGTATCACCATTTCTTCTGTCTTGCTGCATCAGATTCCTAAAATTCCTTCTCTCTCAGCATTGTGAATGTTCTTGCACACCAAAGATTGCAAAGGTTCAAGAAGGCAGCTCACCACCAATTCTCAAAGGCCCAGACAGTGACACCCACATCCCACATTATAAAAAAAGACTCGTGGACCTGATAATATTTATTTAAAGCCTTCTAGTGCTTCAACGAATGGAATTCATTTAAGCATGCAGGAGCAAGACAAATATAAAGTATTACTCAGTCATGCATGTCCCTTTGCTGTCAGTATTTTCAGATCTTTTTCAGGTTTCAATTATGCCATTGTGAAATTAATATTAAACTTGGGCACTTTGGAACAGCTCATGGTTGAATGTTTTTAATCTAATTTCCGATTATTTGTCATCAATTTGTCTTCAATTAATTTGTGCTTTATCTTGGTTCTTTATTTCTTCCAGTTCAATGCAAGAATTTGCTTAATTTGGCAAAATCTTACTCCCTTTCTCTAAAATGTTATCTTTGCAAAGTAGGCTGAAGTCGCATTCCTTATTGTAAAGTGATTCCAAATTGAAATTCCACTGGAGTTTATATCTCTTTGGAAGGTGAATGATATCAGCCAAGTCAGATATTTTTAATAACAGATTAAATGATCAGGCTGGTTACTTGCAGACACAATTATTTGCAGAGGCTGAAGTGCTAGCAAGGTCTTGAGTCAGTTCAAATGTAACAGTCTGGAGCCAGTTTATTAGGCATTTAAACCAATTAACTTGATACATAGGATCCTCTGAAAACTTGTGCCTCGCAAAGGAAATAACAATGTCACAGCGAACAGTCTTTATCAGGAACTACATGAGTCCATGCTCATGGAATCACATTTTGGCACTATGTCTCATTAACACATACCAAAATTTAAGAAAACAGTGCAACAGTTGACAAATCTGTAACATGTATATCGAATATTACTCTTTGACTAAACTGTGGCATCCTTTTCATATGCTTCAGCTGCCTATAAGAATTATTAAACATTACACTATAACAAAACATTCTGACAAGTAATGAGCTAAAAGTCCAGCAAATAATGGTAAATAATCTCATGAATTGCGCACAGCTGAATGAATTTCCCACCCCACCCCCCACTTGAGTTCTGTGTGATTGACTAGAGGGTACACCATCCTTCTGCTGCAGGATAACGATGAAATAACAGAGCTGTAAGCAGGTCTTGCCTGGGGCCCACCTGGTTTCCTTCTTTGTTTTACTTTTGCTTCTGCTCTTTTCTTTCGCTTTATTTTCCTGTCCCTTTGGTTCTTTCCTGTGGCGAGTTGGTCGGTGGCACCAATGCGGCAGCAAGAGTGGGCCACATGCGGAGTGGCAGGCATGGCTTCTCCCAGCGTTCGGGGCCAACGGTTGTTCTCCTGGTGTTTGAGGACCAGTGGCAGAGCAGCAAAGTGCCTCCAGTGATCAGGGACGGCGGCACTGGTGGCAGCGGTCTCTTCAAGGTGGCAGGGCTGGCAATGTGACATCCGCAGCCTAGGCTGGACTCATGGCCTGGCAGTGGCAGTGGAGCCAGGGACTGTTGGTTGCGGGGCAGGTGTGGGTTCAGTGGCATCAGGGAAGTGGGCCCAGCGGTGAAGAGATGGGGCGACACCTACGTTGGTGAGTGCAGTGCAGGTGGCAATGAAGCAGTGGAGGTCTCCCTTGAGGCTCAGTGCTGGCATGGACTGGGTTGGTAAGACTGATATTCTGAACCTTTTTACTTCTTTATTTTTCTAACTTATTCACATGACCTATAATGCCGGACTATTTATTTCTTCTGGTTTTCTCAATTGTTTAGTTTCTAAGAATTTGATCTGTACCTAGGTACCTTTGTGCCTCAGATGACGCTGTAATGCGGTGACTAAAATTTTCACTGTACCCGTTTGTGTACATGTGACAGTAAAGCTAATTCAATTCATAGATCCCGCGGCTTTCCCACATTCCTCCACTGAAGAGGCTTAACCTGCCACTTACGATATTCAACTAAACAAGAGCAGGAAGTCTCCATCTTGTGAAGCCACCCAGCAAACCCTATGGAGTATATCAGTGATAGATCATAAAAGGGGGTCTTTCATTCATGCAATCTCTGTATCCAATGGAAGTTATGCAACATAACAAAGAAGAGACCCCATAGAAATCTGCCCCTTCCGAAACACCCTCGTCTTTGTGCATGTCCCATGTCCTCCTGGTTTCCAGTCATGACACCCTTCAAGTCCTATTAACGCAAATGGCATGCACCTTGGAAACTCTCTAAACTCTTCTCTATTCTAAATCTCACTAAAATTGTTTGTAGAGTAATCTCATTGACATTGTGTGCCCAATCTTGTTAATGTTATTTCATTCATCCATTCTCTAGCTGTCTATTATGTCCTCCAGTGAAAGATATTTTTGTGGTCACAATTTAATCTGCCCTACACTGGGGAGATGAAATGCACACTGGGCGACTGCTTTGAAGAACAGCTACGTTCTGTCCTCAAAAGTGACCCTGAGCTTCTAGTTGCCTGCCACTTCAACCCAGCACTGTGTTCCCTGGCCAAAATCTCTGTCTCAAGAGCAAGCTGGAAGAAGAGCATCTCATTTTCCCCTTGGGAACCCTTCAGCCTTCTGGATTCAATATTGAATTGAATAATTTTAGGGCCTGAGTACCTTCTCCCATCTCCTTCCTCCAAACCCCCTCCCTCCCCCACATCAGACCTTGTCATCACATGAACTGCTACCCCAAGCAACCCATTGTCAGCCATTAAAGGTCCAAATGAGCAGATATTGATTTTTCCCAGGCTGACGTTTACCCATATCTCTGTCCATTGTTTTCCTCTCTCTCTGGGCTCCGTCTCCATCTTTTGTTACTCCTCCTCCCTCCTCCCATCCCATTTTCAGCATATATAACCAACCTTTTCCTAGCAACAATCAACTCCAAAGAAAGGTCTCTGGACATGAAACATTAACCCTTCTTTCTCTCCACAGATGCTGCTAGGCCATGCTGAGTTTTTCCAGCAATTTCTGTTCTTGTATCAAGGAGTGATCTGTTTATAGACTGTGTATTATCAGTTGTCAGCTTAATGTTTTTCTGGTTATGGTTTTGTTGCTATTTTTCTGTCAACTGAAACTGATGAGTATTCACAAAGCCAACCAATTGGAATGGTTAAAGAAAACACAGTTAATGAATTGACGTTGGTCTGCCTTTTAGTGGCCTTTGCTATTTGTATGCTCCAGTCAATCTATCTGTACAGAAAGCAGCTGAAAGAATTGGACTAACGCCCAGAGTTGATAGAAGGTTCTTTCAGTTCCTTATTAAAATGTCACCGTTGATTAATCAGTTTCTTTTATAGCTTGCATCTTGTAAGATTTTGTGCAAAAATACATTTGTCTTAGTGACTGCCGGAAATGTTCTCAAGTTGGGTATGAAAACAACAAATTATATATTCATTTGAAGGTAGGATGTAATCTTGATTAATTCTTAGGCCCACATCAATGCAATGAGAAATTCACTTAATCTGTCTGGCGCTCTCACTTGCTTTTTATGCACAACTTTTTTTTTTGAGTTTCTGACTTCCTTTGAGCAATGTTTCCCGTGCATTCCAGTTTTCACCGCTATGATCTGTACATTATCTGTTCTTTCATCAAACATTGCAAGCTGTTCCCAAGTTTGAAAAGTTTTTAATATGAAATATCATGATCTGGAAACGAGAACGTATTCTAAAGCCCGAATTTTAACAGATAGGAAAAGTTGCATTCAGCAGCAAAGTTTCAGTTATTGAAAATGCTTTAAGAATACTTAAAGGTAAAGTTCATTGTCACTGTGGAATGTTCAAAACTGAAAAGTATCCTCTGCTGACCACTAGCCCTATAGCATGCGTAATGTTCTCCAGGATTTAGACACGTGCATTTGTGCCTCCAGCTTAACCCCAAGCAACATGAAGTGTGCTGTCCAGACATTTCATTGACGTTTCTATTGATGTCTTGTCAGGAATCCAAATTGATAAATGGATATTCTGACAAAATTTGTCTGTGTTGTCTGCTGTTGAGAAAAGAAGCATAAAGCAGTCAAACAGGCCCTGAATAATATCGGACTGAATTTTCCAATTTTTGAAGTGTTTACTTTGGGAGGGATTCATGGCACACGGTCTGCCATGGCCTGTGCTAACATTTTTCAAGCAAATGTCTGCTCTTAAACCCATTAATTATGCAACTGGCATCTCCAGCACCAATCTACTGGAATCATATGACAGGAGAAGTGGAAGTGTTTGCTGCTGCTGCGAGGTCTTTGCAGCATTCATGCTGTTTGACATCATATTTAAAATCCAGCTCCAATTATTATTTTTAAATCAACTCCTTGCATGCAGATAACCTCTGGTATCAAAGATCCTTGAACAGTCCTGTTGCTGACTGCAGCCAAGATATTGTATTTTACTGTAGACAACACAGTGGTTAAAAGCAATGTTCAGGGAATATGGTAGAGCTTGCCTGCATCGATCTTCCACACTTTTTCATTCTGAGTGTGAGCATGAAATCGGTGATGGTTCCACATCTCTGTAAGCAATGATTCAATCTATCATTCAGCGTCCTAAGGTAGTGCACTCCATTCAAGGCTGAGAGGTGTACAGTGGGAAGGCACATCTCCACTGTCCCTTATAACAAAAGGGACTTGCTGAGAGAAACTGCATAAATTGTTGCCTCTCTCTGAGGTTCAACATTGTCCTTGAGGATGCTCAGCATGTCAGGCCAAATGGGGACGTGATGACCGACTGGTATTATTGTTGGACTGTTAATCCAGAAACCAAGGTAATGTTCTGGGGACCAGGGTTCAAATTTCACCGTGGCAGATGGTGGAATTTGAATTCAATAAAAATCCACAACTAAGAGTCTAATGATGACTATGAAATCATTGTCGATTGTTGGAAAAACCCGTTTGATTCACCAATGTCCTTTAGGGAAGGAATCTGCCATCCTTACCTGGTCTGGCCTACATGTGACTCCAGACCTACAACGATGTGGTTGAGTCTTAACTGCCCTCTGGGACATTAGGGATGGGTAATAAATGTTGGCCCAGCAAATGACACCCTCATCTCATGAATGAATTTCAAAAAAATAGCAGTCTTCACAAACTTGAAACTTTGAAAGCTAACCAATGATGCAAGGTTGAAAAGGAATTGCCTCAGAATTTCTCCCACACTGCTAGGTATCGTTGAGAGACTTCACTGCATAACTGAAGACTTAAATGCCACCTTACCTCAGTGCCATGCAATGATAGTGCCTTATCTTACTGACTGTTTGTGAGCAAGCAGCGATGAGAAGGGCTTTAAAGTACAGATACTTGAAGGTGAGGAAGGAAGAGTCTTCTGGACCCAAAATTTTAACTCTGGTTTTTCTTCACAGGTGCTGCCAGACCTGCTGAGCTTTTCCAGCAACTTCTCTTTTTGTACTTGAAGGTGGGATTGGCCAGACATACCACACTTACAATCATGTGGATAGTAAACATTTATTCAGTACAGAAAAAGTTCAAGGAATGCAGTTCTCTGATGTTTGGAAGCAAGGTCTCAGGAAAGAAAGCTTGATTTGAGGGAAGGGAGTTAACATGGGAAACAGGAGATCCATGGACACACTATCTACAGCTTGCTCATCCTGTCAGATAGCACAATAAGGATTGCTGGGTATTAAGGTAGAAAGAACTGCAGATGCTGGAGTCAGAGATAACACAGTGTGGAACTGGAGGAACACAGCAGGCCAGGCAGCATCAGAAGAGCAGGAAAGTTGACGTTTCGTGTCGGGACCCTTCTTCAGAAATCGAGAGGAGGACGAGAGCTGGGAAATAAATAGAGAGGAGAGGGGTGGGGCTGGGTAAAGATTGGTCGGATGGTGATAGGTGAATGCAGGGAAGGAGTGGTGCGGATTGGTCAGTAGGATGGATAGGTGAGAGAGAGGATGGACAGGTTGTGTCAGGTCAAGGAGACGGGTGAGAGGGAGTGTTGGACATAGGATGAGGCTGGGGGTGGGGAGATTTTAAAACTAGTGAACTCCATGTTTAGGCCATCAGACTGTTGGCTCCCTAGTAGAAATATGAAGTGTTGCTCCTCCAGTTTGTGGCTGGTGTCATTGTGACACTGGAGGAGGCCCAGGATGGACATGTCACCCAGGGAGTGGGAGGGGGAGTTAAAATGGTTGGCGACCGGAAGGTGTTGTCATTTGACACATGCAGGTGCTCTACAAAACGGTCTACGCTTGTTCTCACCAATGTAGAGGACGCCACATCAGGAGCAGCGGATACAGTAGACCAAGTTAACGGATGTACAGGTGAACCCCTGAAAGGTTTGTTTAGGGCCTTGAATGGAGGTGAGTGGGGAGGTGTAGCACTTCTTGCGGTTGCAGGGAAAGGTGCTGGGTGTGCTGGGGTTAGTGGGGAGTGTGGAGCAGATGAGGGAGTCCCTATGTGAGTGGTCCCTATGAAGAGCAGAAAGAGGTGGGGCCGGATTGTAGGTGGTGGAGAATGATACGTTGAGTGTGGACGTTGATGGGGTGATTAGTGAGGACAAGGAGGATTCTGTCTTTATTTTTGTTGGTGGGGGGAGGGTGTTTGAGGGCCAAAGTGCAGGAAATGCAGTTGAGGGCATTTTTGATCACTGGAGGGGGAACGTTACGGTCCTTGAAATAGGAGGACGTCTGGGAGTAGAACGCCCCCGTCTTGGGAGCAGACGCAGTGGAGGCAGAGGAATTGGGAGTAGGGGATAGCAGTCTTGCAGGAAGGTGGGTGAGAGGAGGTGCAGTCCAGGTAGCTGTGGGTGTCGGTGGGCTAGAAATAGATGTCGGTTTTGAGGTGGTTACCAGGACATCTGGGATGTTCAGGAGTGGAACGCTCCATCTTGGAAGCAGATGAGGTGGAGGAATTGGGAGTAAGGGATAGCATTCAGACATCTGGGATGTTCGGGAGTGGAACGCTCCATCTTGGGAGCAATAGACATGTGAAGGGGAGAAGAGCAATAAGGTGTGGTTATTATCAATGTTCTCAGCTATGCTGGCAACCATCTCCATTGAAAGGCTCAGGAGATATCGGCAACTTAAAGCCTACTGGATCTACTGTTGTCATTTTGACCTGCCAGAGAGAGAGAGCAAAATGAGTGATTTTACACCACTGTGCTTGGGTTATGGATATATCATAGCTAAGAAATTGGAGGTAAATGAAAGCAGTAAGAAGCAGATGTGAGACTGGCAGCTTGCTAGGTAGCTGAGGGAGAAATGGGATATTTGGGTGTTAGGCATGAGTGTTGATTGCAGAGACTGCTGATGGGTGAACAATGGAAGTACGGTGCATTGAGCACCATGAGAATTTGGCGTACTGGATAGGAGATATCTTATCAAAATGCATTTACTGGGTTTGACCACCTACATGTGGCCCCTTGACCTCTTGCAGTATGCTGTCATGTTCTTGATCTGGAACCCTGTTGTTGTCCAGGTTTCTTTTAAGAGGCAACCTGCTTTAAGTAGCAGCAAGACACCTTATTATGTGGTTGTCCAGTAATATTGCTAGGGTGTCCTGCTGTATGCAGAGGTTGCTGGGAGAACTAAGGAGAAGATTACAGTATAAGAGGTGCACTAGCTGGTGCCAACATCATTCAAATAAGGTGGGTAAACAAATTTTGTGCCTTAAGCACCTTAATATTGATGGGCAGGCCGTGGATCATGGCTTCTCTTCCATAAACCGGAGAAGAGGAATTTCTAGTCCTGAATATGTCCATGTAACACAATAAAATTATGAGAGATCATTTACTCAGTTTATAGTCTGCCTTTCTGTAGAAAAAAAAAGTTCTGTATCCCAGCAATTAAATC
>NC_063338.1:34960130-34977393 GCF_021869965.1 Rhincodon typus
CCTGCACCTTGTTGTCTTGGATTCTCCAGCATCTGCAGTTCCTACTATCTCACGTTCTCATTTTATTTTGTTTATCAATTGGGTGAAAGAATTGTGCTTAGAACTGGGAAACTCAGTAATAATATCAATCAACCACAACTGTCGTCCAAAATCAATTCTTCTGCTGAAGCTTCAGGATCTCCATCACTTCAAAAGAGGATCTCTGGAGCGTTCTTTGGACAAGCAGCTTTTCCACAATGTGAATACAGGGCACACTACCAACCTAACGGCCTCGACTGCATGTCTCGCATTTCCCGCAACTTATCCCTCACACCCCCTCCCCGCAATAACAACAAAAACAGAATCCCCCTCGTCCTCACGTACCACCCCACCAACCTCCAGATTCAATGCATCAGCTTCCTCCACCTGCAATCTGACCCCACTACCAAGGACATTTTTCCCTTCCCACCCTTTATCTGCCTTTCGGAGGGACCGCTCTCTCCGTGACTCCCATGTCCGCACCACACTCCCAACTAGCCCCACCACCCCCAGCACTTTTTGCTACACCTGCCCCTACACCTACCACCACCCCCCCACCCCTCACCCTCATCCTTGGACCTAAGAAGACCTTCCACATTAGCAGATATGCAGGTGAACATCTGTTTAATGTGGTATATTGTATCCACTGTTCACGATGTGGTCTCCTCTACATCGGGGAAACCAAGCAGAGGCTTGGAGACCGCTTTGTGGAACACCTATGCTCAGTTTGTGACAAAAGACTGCACCTCCCAGTCGCGAACAACTTCAACTCCCCCTCCCACTCCTTGGACGACATGTCCATCCTGGGCCTCCTCCAGTGCCACAACGATGCCACCTGAAGGTTGCAGGAACAGCATCTCATATTTCGCTTGGGAACCCTGCAGCCCAATGGTATCAATGTGGATTTCACAAACTTCAAAATCTCCCCACCCCCGACCTCTCCCAAAACCAGCCCAGCTTGTCCTCGCCTCCTTGACCTGTTCATCTTCCCTTGACTGACCAACCCCCATCCAAACTCTCCACCTACACTCATCTTTACTGGCTCCATCCCCACCTCCCTGACCTGTCTGTCTCCTCTCCACCTATCTGCTCCTTTATCCACCTTCCATCTGCTTCCCCCCTCTGTCTATTTATTTCAGAATCCTCTTCCCCTCCCCCATTTCTGAAGAAGGGTCCAGACCCGAAACATCAGCTTTCCTGCTCCTCTGATGCTGCTCGGCCTGCTGTGTTCATCCAGCTCTACACAGTGTTATCTCAGATTCTCTAGCATCGGCAGTTCCTACAATCTCTGCCAGCCTAATGCTGTATTCAAAGGATCTGCTACCTTATGCAGTCAACTTGTCTTCTGGATTGCTGAGACTGTCTGAACTTGTTTTACTCTGGATGCTTAGCAATTAACAGGGATATAAAACCGGTCCCTCCGGAAGGCAGATATGGGTGGGAAGGGAAAAATGTCCTTGGTAGTAGGGTCAGATTGCAGGTGGCGGAAGTGGCGGAGGATGATGCATTGAATCTGAGTTCCAGAGTGAAGTAGGTGGATTCAAGCGTCCATTCATAAAATTCCTATTTAAAGAGTTGCTTGATGTGAACTTAGAGCTATATGTGGTCAGTAGTTTAAGGACTTCCAAACCACAAGAATAAACAAATACTATTTAGAGAGCCATTTGTTTTATATGTTCAATATCTCTTGGCCTTTATTCAAACTTGTGCAGCCAGGTGGAAACCAGGTGAAAGGAGAATCAGTTGCAGACGAGCTGAAGGATCTAACCATGTCTTTCCTGCTCCAATCTGTTAGCAACTTTAAATTTCACGCAGCAAGGACACCAATCAAATTCCTTCACCGTTCATTACCTTACATGGAACACTTGCTATGGGTCACTGACAGATACCAGTTACGCAACCAATGTTAGACTCCCACCTACCAGTGTTGATGCCAATTACACTGTTGCTAGGAGTCAGTCTCAGCACCTCTCTTGCTTTATAACTTGGGGGACAGGGGGTGGGGGATCCAGACTGCTGCCTAATATGCCCCTGCAATGTTAATCCAATTAAATTTTGTGTTTCACTTTATTCTATGATATGTCCTCTGAGACATAAATAAATAGCTGTTTCCAACAACCTTCAATAATTCAGCCAAACCTAACTTAAATATAAAAAAAACAGGATGTAAAAATCCATCAGACTCCAAAGCTCCTTTCCTGGTATTCATTGCTATACTCTGAAGTGGTTAATTCAGTCTCCAC
The DNA here is from genome assembly GCF_021869965.1 of Rhincodon typus. Taxonomy (NCBI): domain Eukaryota; kingdom Metazoa; phylum Chordata; class Chondrichthyes; order Orectolobiformes; family Rhincodontidae; genus Rhincodon; species Rhincodon typus. Next base: position 34,962,392 of record NC_063338.1, read on the forward strand.
AGGGAGTCATTGATTCACAACACAAAGAGAACAAAAATCCAAACTGATGTGGTCGGGGCAGGGAAAGTTTCCAGTAAGGGCTGGTGTTACTGTGAGCATCAATTTAATAGCAGAGATATTTTGTCTTGAATGAGAGTACCCACAGATAGACAGATCTCCCCTCAAGATTCGCCTTCTACATCCAAAGTTAATGGTTATTTCACAATAAGTTTCTTCTTGTCTCTATGCACCCTTAGTGGCACATGTGACTGCCAAAACAATGTTTACATTTGTTTCCATAGGTACTTTTATCCTACTCACTAACCGGTCAACAAAGGATATAATTTGCCATTATATATCAAGCATGGAAGACCAGGAACCTCTCTCACACTTATTGCCAGCCATCGACATATTGGAAGGATGTTCAGATTTCTAACTTGTTTGGTTGCATTATGAATACATCTTTCATGGCTGTCAAGTCCTGGAATGAGACAGGACCCTGGAGCTTCTGACTCAGGGACAAGGATGCAATACTTTACAATCCTCCAATATAAACATCAAAGACCTAACTTTCCATATTTATCAATTATAGCAAAGAAAATGGTAGTTCGTTACTTCTGACTGTTATCATCAGATGAGATTAATCATCTCCTCTACCTCTACAAACCCCCTTGATTGGCGAAGTTTTAATTCTTTTTAGCACTCAGCTATATCACACTTCAATTAAAATGTGGTACTGGGCAAGATTTAAGGAGCTGGTTGTGAAGTTTACCTGTGTAACAGAAAGAGGAATCTTATTACTTGGTAACCCAGGGATAAAAAACAAAGCATGACGTTAAGCACTTGTGCAAACATTGGTAAGGTGTTTAAAAAGGGACAATCCCTAGTGCAAAAAAGGAAGAACAAGAGCCTGCTCCTCCTGCTCCTCTGATGCTGCTTGGCCTGCTGTGTTCATCCAGCTCCACACCTTGTTATCTCAGGTTCTCCAGCATCTGCAGTTCCTACTATCTCAAGAGCAAGAATAGGCAGTTTTGCAAAAATAAAAGTCCTTAGAGTCCTTGTTGTGTTATGTTTTAACATGAGACCACAATTGTTTAAATGGTGCCTTGTTTTTTTAGTAATGGTAACATTTATAGATATCCTCAAATTCTTGTTGATTGGATGATTCTACAAATTGCTTTATGTCTGGACAATATTTTTCAAGGGGTGGAGAGACAGAGAGAGCAAGCCTTCTTGTTCTGCTAATATGGATCCATTTACTTCTTTATGTCTGACTCCAGCTGTTGCTTTAAATACAGTTCCTTTGTTTATTTCCATATCTGGCTTTATTCTTTTTCACAGTAATCTGACAGTGAATTCCATGCCAACGTGTGAAACTTCCAGAAAAGTATAAATCAAACAGGAGATACAGATCTGAGTGGGTGTTTCAGTCATTTTTATGACATGTTAGTATCAGTTCCACTTGGGCCTTGCGTTTTAATAATTTATTGGACTAAGTTCAGTTGGCTGGATGGCTGGTTTCAATGCAGAGTGACACCAAAACTGTGCGTTCAATTCCTGCATCAGTTGATGTTACAATATCGGACTCTCCTTCTCAGCCTCTAACTTCGGCTGAGATACGATGACCCTTAGGTTAAACCAATCCCAGTCATCTCTCTCTGATAGAAGAGCAGATTGATGTCTTCGTAGGACTATGGCAACAGTATTTTTCACCTTTAATGGATGTGTTCAGTGTGTGGATAGGTGATTATTGTGGTCTTCTTAAGGCAGTGATTTCACTTTTTTGTTTGGAAATCACTTTAGTCCATTAAATGTCCCAGGTATTAAAAATTAAATGATAGAAGTGAAAATTGATCGTCCGTTTTTGTTAACGTAACATTATCCGTTTCATGTTTGCTGCAATTGGAAATATGAGAATTTGAACTCCCCCCAATATTTTTACAAATAAAAAGTTAGAACAGTAGAAAGCTTTAGGCACAAATATATTCATTAGTTTCCATACCTTTGGCAGACAGTACAACTGCACTAGAAATAATTAATTAAGCCAATTACAGAAGAAATAATTAAACCATTTTATCAGTGAATTTTTATCAAGTAATAGTGTATAAAATTCTCTCTTCAAGCTCCTTGAAGTTGAATTAATTCTTTCAAAGCAATATTAGGGTGTAGGAAAATGGGAAAAAAAAAGTTTGCTTTCACATCTGCTAACCTAATTGGATTAATTATTATGTTGCCAAGAAAGCAATAATTCCAGTTTAGATGGTTCTAGTAGCCAATAGTCTCCTAACAGAAAAACTGAAATTACGCTGTTACCCCTACCATTCCTGTTAATTGGTTAACTATTTTTATTTACAAGACAAGCAAGCACATTTCTGAAGATGGAGAGGATACATTGTAGTAAAATACGTCACTGTGGGTGATTCGCTCCGAAAATATATATTCGCCTTTAAGTACCTGCTGTGTCATAGGCATCCAAACACTAGAAAATGCAATCTTGTACAAGTAATGCTAGTGTTCAACTTTCTGTAATTACAATTATAAACAACTATTTTAACAGAGAATTTGGAGGGGATTTCAGTAAATTCTTCAGTGTTCACCGATGCACAATATTAAGCTGTTTTAGTAACGTCATTATGCAAATTTGTTCTTACAGTGCATATTTGTTCTTACAGTCCCTGTAACATTTGAAGCCACAAGCTCCTTCAAACTGTTTCAAAGAATACAGTCCATACGATTCTTCAGTGGAGTAGTCACATGACCATCCAGTAACCAACTTCAGCAAATTGCATCTGTAGCATGTAGCATGACCAGAAGTGGCATATCTTCATGGAGGAGCTCCTATTGCTTTGTTTCTGTCATCACACTCTGATTAAATTGCTAAACTGCTTTTTTTTTAACCACTTCTTGTCTAAGTCCAATGCTTCTTGCTGCAGAGGCTGTAACTACATTAAACTTACTAAAGCCAAGATTCAGTGGAGCTATGGCAGACCTCTATTGAACCTCTAAAAGACTAGCAGGACATCTACAGGAGAGTTGCGGGCTTTGTTGCATTTGCTTTCTGCCATTTCTAGGAGGCTCCTTGTCAGCAGCAGAACTTCTATCCAGTCTTTACAAGTATAAGCCAGGAGATGAAGTGGGGTTGAAGCAAATTGGAAGATAGTTAGTCCTTCTTGACACACTCACTTGGGTGTAGTGGAGGTAGCAAGTATGCAGTGTGAATGCAGACACAACAGCATCTTCAAACATGAATATTTCTAGTTTCCAAATTTGGTTATTTTCCTAGAAGACCGATGTTGTGATTGATAGTGCTAAGAAGGCCTCCTTTCGGCTGCCTGTAGTGAGGTGAAGAAATATCTTTCTCATAACACAGTGACCAGAATTATACACAGTACTCGGGGAGAGCTTGGATCAGTCCTGTCTATAAACAAAATGGATATTGTTGAATCCATTTTACTCATGGAAAACGGTGTAGAGGTTTAATTTAGAGGGGTTGACTTCCCTTGTATTTGATGCTATGTTGGTTCCGATAAGTTTGTTGAGTTCCTTGCTAACATTGATTCGACTAAAAAGGACATCATGCTTAAAAGGGGCCATTCTCCCAAAAGACAGCTGGCAGGAGCTTAGTGGTGGCTTGGAGGAAATCTAAATTTCAACTTTGCACTTAATTGCAACCAGGAGGAGCAGTGTGTCAGCTGGACACACTAAATGTGATGCCAATTGTCTTCTCCTCCATCTGAGGACGTAACAAAAAAAAATCACCATTAGCAAAGTGACACCCAGAAATTCATTTCTTTTTGCTGATTTGCCTGGGGATATGTGATATACTGCAGCTTATTACAATGACGCCTGTGGCCCATTCCCAATTGTCCCTCAAGTGCAGTGATCAGTTCCCACACCCAGATGACACCATCCTTGCAGCGCAAACAATTTTTTGTCTCAGAATTTCTTCCTGAGATTTGTACTCCATTGATTCAGCTATAAAATCCAAGGTTATATTTTCCGTATTTCTTGCTGTCATATACTGCTGATAGCTCCAGAAATCTAACATTGTTACCCACAATCTCTTTCATCTGTCTTGCCCTACAGCATAACACCATTTAGTTGATTTCACCAATGTTTAGAATCCTTTTCTAATCTCATCAGATTGCACATGTCCATCTTAACTGAAACCTGCTATCTATCAGTACACATCCTTGATCCTTTTATCCTTCTGTCTATAATCTGTCATTTCTAGAACCTCTCAGTTATTTCAGTTATTATCTGCAAATTTGGAGGAATTAATTTCTATCTCCATTTCAAAATCATTCACATCAATTGTAGACAGCAAAGGCCCCAACACAGAAGTGTAATGCTCCTTTGCTAGTTATACATAAGGTCACCACTCTCCAATATGTTGCATAATTAGACGTTAAAATGATTGTGTTCACTGTGAGAACACATGATTTATTTGCAGATGTCCTTCTGATTTCTCCAGTACAACCCAATACATAATAATGAATAAATATTCTTATCATACAATATTTCTTTTAATGGTCCTGTGAAAGATGGTCCAAAAAATACATTGGGTTTATTGTTTGTGATACATCTTTGATTGTACATATAAAAACATGATATTAGTAGTTCCCATGGTGATAAGGTTTGAGAATCTCCCATTATTTTGTACTTTTAGTCTTGATATATAGAGGCTGTTAGTTTTGTCAGATAGGCCAGCTAAGCGTCCCTTTAGCTGCTGTAATGCAGTGTGTAAAGATAAAGAAAATAATATAACTGCTATTATTATGGATTGCCAATGTTTCAATAGATCTGGAGCTAAACTTACAACATTTTAACTTTAATATTGCACAGATGTGTGATAAAACTGTAATGTTTTGTGTTATTTTGTTACTGATATGTGGGACCTCACATCAGAGGAACAATCAGCCAGTTATAGACATAATGATAAATTTGTTGTAGAAACTCAAAGAATTGCTAATCAATTGCCACATACAAGAAAATTGATTTTGGCATTAAAGATATGTCTTGTTAGAACAAATTATTAAAGCAATTGATTTTGAACACGACAACTGATTAAATTGTTTAAAGGCATTTGTATATTTAACTGTGAATGCTACTTCTTTTTTTGAAGCATTCTTTGGATCAATTCTGCAATCAAAGCAGGCAGATCTATTACTTTGTGAGTTGCACATTATTTTCAGTAACATCTGTAAAGCTGATCTTCTGCCAATTTGTAATGAACCCACCTCCAATGCTTCTTGGGATCGATGCCAGACATCTGCTGTAGTTCATGGGAGAGTGGCAGAACCAACTGGAAAGCAGCAGAACTGCATCGTTATTAGGAGTGGAACTTCAGCCTGTCCCTTATAAATTAAATGTTGCCAAGGGTTTGTGAGAGTCACTGTACAAGGAGCTTGCACTTTCCCTAGCTCAGTAAGGGGCTAGTCCAGTAGGACCCTATTTAACATTGCCCTGTTTAATATTATTTTGTTTTAATGTCAGTATGTTCATGGGGCCTGGAATCTCGTTGGGATTCTTTGTAATGTCATGTACCACATGGCCCAGTTGGTGCCATTTTGGATTAGCATCTCCCATTCTCTAATTCTTTGAATTGTGGTCCATTCTTGTGCTGGCTACCAATTTGTAGCCCCTCCCTCTCCCTGACCTTAACTCTCTAACATGCAAACATTCCCCCTCCATGAGTCTCACACTTGTAGCCTTTCCCCAAACCTGACCCATCCTCTTGTCAAATTGTTCACTCCCTGATTTGGCCACTCATCATTCTTTCTCCTCGACCTTGATTTCCATTCAAGATCCAAATCCAATCCAGTGCTGGAGCTCCAGGGTTTCAGAAGTGTGGCACCACTGGTCAGAACTAGTACTGCTATAATGCATTCCATTTTAAATGACTTTTGAAGTTGCTCTTGCTGCCTCTCACCACTCACCTCCAGAGTACTCATTCATAGCGAGTTTCCAGACAGTATGAGTCAGGGAGGAGGTAGTTCAGCTGGACAGGGGTTCAGGCCTGGGGAAAGGGTGAAAGTTGGAGATTCGGGGAGGGAGGGATATAGGGCAACCAGCAGGATCAGGGAGTAGGAGTTTCGGGAAGCAGGAATGTTAGTAAGTGGGAGGTGCTGTAAGCAGAAAGTTGCCCTGTTCTGTTATATTTTAAAATTTTATTTATAGGTCATTTCTTTTCTGTATGAATTCAGTGAAGTATTTCAGCTTTAAGGCTGGGGGTGGGGTGGGTCACTCTGCTGGAAATGAAGTGGAGAGAGCAAATGTGGTAGGGGAGGTTAATCCAATCATTGAGGAAAAGGTGTTACTGAGATTATTGGAGAAAACACACCTATTACTCCCAAACATAAGCAGTGCCGTAAAGGTGATCCTCTTCTAGACTCCTTTCAGCAGTCAACTTTCCTAACCCACCCGTAGAATGATTTTATTAAAAATTTATTTGGAGAATAGGGCCATCACCGGCTGGCTGAGCGCTTATTGCCTATCTCTAGTTTACCTTGAGAAGATGGCAGTGGGATTCCTTCTTGAACTTCTTGCAGCCCATGTAGTGAAGGTAGACCCACAATGCTGTTAAGGAGGGAGTTCCAGGATTTTGACCCTATTGCAATGGCAATATATTTCCGTTAGGATAGTGAGTGGCTTGGAAGGGAACTTATAAATTATGTTGACATCATGTATCTGATGCCCTTATCCTTCTAGATGAAAGTGGTCTGGATTAGTAAGATGCACTCTAAGGTCCCTTGGTGAATTTCTGCAATGTGTTTTGTAGATGGTACACACTGTTTCTATTGAGGAGGAAATGAATCCTTGTTGATTTGGTGCCAGTCAAGTGGGTTGCTTTGTTTTGAGTTCTGTCCAGCTTGTTGAAAGTTGTTGGAACTGTACTCATCCAGGCAAGTGGGGAATATTCTATCATACCTCTGCCTTGGACAGGCTTTGCGGAGTTAGGATGTGACTTACTCACTGCAGGAGACCTATCCTCTGATCTTCGATTGCAGTGTCATATTTATATGTCTAGACCATCACATTCTGGTCAATGGTAACCCTGAGGATGTTGACATTAGGGGATTCGTGATGGCAATGCCATTGAGTTTCGAGGGTTGATGGTTTGATTCTCTTTTTTTATGGAGATAATCATTGACTGGCACTTGTGTTGTGTAAATATTACTTACGGCACGTCAGGCCAAACCTTGGTTTTGTCCAGGTCTTGCTGTATTTGGATTGAAAGAAGATGACTGTACAAGTAAAGGCAGGCAACATTGTTATAATTTGAAAATAACCACCCACTTCTTGTGAGTGCAATATTGATCACCATGCATAGTTTTCACAGTTATTCTGCCAGAAGTGGGCATTCAAGATGGCTACCAAACTTTCCATGGAGAAAGTTCCAGCATGTGAGCACTTGGCTATCATAGACCTGCCATTTTTCATTGGAGTGTAGTGAGGACATCCAGTATTTCCACCTGATGTTCCTCTCTCTCTCTGTCTCTCTCTCTTCAGGTTGACATGTCAGGTATGGCTGAGTACAAAAGCTCCTCTTCTGCGTGATGCTGAGGAGCTGCCTGGTCTGCAGTTGTCCTTCAGGTGCTAGAGACCTCAGGCATTCCTTCCTCTGCCATCTGGGACATGTCACAGTCATGTGCTCACCACATTTGTGTCCCTGAATATAATCAAGCTAAAGTTCTCTCCCAGGGAAGAATCTTTCTGCTGGTGGAGGATGCCGATGTTAGTGTATCCTTTGAGGATTCACAGACTTCATCCTCAAAGTTGCTGGTTATGGACCACCTTGTGGGTGTCTTTCATTTTGCAGCACATCAACTTTTTGTGCCTGAGGAAGAGAAGAGAGAGGATTAATTGGTGAGAAAACACAAACCCTCATGTAGAGAAATGGACGAGATTGGCTGTATTTCCGAGAGTCCAAAAGACTACACATCCACTTCAAGTATTGGATCCTGCTTTGTTAATGTTTGTCAGATGTCTGACCTCACGTGTGATCTGCTTCCAGGTCACCAAGATCTGATATGGCACCACCTTTTGCCCATCAGTGGGAATGTGAAACAGCAGTGAATTATGCAGCCATTTTCTGGCATTTTGCAGATATATCCAGTGGGATGGATGGCAGTGATGGCCACTGCCTGTTGTGGAGCTTGTGTCCTGCAGGGCAATGAAGGGGTTCCCAGGTGGCTTTTAAATAAGGCACCACAACCTTCGACCCTGAAAGGTACCAGAGGGTAGACAAACTGCCACCCACTAGCCAAAGTGTCTTGTTGGTTATGGCCATCATAGGACTCGCTTGCCTATGAAATGAGCTGAAAAATAGATTGTCGCTTCAAAACTCACCATGGGCCTTCAAAAACGTCCCAGAGCCATATTTTAACTTCAAAACAGAAATTTCCAGTCATTAAATCTCTTTCTCTTCCAAAAAAGCCTGTTGATTACTCCCAGCATTCTCTGCATCTGTATTAGCTTTCCTGTGTCTGCAATATTTTGTTTTTCAGAAATTTGCCTCCTTTATGAGGGAATTGCTATGGCTCTAAAATAGCCTCTTACCTGGCAACATACAGAGATCAAAGTTACATATATTTTTGGGCCTTTAAGTTTAACATGTTTAGAAAATGAAAACTGTCATGTATTATCATTAATCTTTAGATGTGGATATATCATGTGAGTAACTTATTTCAAAATAAACTGATCTTTTGCACAAAAACCTCTGGTCATTTTGAAATCTTACATGTTTGTTGTAGAGTTTTGTCCTTTGCAATGTGTAAATAACCTTAGATTCCTATAAGTGTAATCATTCAAACTAGCATAGTTATGAATTAGTAATATATTAGCTGCAATAAGATGTCATAATTTGCAAAATCATGGAACATTTTGTGGCATTCCTGAAGACATGATTAATGTTCTCCAATTGCAGTTCTTTCTATGTATGTTCCTTAATGATTTATTTATTTATTTTGCTGTTGATGCAAATTGTTGCAATGGTTAATTATTCTGTTCTTATTTACTCCACTGGTCTAGAGAAACAATCCAACATTATAACAACAAACTAAAATTAGGTCAGCCTGTTTCATGAGAGTTTAAAAGCCTTGAGTAAAAGATTTGTGTCAAGGAAGGGAAGAAAAGTCAAAGATTAGAATGCAAACTAGATTACTTCCAAACGAGGCATAGCAATGATGTTGTGCCTGATGATATACAGCACCAGATTATTACAACCTAAAGAAGAAATGTATGCTGAGCAGGTCTGGTTTGCTGCGGGCAATGGCCAGGTAATATTGAGCTTCAAAGACAAAAAGTGTCTTGCAGCAGAAAGGAGAATGGGCTACATTAGAATGAAGAGTAGGCAATGAGAAACATGTTTGTGAAGGGCCAAAGGCACGGGTGAAAGATTTTAACAGTACTGAAGCAAGTGATTGAAAAAATAATGTCAGTCAAGAAGCAGGAATAAGATGATGCCATCTTTGATTCTAGGAGGAAAGGATCACTAATAGAGTTAATAAATTCCACTGTTTTCAGGCAGACTTAAACAAGAAAGCTCAATTTAAACAGCATTTTTCAGGAACTGACTGGGCAAAATGGAGCTGGAGAATTTGATGGTGGAATTGACCATGGCAGTGTTGTTTTATGCCTCTTATTAGAATTCTGGTTGCAGGTAGGGACGTGGTTGCAATATTCAATTATAGTAGACAGCAATCCTCTAAAGTATCAAAATTTACCTTAAGAGGTAAGAGCAAAGGAGGAGCTGGAGATTAGACAGTCTCAAACAGAGGTGACTGCTTGTTGAAGGAATAGGATAGTACCTGTTTCTAAACTGAAGCTAATCGTACTCATCATTAAAATGGTCAATTACACAGTATTGCTAGTCTTAGTGAATTAATCCAAAATACATTCTACAATACATGACAGTAAAGTTGGAATGGAATAGTAAGTCAAAGACTGCAATTTTATTTTCAATTTTACCCTGCTTGCTCAGGATAGAGAGAATTTTGGGATAAAAATTCAATGTGGTCCCATTTTTAGATAGTCATAGAGTCATACAGCACACAATCAGGCCCTTCGGTCCAACCAGTTCATGCTGACCATAATCCCAAATTAAACTAGTCCCATCTGCCTGTGCTTGGCCCATACCCCTCCAAACATTTCTTATTTGTGAGCTTATCCAAATGTCTTTTAAATGTTCAGACTGTACCCACATCCATCATTTCCTCTGGACGTTCATTAACCACAATAACCACTCTCTGTGTAAAAAAAGTTGCCTTTCATGTCTTTTTTAAATCTTTCTTTCCTCATCTTAAAACTATGCCCTATAGTCTTGAAATCCCCCACCCTGGAGAAAAGGCATCTCCCATTCACCTTATCTGTACCCCTCATGATTTTATAAACCTGTATAAAGCCACCCCTCAATGTCCTATGCTCCAGCAAAAGAAGTCCCAGCCTATGCAGATCTCCTCATAAATCAAACTCTCCTTTCCTGGCAACATCCTGGTAAATCTTTTCTGAACTATCTGCAGTTTAATAATATCCTTCCTATAACAGGGCAAACAGAGCTGGACACAATACTCTAGAAGAGGCCTCACCAACATCCTGTACAACCTCAACATGATATCCCACCTCCTATACTCAAAGCTCAGGGCAATGAAAGCAAGCGTGCTAAATGCATTCTCTACCATCCTGTCTACCTGTGATACAAATTTCATAGAATTATGTACCTGAACCCCGAGGTCTGATGCAGAGATTGAGATGAGCACTGACCTCACTCTTTTTCCCATTGAGAAGGGCAGTATACAAACTTAATGCTGCCTGCTGATCAACATAATTATACTGTGCAGGCCAATGAAAAATGTGCGACTGGCTGGTTGTATGCTCAGCAGGGTACGTTGGGTGTGTACTTGGTTAGCATAACACCCAATTAGCCCATATTTCTTCAAGGCAGGGTGATCTACTATGGCTGTAGCTGCTCCTTGAATAGCCACGCGTAAACTTTGATGGAAGGGAGGTGACTGGTAATAGAACTAGAATAAGAGAATTTCCATGTTCTTAAATGTGATGTTGGAGACTTAACATGAGATGTTAGGTTTCCATAGGAGGACTCAGAGGTCAATTTTTGCAATCTGGCCTCACACCCATCTCTTGCATCTTTCACATGCATCCAGTAATTTAATAATGGTGGCATATCAAAATACATTGCAATAATTTCACTGACATGCTACCCTCTCACTTGCAGGACAATGTCATGCGTTACCTCAAGAGATGGCATTCCACTTTCTGGGGCTGGAAGTCATTGAGGCTATTCCATCTGGCATCACCTAAGTGACATTTTCTTTCTGTATGCACTTGCTCATATTTCACTCCACCTCACCCTGCTGCTTGCCATGATGTGTAAGCTGCAGTTTGTTCCCATGACTGTGAGATTGTGGTGGAAGAAACAGACCATTATGAATTTCGACATATGCTCTGGAGAATACTGGACACCGTCCCATGGTGTTCCTGACAACAAAACAATTGTCTAAAGATGCTGATAGTTTGCCCCACGATGCTCCTAGTCATAGCATAGAGTCTCATACACTGTCCACAGATAGTCAGGTGCTGAATGTGAGATATCAATCCCTATGGGAGCTCATAGCCTTTGTTGCCAAGTATCCACTGTTTGGTTCACCATGTTGACTCAGAGAAGTGAGGATGAATATTGTGGATATACACCAATATGATTTTTTAAGCATAGACACAATCCAACTACTCATTCATGGTGTCGTCACCCTTGTAGGCTGATGGTCTAGTGGTAATATTACGAGGCCTTTAATACAGAAAGCCAGGTAATGCTCTGAGGAACTGGGGTTTAAAACTTACTATGGCAGATTTTGGAATTTAAATTCAATACATGTCTGGAATTAAGGGTGAAATTGTTGCTAATTGTTGGAAAAATCCATCTGGTTTACCAATGTCCTTTAGGGTAGAAAACTGCTGTCTTAACCTGGTCTAGCCTACATGTGACTTCAGACTCACAGCAATGTGTTGACTCTTAACAACCCTTTGATAAACCCTAATCCCATAAATGAATATAACATAAATTACCTTGTTAATTTGTGTGAGTTACAGGGTAAAATGTATACATTTTGTTGGCTGAACCACTGGGAATTCCTGTGGCAAAGCTACGTGATCATTCCTTCCTTGTCCTCCCTCTTGCCAGAGAGGAGAAGGAAGTTCCCTAAACTTATCACCATTCCTATCACCTCATTGGAAATTCGAAATGTTTGAAATGTTGCTGGCTCTTACCTAGCAAGATTCTGTGGTGTACAAGTTGAGTAGCAGCGAATTTGATGGCCATTAGAAGTGAGTTCTGGCCTTGTTGTGCAGCTCTAGGTCTATTTGGTGTAAATGGCACTGTTCAATCAACAACTCCGTGGTGAAACATAGCTACATGAAACACTGCTCCTGCCTGAAGTGGAGGTAGGAGAAATGCTCTCTGAAGACCTTTGGTGGTAAGATCTGTGCAGGAGGGAACCTTTCCCTGATCTCTCTCAGTGCACGCTGCTCCCTTCACTGCTGCCTCCTTCACATCCCTGTCACGTGACAGCCCAAAGGAATTGCCACCATAGATGCCATCATTAAAGCAAGCTTTCTGCTGGCAGCTCCAGGCCTTCTACCTCCATTGACCACTATGGTAAGGTAACCACTATTCCCTTGTGAATTCAAAAGATTCTCCAAACTCCTTCAACAACACTGATACCCCACTTATGCTCCCTCCGCCTCAAAAGAAAGTCAAATTATTTTAATTGTATTAGTGGAGTCCTTCCTGCATCTGTACACCTGTTCAGCTGGGAGGATGAGAAGAAACATTAAAGAGACAAGTCCAAAATGACAGATCGGGTGCAAAATGAGCCTCAGTCTCTGCTGAGTATCATGATCTGCCTACTTTGCATGCTTCTGGTGGATGTATAATGTGCCTGTTCTGGTGACTTCCCAGTCAGTGTGCATCACAAGGCTGGAAGTGGCCTAGCCAATACTGTTGAAATTTCAGACTTGCACAGCACCAGCACCAATGGCACTATAAGGCTGAACTTTGTAGCCTAATTAGCCCACCATACCTCCGCGCACACCCCCTAGTCAACTTTGGTATAACCGTTCCTCTGTACTACATTTAACAGATCGAAATAAAAAAATTAATTTGCATGTGTATCTTTGTAAATTCTTAAAAACCTGCCTGTAAACTATAGTTAGAACAACCTTTTGCTGTTTCTCTCATGACGTGCTAATTGAAGTGTGATTTTGATTGTCATGAACTCATTTCCCATAAATGTATTCATTACTTTTCACCCAATGTGTTGATTTTAAGAATTGGGTTTTGAATTTGCTTCGATAGTGTTGTTGTCAACACTCTATAGCCTGACTTGTTGGCAGCCTTAATCAGCAGATCTGTTGCATGCTTAATCAGCTGATTATTCAGTAATCTAATCGTAAGATTCAAAAGGTCAACAAGTTCAACTTTCTTCGAGACAGTGCTGTCTAAATAAGGTATCAAGTCAGTAAACTATATCATACATTCAGCAAGAACTGTAAGTCTACAAATCATTATGCTTGGTATTTTAGACAATGATGGCTAAAGAAGCAACATTCAAAGTGAATTATAATTTTTGAAGCAAAGAGTAGAGCTAATATATCATTGGCTCTGAATGAAGATGTCCCAGTACAGTTTCAGTGGGAATGAGATAGAGATAGGAACTGAGACTGGTAATTTTGTAATGATGTAAGAGGTAGGAGAAGAGAACACCACTGTCACTGAGGCTAGCGTGACTGGAGAGAACAATGGATTAATAAAGAAATATGTTGAAAAAAAATACAAATATTCACAGTGAATAACCACTGCTCATTGTAGTAAGGATATCAGCTCAAATTGGAAAACTTTCCCACTTTGGAGGTACTGCAAGTATGTTTTTTAATCTTGGGATGTGAGTACTACTGGACAAAACAGCATTTATTCCTCATCGCCTCTTCCCCTCTCGATGTGAATATGGGATTCCTGAAGGCAATGACAATACCTTCATGGTGCAACAATATGGAAGGTGAGGGAGCAAACTCCAAGATCCCCTCTCCAGAGAGGAGGCCTCAGGCAGTTGAACTGGTGCTGATAGTCTGCTCCAAAGTGTTTTTTAAGGGTGCTCTGTGGCTGCCATTCTATACTTCCTACCCTCATGCGATTGGAGAGCCCTTTCAAGACCCAATCATGTGCCTCGTCCTTTGGGATGTTCAGAGAGAGTGGGTATGGGTGACACAGCATGAACGTATTATAGCTGCTGCCAGAATGTGCTGACATGATGCATTGAAGTGGACAAACGTCAACTCCTTCTTTATAGGATTGTAGCCCTTGTAGTTCATTTACATCTCCTTGTTGTTATGGATACTATGCAGGACCACATGCGTGTAATCGATAACGACCATACACCATCTGGAATTCCAGTATCCTGACAAAGCCAGATGCTCTCACATCTGGTTTGTTCCTCTTGGGCCTGAAAACAAAACACATCCTTCTTCTAGAATAGATGGTCTCTGTGACCTCCTCCTGGTTACACTGATGAGTTATGTACTGAAGTACTTTCAAGGTGTTCTTCCTTTCACATGAAAAGTACCAGATACATAAACATTTATTGCCATTGTGATCTTCACAGTCTGACCGCGCCCTATTGTGAGGTTGTAGGTTCAGTTGTAGAAATTGTACAATTTGGTAACCACTTCCTTACGGAAACTGAGCCAGCCGACTCACTGCTCCTGGGCCAGGTGGATAATGCCTTCATCATTCTCATAGCATTTTGATGATCATTTCAAGATGTACTACAGCCACCACCCCCATACCTTGGTCACCAAATCCTGTGTCCTCCATAACCTTTATGTAGCAGCTGTCAAAACCACTTCCCAAATTATAGCAGATAACAAGGTGTAGAGCTGGATGAACACAGCAGGCCAAGCAGCATCAGAGGAGCAGGAAAGCTGATGTTTCGGGCCTAGACCCTTCTTTT
>NC_063338.1:34977793-35009898 GCF_021869965.1 Rhincodon typus
AAAAGAAGGGTCTAGGCCCGAAACATCAGCTTTCCTGCTCCTCTGATGCTGCTTGGCCTGCTGTGTTCATCCAGCTCTACACCTTGTTATCTCAGATTCTCCAGCATCTGCAGTTCCTTCTATCTCCCAAATTATAGCACACTACTTTAACAAACTCAACCTAAGCAAAAGTCTAATGTAGCTCACTTAGAAGTTTGTAACTGGCCACTAAATTGCTGCCTTGGATGGGGAGGATGGAAGGTGGGAATGAGAACTCTAACAAGGCTGAATATCTGTCCATGTGAGGGCAATTATCATAGGTGTTTATTTGATATGTCCACACAAAATTCTTGAAGTCATAGTTAAGTCAGCAAAACTTTCTGAAGGATAATTTGATGCCATTGATTTCAATTCCAATTTATTGTACAAAACACTGTGACCTTTAGTATTCTTTAATACAAAACTAATGCAAAAGGTCATAATAAATATAACCACATGGGTCAGTTGAAGTGTCTGTGCACATGGAAGAAAGAATTAAACAGGACTTTAGCCCAGCAATGGTGTGCACTTCTAAAGCATGCAGAGTGTGGAACTAGTTAAGACTCTGTAAAGGTAAGTAACAACTTCTTTCAATAGTAGGAGTTGCATCTGGTTAAAATGTCTTGGGCAAAATCCATTTAAAAATAACGATCGCCAATGTGTTTACAGGTTGACATGTCTTCCCACATACTTGCCATCAGCGTTAAAATAATCTCTAATACAGTAAAAACATCATGTATATAATTTGGAGTTCATTACTTTCACACCTTATATTAAATAGTAACAAGCTGGTTGTTTTAGTGTAATCAAATTAAAACACAATTAAATAAAACATCTGTCAAAAACATGTCCCAGCAACAATAAATGGTCTAAATAAAATGTAGCATTTCTGCAAACAGGTATGCTGAGAAAACCCAAGGAGAGTTTCTTTTAAAAGTCAAAACTTTAAGCTGAGTGTGTAGCAGACATTATATTATTCTGACATTTTATATTATTAGTACTGGCTTAAATTTATCTCCTTAGCAAAGCTTGGCTGAAGGTACGAATCACACAAGAAGTGGGAAAAATGGTATTTTTTTTAAAAATAGACATGACAAACTGTTAACAAAATTATGTTTTTTTGAAATGTGCAGATCAAGCCTGCTGTTAGTGAATTAAAATAATTGATCACCGTGCACCTGTAATTGTAAATCTATAACAAACATAAGCAGCTAAGGAGACATTTAGTTAGTTTAAATGTCAAAAAATTATTAATCCAGGTATAGAATACAAAGTAATATTGGCAAGTACTTCAACAGCAACACATTGTTTTATGATCAGCGCTTCAAATTTTTGATAAATTCCATTAGGGAGTATTTTGTGGATACTTTCACAAATATGAAGAGGGGAAGAGATGATCAAGTGGGGACAAGAGATGGCAAACCCTGTTGACTACCGTTAAGATATGAAGATAAGTGGGAATGAAGTTGCTGAATCTGAGGTCAAAGAGAAGCCCTCTTTGAAAATGTATGGATGAGAGTTTCAGGCTCATCAGTGGTTGCACTACATCCACTCACCCCATCTCATTCATCTCATCCTATCCTGTTCTACTGTCATAGTCTGTGAGTAAGTAGCCTGTGAACACATCTAGAACATAGAAAATAGAAGCATGAATAGGCCAATCAGCCCCTCAAGTCTCTTGTACCATTCCTAAAGATTACAGCTGATCATCCAACTCAATGGTCTGTTCCTGCTTTCCCCCATATCTTTTGGTCCCTTTAGCCCCAAGTGTCATAGCTAACTCCTTTTTGAAATCATACAATGTTTTGGTCTTGATTGCTTTCTATGGTAGTGAATTCCAAAGGGCCAAAACTCTCTAGGGGATGAAGAAATTCTTCCTTATCTCAGTCCTAAATTGTTTACTCGATATCCTTAGGCTGTGAGCACTGGTTCTGGACTCTCCTGCCATCGGGAACATCCTTCCTGCACCTACCCTGTCTAGGCTTGTTAGAATGTTCCAGGTTTCTATGGAATCACCTCCTTATTCTTCTGAACTGCAGTGAATATAGTCCTAACCAACTCAATGTCTCTTCATGCTTCCGTTCCACTGGCAAACCTTTGCAGAAAGGACATCCTTCCTTAGATTAGGAGACTAAAACTGTACACAATATTCCAAGTGTTGTCTTACCAAAAGCCCTGTACAACTGCAGCAAGACATCTTTGTTCCTTTTCTTGAATCCCCTCGCTATGAAGACAATAAGAGCACAATTAGGTGGTCAGCCCATTGAGTCTACTCTGCCATTTGATCGTGGCTGGTATGTTTCTCAACCCCATTCTCTTGCCTTCTCCCAATAATCTTTATCACCTTACAAATCAAGAACATATCTATGTCTGTCATAAATACACTCAATGACTTAATCTCCACAGTCTTCTGCGGCAATGAGTTCCATAGATTCACCGCTCTGTGGCTGAAGAAATTTCTCCTCATCTTAGTTCTAAATGGTTATCCCTTAAGCCTCATGTTCTAGTCTGTCTTACTGGTGGAAACATCTTCTCCACATCAACTCTATAAAGGCCTTACAGTATTCTTTAAGTTTCAATGAGATTCCACCTCATCCTTCTAAACTTCATTGAGTACAGACCCAGAGTCCTCAACCACTCCTCAAATAACAAGCCCTTCATCCCAGGATCATTCTTGTAAACCTTCTCTGGACCCCCTCCAACACCAGCACATCCATCCATCGATTTGGGGCCTAAAACTGCTGAAAATATTTAAAACACAGTCTGACCAGAGCCTTATCCAGCCTCAGCAATACATCTCTGCTCTAGTATTCTATCTCTCTCAAAATGAATGCTAACATTACATTTCTCTTCCTGACTGCGAACTGAACATGCACGAAGGCCAACATGCTATTTGCCTTCTGTACCACCTGCTGCAATTGTCTGCTTACCTTCAGCAACTGTTGTACGTGGACACCCCAGGTCATGTTGCACATTCCCCTCTCTCATTTTATAGCTGTTCAGATAATAAATCACATGAATCAATAGATGGCTGGCACCACAATGGAATTGCACCACAGGAAAAGTCAATGGTCAAAATAAACTTCTGTGCAAAACTGACAACAGTAAATCATTTTACACATTGCCCAATGGGGAAAAAAAGGTACTCAGTAAGGTTGTCAAAACAGGCTACTGATTCTCTATTGACCATTTCTCATTACCACTCATGACTAGTCTCTCCCCTAAACCTTCAAGGCAGGCAGACAGAAAGATTGAACTGGAATATTATCTCATCATGCAAGAAAGTGCGTCTGTCAGGTAAGGTAAGAAAATCACCTTTGTGGGAAATATTAAATTTTGTGAGAAATATTAAATCTGCTATTCTGTAATGTCAGTGTGTTTATTCATGCATTGTGTGTTTTATGTGCAGACAAATATTGAGATAAAACAATTTGATTAATTTGGTGATTTACATTTTTAAAATAATTGAAGAGCTTGGTAAGGTTGAATACATGGTGCTGATTTTAAATCTGACAGGGCATGTCTGCACTATTTCTGTTTTGCATTAATTCATGTCCAGTAGCATGTTATGATGGTGGTACGCTCATTTGCAACATTCCAATCTAATTCGTGATTAGCCTCTTTTTATATTAAATAATTGAATAAATGTGTTTCATCATATAAAATTCAAGTATGACATAATAAAAGATTTTCCTCTATATTGAATCTTTAATATGTGAACTATTTGCCTAAATTTACTTCTGACTTTTATAAACAGTGTCTGCATTTGAGTGCTTAATGGAAGATTTTCAAAATTAAGGTATACAAAATAATGATGGGAATAAAGAAATAAAAAGTTCCTATGTATGCTCACATCCACTTCGCTCTATGATTCTTGTTTCACAGCTGATAAGACTTATTTAAGTTAGTGCATCAGAATTTCAAGCTTGAACATTACTTGGAGGGATTGTGAGAAAACATTTTCTAATGTTGTACTTTGTGGGTTTATTTTTGTCCCAAATGATAGCCAACAATATTTTATTTTTGCCAGAACGGGTCCAATGATGTCAAAGTGTTAAAAAAGGATCTCAGCAAAGTGGTTATTAATAGGATTGTCAACAAAACATTGGCACCTTCTTGTGATGTCAATCAATGATATTATTATCAGTGTCATAAGGCTGTTGTAAGTCAGGTTGACTGGTATCATTATCATCAGAAAAATTGTTGGAACACACAAAGGGATAATTTTCAAGCTATTTAAGCTCCCTCTGTTTTGTACATTGATTTTAAGGATGTTTATATAACAAAATGAGTAAACATTTTCAGAGAGTTAGGTATAAAATATCCTGTGGTGGCAGTGTCTTTGATACAGTGTCGCCATTATTCAAAAGCTGATGAAACAGTGGGTAGGAATCTAGAAGGTAAATGATAGGCAGACTTCAGTTCAGAAATGGTGAAAGGTGGCAGGCACATAGCTTTACAATTTGCCCGCCAGGTGTAAACTTATTGTTGTGAGTTGGCTTCCCATTGTAGAAACTGTCCCAATTTAATTTATTTTAGTTTCAAAGTCTGTTTGTACAAACTAATACTTAGCCAGCGGCAAAGAAAAAGATGTGGAGAAAGCAGAAATCATAAGGTTTCTTTCTGGCTAATACTCCAGTTAATTATATGGTCACTCAGTTGAGAGTTTGAAGTATACCCACTGGTAAATGGTTTACTTTGGGCTTGGGCATGAGCATCAATCTATTAATTTAAGTGACCAAACTCAGTACCTGCCAACATTGGAAACTGTTTCCTCGAGCAAATGCAATAAAACTTTCTTAATCCCTGCAGTTGCTGTCATGAAAGCATTGTACATGTTGTTGGCAATTCAATAAGATTTCACTGAATAAGGACAACACGGATACAACAGAAAAAATACCACTAATGTCAATGATGAAAAAGAATGTGACTCAAGCGACAGTTAAAGATATTGACAACAAGTACCCATTTCAAGGTCTAGTGATGTTCAGAAATTGAAATATTAGTTTGTGCAGAGGCCAAGCATAGATAGGCCTATTATTTAGAGACAATGTAATTCTTGCTTTCCCATTATCATGATAAAGGATGATTCTACCTAGATTCATTTGTTCCAGATTACGTTTTCATTTTAAGAATAATTCTGTTTTCTGAAAATTTGCTAATTGATCAATTGCAAAATCATTGGAAACTACATTTGATAAATATTAGGGATGTGTTGGGCAAAGTTTAAAGTTGTTGGGATCTTCTGCTATTTTAATGGTCACATTTCATTTACGTTAATTGAGTGAGCCGCAAACATAAACTAAATACTTGATATGGTGACAGGAAATCCAAAACGTGTGCTGAAAGCATCAAACAAAATACCAGTTTTGGGCAGAAGGGTCTTTTTCGGTAGCAAATGCTTTCCTAATTGATGCCTTTGAAACTAAAATAAGTATCCCATCTGCACCAATTTTTTCCTGACTGCAGTTATTTCCATTAATAACTACTCAAAAGAGGCTCCGTTGTTTCATTTTCCCAAGGCAGCAGTAGAAATTGGCTGTAATTCAATATGGGCTGAAACATTGTCGCTGCTTAACCCAGTGGAGTCCAGCTGTCTAGATCAAGGTGCATGCAAAAACTTTCATTGGTGAAAGGAGTGGTAAATCAGTGGGTTAGAAATATTTTAGTCCCACTAACATGTTTTCATTGAAATCTGTTGATTGAAATGCATTGGAGCATGTAAATGCATATAAATAAGACAGGTTCATGCATGTAACTGGGACATGTTCATGTTGTCAGCCCAAAGAACCGAGGCCTGGACTTGTCTTTTACAGCTTGGAAGAGCACTCTTATTTTCCTTTTGTTTTCACTGGACTTGCTGGATTGTTCCTGACGGCTTTGCCTGGCATCAATAGCAACTGCATTCATTAATGAGGCTCCCACTGGACTCTGGCATGAGCTTCAGCAATCACCAAAAGCAATGACATTAAATGGGGCGATCATCAGGAACAGAATAGGAAATTAAACCGTTTCACATTAACTGCTGCCTTGCATTCCTGCAATAGAAACAAATGAGAATTCCTGTCTTTATTGTTAAGTTGAACAATTGCTCATGGCCTTGCTTGGGACCTAAATTGTATTTCAGATGAGCTCATTAGATTAACCTACACTGATTGAAGATTAATCAACATTTTAGTAGCAAACCTATAGTTAGACATTCCGATTCTTTTCTGTTTACAAATGTGTTTTGGATACTGTGGATTTCAATATTTTGTACCACAGTAACTTAATGTGAGTATTTAGAGATAAAACAGAATTCATTTTCCTCATAGAAATGATGCCCTGTGAGAAAAAAACTGTTCTAAGGTGGTCCCTGGAACAAATGACCAAACATAGCTTAATTACAAGGAATATTGAATGGATGATTCAATTGTCAAGACTTCAATATTGTCCAAAACACAGTTGAACTGAGCAAATCAGATATTAGCTGTTATACCATTAAACCTTTTATTAAGCAGTCATTTCACAATTTACATTGCCATGGGTTGATCATCATTCATTTATTTTCTTGAAGGAAATTAAAGATTTCAGTCAAAACTCTAAATTTTTTCAATCCCGAAAGGCAATCAAACAAATACACCAGAACATTAATTTAACATTATTTTATGCATTATTTAATTCTGACTGTCTGCAGTAAGTGCATGATTTAGCCACAGTGTACCACAGGGTACTCAAACATTGCTGCTTATACTTACCCTACAGCTTTCATTCACTTTCAAAGTTGTCCATTAAACTTTTTGAAGGAAATAATTAAAGAGAATTTTTTTATGCTTGATGGGCCATACTATAGTCAAGACATCAACAATTCTGTAAAAGGAAGTACTTTCATCTCAGATTTTCTTGTCAACTACTAATTTATTCATTTCTGCTCTGAATGTTTCTTCAGCTTTTTAATGGATGTTGGATTATACACCTAAGATTCTAGTCTTTATCAAGGAGTCAAAGATTTATTTGATTTCAATATCCGCTCAAAATGATATTGGTCTGTACATTGTTTAGTGACTCTGATCAGAATGCGTATTTGGTTAAGGAACATTTGCCCTTAGCAGAAACTACTGTCACGTTAATGCAAAGAATATGGTCAGCAGGCCACTTTATTCTACCCAACAGAATTCACGCAAAAATCTTTTTAACATTATTAAATGTGACTCACGAGAATAGATTTAGATTTAGATTTAGGTTTTATTGTCATGTGCACTCAAGCACAGAGTACAAGAGTACAGTGAAAAGTATACTATGTCACCAACTATGGTGTCATCTTAAGTACAAAGTACCTAGGTGCAAAATCTTGGTTACAGAAATAGAAAAATAAAGAAATAAGTTAAACAGTCAACACAACAAAGAAATAAAATTAAAATGTCAAACATTCCTGTCCTTTCTTAAGCCACGGGCCTGCAGATGCTCCAAGCTCAGCGTTCCCCAAGAGGGCGAACTCTGCGCTGTGTTGGGCATGCTTTCACCCTGGCTGGGCAGAGACCTGCCCAGGCATGCCAGGCTTCGCCACTGCTCGCAAGGCTTCAACCCCAACCTCTGCATCACAGCTGACTGTCTCTATTGCCATCCTTCGCCGCTGATCGCCAAGCCACTGCTGCCATCTGGGCTCGCACTGGGTCCCACATTACTTTGCTGCTGCTGCCTCCACGACTTCCAAAAGTTAACTAAGAAACATTAAAAACTTAAAAAAAAACTGAGGTAGAAAAAGAAAAAGAGGAAAGAATAAAGGAAAAGAAGGAGGAAAGGAAAGCGGGCAGAATGGATGAGATCAGGGCTCAAGAGCCCGGATGCTGCCTACTCCATTGCCACCATCTTGACCCACTAAAATAATTCCTTTGAAGTTTGACATTAAACAAAAGGCCCTCTTGCTAGATGAATTGAATTGAATTAACTGATTTATTGTGACTCATATTTTATAGTGAATGATATAGTGAAATGCAACGAAACGCTTCAACTGTCGCCACAATCTGGCACCATTTTGAATATCTTAAAAATAAAAAGACTAAAAATATATAACTGAAATAGAGTCTATCTTTGTTCTGCCATCTCCACCATGAGCCCTGAGTTGACACACCAGTGACACAACAACTACACTAGACCCACCAGCATAGGAGTGGCCACTCTTTAGGCACCATCTCTTTGCCACCGGGCCCACCTCATGGATGCCAATGCCAAATCGTGTGCTGAACCCACAATCTCCCTCAACCAGGAGCCTATTGCTCTGCTGCTGCTGCCATTTTGCCGATAACTAGGAGTCCCCACTCTGGGCCTACTGAGACCGCAACCAGGAGTCCTTGGCTCTGCTGCCATCTTGATGATGCCAGGAATCCCAGCTCTGAGCTCACTACACTGCAGCCGTTGCCTCGCCAGCACCAGAAGTCCCCACCTGCTGCAAAAAGGAGTCCCTGGCTCCACTGCCATGCCAGCCCACATGAACCACTTTGACAAGAGTTGCACCCTGGCCGCCCTCCTCTGAGATGTCACCTTACTGGCACCACCATCTTGGGAAATCTGCTGCTGCCACCACCAACAAGCGCTAGAGGAGCTTTGCCATCACTGCTGCCATGTCCAATTGCCAGGAGGAGCAGCAGGCACCGTTACATTTGTCACTCACTGTTAGAGTATTTCCTCAACATTCAGTGTTATGTTGGCAGATCTCTTGGCTAGTTAACGTATGAAATCTTGACCATTTCAGGCATTGAGTTTAATTGAAATTACATCCAAGAACACCGAAACATTTTAGCCCTTCAATTGTTTCTTAGTCTCAGATGATGAGATTCAGCGGCATTGTTTTTAGCACTTGCTTCAGGAAACCATAGTACAACAGATAACATTTTGTGGCACTACCAGTCATGCTCAGTGCTCACTAAGTAGTTTGTGTGTAATGTAATGCTATTCTTTATCCCTCTGTGCACTGCTGCCAGCTGTGTTTTCGTCACTTCTGTGATGCTTTTTATTCCTATTGGTGTTCATACCCTTCCCTTTGCTCCCGACTGTGTTCTTCATCCCCATCTTCACCCCAACAGCTTTGCTTGTAATATTTATTCTTAATGTTGCAGTTTATATATTGACAAAATCCTGGAAAAAATAAACTAACACAAATTCTAACAATACTTCGATTCAATCTCAATTCAGAATCAAAATTCAGAAAAGAAATTAATGCCAGAGATTATAATGACTGAAATTCTCAAAATCAATTATAATTGCATAGTCCTTGAGTTTTGCTGCTGGATTAATATCACTGTGAAGTGAAAAATTGCTTTGCACCAAAGTTAAACTTGCTGTCCTGATCTACTTTTCCATGCTACCAGACACCTACTGCCCATCCCATGGCACCTTCCTTTTATCTCCTCACTACCCACCATCCAGCACCTCATACTCTCCTTTCAATTTAGTTTACTATATTTACTGCTCATAATGTAATCTCCTTACATCAAATAAGCCAAGTGTAGACAAAGCGATTGTTTTGTGTAGGACCTCATTCAGCCCTAAACTTCTGATCACACTTCACTCTTACTTTTCAGTCGATTCTCACTTTGTCCTCTCTGTCTATGACCTCTTATGCCATTCCAATGAAGCTCAATGGAAAGATAAATAATGACATCTGATTTTGTCATAAGTCACTTTATAATCTTCCAGTCTCAGTTCAACAATATCAGACTTTAATTTGTGTCCTCACTATTGAGACTGCAGGGACAGGTATTTGCTCTACTGTTGCCATTTACAGGTCCTTTAGATCCACATTTTGAGCCTGATTTTTCGTGGCCAGGCAATTGTCATTCCAGCATGGCTGAGAGGTGTGCATTTGGAGCCTGTAATATCCCAATTATAGCAGACTCCAAAGGCATTGACCGGCAAATTGAATTTTCCACTGGGCAATTCCTCTACCCAAAGTCCATTTAAATCAGAGAATTCATAGGGTTCTGTGAAAGTAAAGGAATAATTACTCAGGCAACATTCAACAGTTAAATATATAGACTAACGTCTGAGTAACTATTCTACAGACTCCATACATACCTCACACATTCCAGGCTATACTTGTTTCATAGCGTCATAGAGTCATAGAGATATACAGCACAGAAATAGACACTTTGGTCCAACTCGTCCATGCCAACCAGACAACCTATATAAATCTAGTCCCATTTGCCAGCATTTGGCCCATATCCCTCTAAACCCTTCCTATACATATACAGTTCCAGATGCCTTTAAAATGTTTTAATGGTACCAGTCTCCACCACTTCCTCAAGCAGCTCATTCCATATATGCACCACCCTCTGCATGAAAAAGTTACCCCATAGGTCCTTTTTATATCTTTCCCCTCTCACATTAAACCTATGCCCTCTAGTTTTGGACTCCCCCACCCCGGGAAAAAGACCTTGTCTATTTACCCTAACCATGCCCCTCATGATTTTATAAACTTCTATCAGGTCATTCCTCAGCTTCTGATGCTGCAGGGAAAATAACCTCAGCCTACGCAGCCTCTCCCTTTAGCTCAAACCCTTCAACCCTGGCAACATCCTTGTAAATCTTTTCTGAACTCTTTCTAGTTTGACAATATCCTTGCTACATCAGGGAGACCAATACTGCACGCAGTATTCCAAAAGTGGCCAAACCAATGTCCTGTATAGCCACAACATGACCTCCCAACTCCTGTACGCAATGCACTGAACAATAAAGGCAACATACTAAACACCTTCTTCACTGTCCTGTCTACCTGTGACTCCACTTTCAAGGAACTATGAACCTGCACTCCAAGATCTCTTTGTTCAGCAACACTCTGCAGGACCTTACCATTAAGTGTATAAGACCTCCCCTGATTTGCCTTTCCAAAATGCAGCACCGAATATTTATCTAAATTAAACTCTATCTGTCATCCCGCAGCCCATTGGCCCTTCTGATCCAGATCCCGTTGCACACTGCGGTAACCTTCTTTGTTGTCCTCTACACCTCCAATCTCAGACCACATACATCCCACAGACTCCGATCTGATACTGCCCCTCTCACTGGATAACCTAACACCCTCTTTCCCCATCCAGACATGTCCCTCAACTTCAGACTCAATCACCCCTCTCTCCCCCTGCTGTAGACCCTATCCGCCTCCCTCAATATATCAGGGCTTTGTCCTCTTTCCCCATTCCAGACACTGTGGCCCCCACTGTTGTCCCACTTCAGATCCAAGCTACAGTGAATGATATGGCATTGAAAGCATTGGTGAAAGGTGGGCAGGAGTAGAAATGCCATGGTTCTGCGGGGTCTCAGGAAGACCTAGAGACCCACCCTCTGAAGAAAATGGGAACAGGTAGCAAAGGGAGTCAAACCCCAGAACCTTCTGGAAGATATGGTTCTCCACATCATTGAACAGGGTGTGACAAGTGCAAGGGACCTGACATTAGAGGCACAACAAGACCAATGACGTAACCTGGAAGGTGAAAATCAGTCAGTCTTCACATGACATCTTGTACCTCCGCCATCACCTATGATGCTGTGCAATACTCAACACACTCATCACTCCCCCATCAAATCTTCCTACCACATAGGACTCATGCAAAGCATTCAGATAATCCAGCCTCACACATAAATCCACATAGCTTCAACTCTTCAGCTATGGCTGGCACAGGACCCAAACAGACCAACACAAACAATGGAATATTGCCCTCTTTCTTGCAGGACAACGTGGTACATAACGGCAGGGAACAGAATAGAACAAAAACATGCAAGGACATCTGCAGCTACTGAGTGATATGATTCACTCCCTTGAGTGATATGATTCACTGGATGATGTGAATGTCTGTGACTGGGCTTGTGGTATTTCGTGCTGAGAATATAAGGAAAACAGTAGGTTCTTGACTTCTGTACTTTCAGCAAAGTGCAAAACAATGATCAAACTGCAAAATGGTGTGAACATGGTAATCAAGTTTGCCATCCCATCCTTCCCTTCACAACCAGACCTTCTGATTTCCAGCTTTCAGACATCAAACAACTACCACCAGTCCAGCCACATCGGTCCAAGGTGGGAGACAGAGAGCAACAGCACAGCAACAGTGAAGAGGTCCCATCACTTGAGCAGACTGTCATAGCCTATAGCTCAGTTACTGGTATTGCATGTTCTTCAGAGGAAGGAATAGAGTTAGGAACAGCATGTGGCCAGTCATGTGGTAAAGAGAGGGCTGCAGCAAGGCCAAGGTAAAAAGATATTCTGATTGCCAGTTCACCAGTGGGCAAGGGCCCAAACCGGATCTGCTGCTGAGAACAAACATGAGGATGGCTCAACATACAAGAGAATGCTGATGGCCATGCAGATCATAATTTCCTAACATTGTCAAGGAGCTTGGAGGAACACCTGTTACATCTCCCTGTGATCCTGTAGACTCTCAGGTACTGTCACTGCTTCCCCCATACCTGTTACAGATTTCACAGGCACAGTTCAGCTACTCCTCTAACCCCTCACTGGCAAAGCCAGGAATTCACCATCTCCAAAACCCTCCAGACAACTTCCAAACATTGCAGTTCGTTAAAATTGCATTACCTATAATTTGGGTTCCTGGCCCTTTTAAATAAAGATAGTATATGCGTTTGTTTTATTCAACATCCTCAGAAATATTATTACACACGTTGTAGGCAGAAGGGACTTGCAGCCAGGTCTCCTGGCTTTGAGGTAGGGATGCTACCACTGTGCCACAAGCCCCTCTAAAGATTGTGTCTGCAGAATACCTGATCAATTAATTCATCCGTGTGGTAAACTGGCCACAGCTGTTTGTGCTGTGTAACATATGGATAGTGTTGATTTAATGGCCTTTTTTGGCACAGTGATAGTGTTCATACCTCTGGACCAAGAGGGACATGTTTGAACCTCACCTGTTCCAAAGGTGTGCAATAATGTCTATGAACAGGTTAATTAGAAAATACCTAGTGTTAATTCAAAGTCTTTCAGCTCATGGAGCACAGGTCACTCAACGAAAACAATACTTGTACTCTGTAAAACTGACTGAAATGCTAACAATTTCACATCCTTTATTACTCTTGTCTTCTACTGTATTACAGGCTGCTCCTTTTGTTATTTCCCCTTTCCCTGCCTCTGTGGTTATTTAAGAACTTAATTCAATTTCATCCTCCTTCTGGTACTGACCTGAAGTGATAATAGTTTCATTAGCCACAGCTGAGTGTGTCCACATTTTCTGGTTTCATTTTGGGTTTCTAGCTTTCTCAGCATTTTGCTCCTGGAATGATGCAGGCATTGCCAGTGAGAGATGGGCAGACTTACGATGCAGCTTTGGCATTATCGTAAAGCAATTTTCACTTCACAATGGTGGCATGCCTCTTTGAATTGACACATTATGGTGTCTAAATTTCAAATTTCAAATCTGATTCCGGAAGAGCAGATGCTGAAAACCTGAAACAGGAACAGAAGCTGACCTGAGATAGTAGGAACTGCAGATGCTGGAGAATCCGAGATGCTGCTTGGCCTGCTGTGTTCATCCAGCCCTGCACCTTGTTGTCACAGAAGCTGACCTCCCCAGTTCTGATGAAAACCAGCAATCTGAAATGTTAACTCTGTTTCTCTATCCACAGATGTTGCCTGACCTTCTGAGTATATGCAGCACTTGCTGCATTTTTTTTTATTTCTGGATTCAAAATGTTCAGCAGATCCACTGGAACTCATATTGTGGACCTATTTCAACTTGATTTATATGTTTGTTGAGCTGGAATTTTTCGCTGTCCCCTTTCATTAAATTTTTTAACTGTTGGGCAGGCAGCCCTGGTCATTTGTGTTGGCGCAAATCTCTCTTAGTTGGGCAGCTCAATATGGTTCTTGACTGGGATCCAAGCTGCAGTTATTGGTGTAAGACAAGCATCTTTCATATCATTTATAAAAGTGGTATGACTGCACCCCAAGGTGAAGTCAGGATGCAACCCCTGATTGATCAGGGATTTTTTTCTAACTAAGGCATAAATTGGAAAGTTATACAAAATTTCTGGATCCAGCTACGGAATTTCCCTTAAGATAGTTATGCTGTGCAAAACAGTCACACAGGAATGCATGAAGATTGATACTTTGAGAAGGTAATGGAATATGTCCCAATAGAGAAACTTCTGAATGCATTAAGAGATTGCGGTATTTGTGAGTGGAAGATTTGAAAGGAGGAGAGTTAGCAGAGGGAAAAGGAAATAACAATGGCTTGGGTCTTCTCGTCATCCCTGATAACACTGTAGTGGTGGATCCTTTGCTGTTTGTGGTAGATATTAATGATTTTGACTTAAATGTGGGAGGCATGATTAGAAATTTGCAAATGACACTAAAATTGTCTGGGTAATTCATAGTGAAGTGGATGACTGTCAACTGCAAGATAATATCAATTGCTTGGTGTGCGTGGGCAGAAAAGTTGCAAATGGAATTCGACCCAGAGAAGTCATAGGTTGTGCATTTGGGGAGGGCAAATAAAGATAGAGAATACACAATAAATAACATTGAGAGGGATAGAGGAAGTCAAAGACCTTGCAGTAAATGTCCACGGGTCCCTGAATGTGACAGGACAGGTAGATAAGGTTGGAAAGAAGACATTTCTGAGGCTCTATTTTACCAGGAGAGGTATTCAATACAAACACAGAGCTGCAATGCTAGAAGTATGTAAGACAATGGTTAGGCAATGGCTGTATTTTTGTCACCCTTTGGTTACCATATTACTGGAAGGACAAAAGTGCTCGAGAGAGAGTACTGAGAAAATTTACAAAAAGTGTTACTGGCGTTTAAAAATTGCTGCTATGAGAAAAGAAGACTAGGGTTGTTTTTTTCAAACCAAGGAAGCTGAATGGTAATTTAATGGAGGTGTTCAAATTAACGAGCGGCTTGGATAAAGTGGACAGGGAAGGCCAGTTTCTTCTAGCGAAGGCTTCAGCATCCAGTGGGTACAGATTTAAGGTGACTTTTTTAATTAATTTGGATATTCTTATTGTGGACAGACGAGCATTTATTGCTCATCCCTACTTGTTGAGACGGCATTTAAGAGTCAATCCCATTGCTGTGCATCTGGAGGCACATGTAGGTCAGGCTTCCCTAAAAGGCTGTTGTGCTAGTTTTTAGTTTCATTTTTTTAATTGAGTTCAAATTTCACTATCTGCCATTGTGGGATTCAAGCCTATGTCCTCAGGACATTAGCCTGGGGCTCTGGATTACTGCTCCAGTGACATTACTGCTAAATTACCATTTTGTTCTAACTGGTAGATGGATTAGCGAGGACTTTAGGAAAACCTTTTACAATGAGCAGTGGGTGTTGGAAATTCACTGCCCAGTTTCGTGGTTGAGGCAAAATACTCCAACTCATTTAAAAGGAAATGTAGCCTGCAAAGCTACGGACCACGCGCTGGAAAATAGGATTAGAATGAATTAGAATGGGTGACTGGTTTATTTCAGTTAGCACACACGCGATGAGCTGACTGGCTTCTTTCCGTGTTGTAATCTTCTATGGTTCTATGGGTACAAGGAATAGGGGAGGGATTCAGCAGGATCAGTAGTCCTAAGGCAGTCCTAGGTTCATCAATATGAATAACATATTAAGGACAGGCCAAGCAGCCAAAGAATGTATGAGGACAGATCCTGAGGGGACCTCATACATGCAGGGCTTCCCCAAAACCACTTCTAGTGAACCGCAAGCTCTGGGTCCTAGTGTGAGTAGGTTGCCTACAACTTTTGATTCTGCTGTGGCCTTCAGGAATGGAAAATGTCTCCACGTTCATCACTATTCAAAATGGAAGCTCTGGGTCAGTCACTAATTTGGTTAGACTGATTTACTTCTTAATCATGAAATAACCACTAAAAAGTTAATAAATTGCTTGAATGGGCTATAAGAAAGATTCTGCTTTCAGAATACTTTAGCTACATTTAAAGCGACAAAACAAAAGTTTTGGATATGCATTTTTTTTTGCAAAAGGTGCATGAATTCCACTTGCATTAATCCAATCCTTCAATATAAATTTACTCAGTAAGAACCTTTAGCTAACAGTAATGAGCAAGAGACAAGAGGCACCTCCAGAAACGATTTGAAAAGGCAATTGGATGGCACAAGTTTTTGAAGATGTGCTGTTAGCCATTGGCAAGTAACGAGCATAGTGTTTCACTTGAATACATAGCTTTTGCATGCAAAATATACGATACAGCATATCATTAATAAAGTCAATAATTACGTAGTGTTGCAGATAAAACACTTCTTGGTGTCCTTGAGTGTAATTCACTGTGTTCCCAAGATATCACCTGGAGAAACCATAACATTGCTTTTAATGAGCCTTGTTTGATATTTCCTGTATGTGAAAAATTCATCATGATTCCCATGGCATTGCAGCACCTATACATGTTGTTACAGTGGTAAGTTATTAAGGTTATAAATAATGTTTGGGTTTCTTCAATTCTGAAACCATTATTGTTGACCATTCTATGACACTGTAAGTCTTTTAGGAATTGAGATTAATGGGACAATAGAAGGCTGTTCTAATACATTCAACAGCTATGTGCAGGATTTGGATGAGTAGTATTGTAGAAAGGGTTGCTGCAGAAACCAGATGCTCTCCAAGTTGGACTTGCAGTGCCTCTGTCTATTCTGGTTCATTCTGATTGAAGCCACAACATGGGATGGGATCTTGAGCAGGTGAGCTGTGCAAGTACCAGAAACTTCTCAACTGATCACACTGTGACATTAGAAATTTTACCACTGATTTGGAACAGACATGTAACTTGCAAAAGAAACATGTGGAAAGGTGAGAGAGGGACTCACCAACTTTATTTAAAAGACCAGGAACTGAACTTCCAGATGAGATATCATATATAACTATCTCCTTTGTATACTCTTTGCAAGTACTGTGGTCTGTTTTTGGAGGTATTTTGTTGAGAAACTGGATCTAGCCAGGACTGTAGCTGGAGTTTTACAGAGGTTTCTGGCTGAGGATTTTGTAATCTGTCCAAAGAAATAGGTAGTAGCATTACAGAGAGTTAGAGTTATTGGTGCAATACTATCCGCTAAGTTGGAGCTGGATGAGGGAATGCTTCTTCACAGTAACAGGAGGCTGTCTTACAGGCAACCAATGCACAAAACATTTTCAGAAAAAAGGGTCCCGACCCGAAACATCAGCTTTCCTGCTCCTCTGGTGCTGCCCAGCCTGCTGTGTTCATCCAGCTCCACACTGTGTTATCTCTGACTCCAGCATCGGCAGTTCTTACTATCTCTCAATGCACAAAACATCTCACTTTGTTGAACCTCATCAGCATTCTTCTTGATGTGTTTCCTAATATTGCCTTTTGAGTCTCCTAGAGCAAAAATTGGCTGTGCCAAAACTGTCCAGGAAATTGGCGCACAAATTGTCCTTTACCTGACTGAGCTGCAGCCCATTCATGCCTGGTGACTCAGCACTATTGATCCAAATTGTCTACCAGCTATAATCTATATAAGAAGGCCTTTAATAAAGTCCCACACAAGAGACTGTTAGCTAAGGTGGAAGCCCACGAAATTGAGGTCAAATTACTGTAAAGGATAGGAAATTGGTTGAGTGAAAACAGAGAGTCAGAATAATGAGTAAGTACTCTATTTGGCAGTCCCACAGAGATCTGTGTTGGGTCCTTAATTTTTCACAATACTCATTAACAACCGGGATCATGGCATAAAACGTCAAACATCCAAATTTGTTGTTGACACAAAATTAGGCAGTATAGATGGTGTTGACGACAGCATAAAATTACATCAGGATATTGATAGATTAGGTGAATGGGCAAATAAACTATTTCCACGGGTTCAAGATTCTAGAATTGGGGGTATAGTTTAAGAATTAGGGCAAGGCCATTCAGAAGAGATGCTAGAAAGCACTTCTACGTGCAAAAAGTAGTGAAAGTTTAGAACTCTCTCCCTCGAATGGTGGTTGATGCTAATTCAATTGTTAAATTTAAACTAGAGATAGACAAATTTTTATGAAAAAATGGTATCAAGGCATATGGACCCAAAATAAGCGTATGGAGTTAGGGCACAGATCAGCCATGATCTGATTGAATGACAGAGCAGGCTTGAAGGCTGAATGACCTATCTTGTTCCGATTTTCCTATCCTATCAGATCTCATGAATGATTTTTTTTTAAAATGTGAAGTATCACTGGCTGGATTTATTACCCATCCCTTATCATCCTTGCAGTGGTGGTGCTGAACTGCCCTCATGAACTGCTACTATTAAATCAGCGGTCATCAGCATAAGGTTTAAATACCTACACTTTCTTAATGCCATGAGACTTCTTGGGGTCCAGAGTCTATGTTGAGGATACCCAAAACAATTGTCTTTAAGAAATGCAGATGTGCTATCAGCAGATATTTTTAATTCTCATATTGAGTGTTAAGGCAGCTGGCTAATCCATCCACCTCAAGTCAATGCTGTTACAAGATAAATGAGGAGAAAATATCAAGTTAGCATGCTACTTGTTCAATGACAATAAATGCATGGTGGTCACAAACCATGAGTTCAAAACCTGAAAATGGGCCATAACCATTTATAGCTTTTATTCTGAAGGAATGGTGTGTTATCGTAGTCCACATACAGGCTAGCAATCAATCTTCGGTGCTGGTACAAAACAAAACTTGGTAAATTCATTGGAAAATAACATTAGGCTGAGGATAAAATAGGATTGTTGTTTTGCTGTCACCCATTTTGCATGATGCTCAGGCCACATTTCTAATGAATGTGATTTTGCTTTTACTGTTAGAATACGGTGAAATGATTCTTGTAAATCCGTGCAGTCCTCAGCTTGTGTGATCTCAGAGCATAAACTGTGAATTTTATTGTCACAACTTGAAAACAAGTCATCAAAGGGAATGAGTTGTCTTTTCAGCAGTGATGAGCTTACAGCGCTTGCAGCTACCCATCGGTTTACATAAAATGTGTCAGCATGTCTACAAAGTAGAAAGTACTCCGCACTTCAACACTGTATAAAGCAATATGTTTTTAAATTTGTTGTTTTCCGTGAAGGCTGAAAAACATTGAATAACTGATGAAGGCCTGATGACCCATGATCATGGAAGTGGGTAGATATGTATGTGCCAGTTTTCAATACCACCAGAAGGTCATTGGGTACTGGTTATTTTCTTTGGAACACATTTCATCCCAGAAGCTTCACACATTTACTCGGCTGTGAGCCAGCTTGTCCCCTCCAGTTGCAGGGATTATTGTGAGAAGTCACTGTTCAGCTCTGTTTTTCCCTGTTGTTCAGTAGGAAAGTGATATACCTCCTTACTCTGAAAAATAATGCCTCAGTTACTTGCTTAATACCATGATGCATTGTAGACTGACTGATTTCACATCGTCTCCTGTTCAGTGCCTGAGGCAAAAAGAAAGAAATGAAAGTGGTTGTCATTTTCACTGCTACCATAGCTGTCAAGGAGCTCAGTTTAATGTCCTCCTGCGATGTACTAGAAAATCTGTTACATCTTCCGAAGTGAATTGGAATCTCCAAAGGCATTAATCATTCATCAGGCTTAGATAATCGCTTTGTAGTTGATGAGTTTAGTTTGCATTGTAACAAATGTCCTGCAATGAAATTGCATCCAAATTTTTTTCCGAAACTCTTCCACAATCTTTTCATCCAAGTAACTTGTCTGCAATGATATTACAAATGGGACATCGCAGTGTGTCTAAGGACCATCATATGAGTCAGAAGCTGCATCACCGACTATTCTTTAAAGTTCCCAGGCACAAGGCAATCCAGTCACAGAGACCAACTTGTCAATTGTCATCAACTAACTGCCCAGATATGATTCACCAGCAACAATCTGTCCCTAGCAATTCAGAATGTCCGTACGGTCTGCACTTATCTGACGTAAAATATGTGGAGACTAGGATAACATAATTTTAAATTTCATGCACCTTCAAGTGTTCATTTCAATCACAATCTTCGCTCCCATTACTCCAACATTGACCAGAAATATGTACTAAATGGGGTAGAAACCCACCATAAAGGGGGTGAACTGCTTTCCTCAGTACAATGCTCCACAATTAGCTTACAGTGTGATCAAAGAGAATATTACCCTTCACATTTTAAAATGAAATATTTTGCGATAAGTACATCAGCAATAACAAGAGATTTAATGATACTAAATCCTTTGTATTGCATATCAAACTAAATATAATTTCCACTGCTTTTCACCAATTGAAAGCTTTGTATAGCACCAAAAATGGAAAAGAAAGTCTAGATGAAAATGCAATTATCAAAAATATAATGCTAATCTAGCATGAACTGAGAGAAAAATATGCTTTCATCAGCAAAATGATAAAAACAGTAAACACCAATTCCTACAGATGAGCAATTATTTCAAATGTGATAAATATCCAATTCCTGCAAATTTTCACATGAAGTGGGAGGTAATTAAATTTTGCAAAGATAGTGAGGGTTCAAACCCGCTTTTTCCATAAAGAAAAATTAAGGGATTAACAAATCCAAATTCCCTTGAATGTCAAGGGACTAAAAGGAAAGATAACATTTAAAAATAGAAATTCAAAAGCAGATACCAAGACATCAGTATTATAGAGTCATAGAGTCATACAGTATGGAAATGGACCCTTCAGTCTAACCAGTCCACGCTGACCATGTTCCCAAACTAAACTAGTCCCACCTGCCCAAGCTTGGCCCATATCCTTCCAAATCTTTCCTAGTTATGAATTTATCCAAATGTCTTTTAAGCATTATAAACATACCTGCATCCCCCACTTTCTCTGGCAGTTCATTCCACACACAAACCGGTCGCTGTGTAAAAAAGTTGCCCTTCATGACCTTTTTAAATCTTTCTTCCGTCACCTTAAAAATATGCCCCCTAATTTTGAACTCCCTCACCCTAGGGAAAAGACCCGTGTCATTCACTTTATCTATGCCCCTCATGACTTTATAAGCCTTAATAAGGTCCCCTCTCAACCTCCTACACTCCAGTGAGTGTCCCAGCTTTTCCGGTCTATTTTTATATCTCAAATTCTCCGTTCCCAGCAACATTCTGGTAAATATTTTCTGAATCCTCTCTACTTTAATAATATTTTTCCTATAACAGGGTGACCAGAACGGCACACAACCTCAACATGACATCTCAACTTCTGTTCCTGAGCCATGCCTCCTTCTTTTTTCTGATTAAAGCCTCAATAATTCTTGTCATCCAGGGTTCCCTACTCCTGCCAACTTTGCCCTTCACCCTCATAGGAACATATAAACCTTGAACTCTAGCTATCACACTTTTAAAGGCCTCCCACTTGCCAGAGGTTCCTTTGCCTGTGAACAAAAACTCCAATCAACCCCTGCAAGTTCCTGTCTAATTCCATCAAAATTCATCTTACCCCAATTTAGAACTTGGTCCCAAAGTGTTCCCCTACTGTCACCTCAGTCACCTGTCCTGCCCTATTTCCCAAGAGTAGATCGGGTTTTGCCCCTTTGCGAGTCGGACTCTCTATACACTGCTTGAGGAAGCTTTCCTGAACACATTTAACAAATTCCACCCCATCTAAACCCTTAACGCTATGGCAGACCCAGTTTACGTTAGGAAAATTAAAATCCCCCACTATGACAGTCCTATTTCTCCTGCAATCTCCCTGCATATTTGTTCCTCTAATTTCCATTGGCTATTTGGGACCCTACAGTACAACCCCAATAACGTCACCATCCCCTTTGTATTTCTTAGCTCCACTCACAAAGCCTCACTGGATGGTCCCTCAGTTATTTCATCTCTGACTATTGCTATGATACTCCACTTAATCAAAAATGCAACTCCCCCTCCCCTCTTTCCTCCACCTCTGTCCTGCCTAAAGTACCTGTACTCTGGCACATTAAGCTGCCAGTCTTGTCCCTCCTTTAGCCATGTTTCTGTAATGGCTATAATATCCAAGCCTCATGTACCTATCCACGCCCTGAGTTCATCGGCCTTACTTGTCAGCTCTCTTGCATTGAAATAGATGCAATTTAATCCAACAGGCATTCCTCGCTCCCTGCCCTGTTCCAGTCTGACCTGTCTCTTGAACTTGCTATTTCTGATTACTGTATCTCCTTCCAGCCTCGCACTTGCCTCCCTGCTGTTGAGCATGTTGAGGACTCCACACCCCCTGCAATTTTAGTTTAAACCCTCCCTTACAGCACAAACAAATTGCCCTGTCTCTATGACTCCTATACTCAAAGGTCTGAGTAATGAAGATAAGCATGCTAAATGCCTGTCTAATTGTGACACAAATTTCAAAGAATTATACACCTGAAACCCTAGGTCTCTCTGTTCTACAACAAGAGCCAGGGCCTATCATTAATTGTGTAAGTCCTGTCCTTGTTTGTAACACCAAAATGCCACACCTCACATTTATCCACATTGAATCAAAACTGATTCAGAAACAGATAGAAAATGTCATGGTCATGTAAACTGCAACAGTCGTGTATTTTTTGTAACTGGAATACTATTTTCAGTCCTACGTTCTCTTGTGGTTCTTGTGGTTTATGTCAATGATTTTGACTTGAATTTTGGGCTTCTGCAGGAACTTTACAAAGCATTAGCAAGGCAACAGCTGGATTATTGCAATGAGTCTGAACATCATATTATACAGGAAATATATGATTGCACTAAATATAGCATAGAGAAGATTTAAGATGAGGCTGCCTGGACCAGAGAATTCTTATAAGAAGGAAGTTTAGATAAGGTGGGACCTTTTTTTGTTGGAACATAGGAGGCAGAGTCAGGATTGATTATGAAGGATCTAGGTAAGTGTGGATTCGAAGGTGTAAAGACTCTATCTTTTTGTTTCTCTATATTTTTAATTATGGACTGAATGGGAAAAGGACTATTTTGAAAACCAAGGATTGTAGAAGTAGTTTCAACACATCTTAAAAGCAGACTATCAACATTGAACATTAGTTCAATAAACACTGCTGCTTATTCAAGCAGTAGGGGGGAAATTACTGTCGATGGACTGAGCCAAGGTGTGTGCAAAGAGAGGTTTGACCAGAAACAAGTAACTGGTTGATCTGTACAGTGGTGACCAGATGTCGAAGACAGAAGCTCTAAGGAAGGGCCACCGGGCCTGAAATGTAAACTCCGATTTTTTTCTTCACAGATGCTGCCAGACCTGCTGTGCTTTTCCAGCGGCTTCTATTTTTATTTTCGAAGACAGAAGTCTTTTGCCTGCCATCAACTAGTTGATTGGCTCCCAGGTAGCTAAACAACTTGTGCATGTGAGTAATTGAGTCAAAGGCCTTCAGACCTCCAGAAAATACCTCTTGAGTTAAAAAAGAACTTAAAGCTTGAAGAAAGATGTTTTATTTTCCATCACCACTTGCAGTAAGCTGTTGCTTTTATCCAATATTACAGAAAATTTGTGCCTCCTGCCTGCAAGTGAAAGGACCTGGAGAAGAGAGATCAAGGAACAGTCCTGGGAAGCTGAAAGGATCTTCTGAACAAAACCTGGGGACAAGGACCAACGAATTCTCTTTCCAGTTTTTCTCTCCACCCTTAATACTTTTTTTTAAATAAAATCTATCTGTATGTGTGTAGAGGGGAAGTTTTATAATCGGTTTAGAGATTTAACTGATAGAGTTATATAGAAACAGTTCATAATAGTCATCTGTAGCTAGAATTTATTTATTTGTAATAAATAGGTTTATTTTGCTAAGTACAGAAGTGTAGAAACAAAAAAAAGAAAAGGTTGGAAAAGGTCAACAGGTCTAGCAGCATCTGCGGAGAGAAATCAGAGTTACCGTTTCGGGTCCAGTGACCCTTTCTCAGAACTGAGAAATGTAGAATGCGCTTTCTGTCAACCTGCATCTAAAAAGTCAGGTAAATTGAGGAATTTAGTGTATTTTTTTTAATAAGATCTTCAACTTTTGTGGCGACTGGAAATAGTGGGGTTTGATTTCCAGTGCACTGCCCTAGTGAAGTGTCACAAAGGAGTTCACAATCAGGGACATAGACTTAGGATAACAGATCATGATTCAAGGGAAATATTTTCACTGACAGAGTGGTGGGATCTGCTTGAAAATGTGGTACAGATTGAATCCCTCATGACATCTAAAAAGTACCTGGAGGTGCATTTAATTGATATAACTGCAAGGCCACCAAGAGCCAGAAAGTGAACTGGGCAGGATGGCTCTTGCCAGCACAATGGATACCATGGGACAAGTGGTCTTCTTCTGCACCATAAACTTCTATGATTCTATGAGTAAATAAGTAATGGGAGACCTTCAAAGATGAGATAATTGAAGACTGCATATATTGTATCACTGTTCACAAAAGGAAAGAGTAC
Source organism: Rhincodon typus (assembly GCF_021869965.1). Lineage (NCBI taxonomy): Eukaryota > Metazoa > Chordata > Chondrichthyes > Orectolobiformes > Rhincodontidae > Rhincodon > Rhincodon typus. Next base: position 35,002,120 of record NC_063338.1, read on the forward strand.
TAAACTTCACAGGCCATCCAGCAAAGGAAAAGTTTAATGACAATAATCCCAGATAAAATTCATGAGCACTTGAAAATATGACTTATTAATGAAAGTGAACATACATTTGCTAAAGGCAAATTATAACTTACTAAATTGACTAATCTTATTGATAAAATGATGGATGGGTAAATGATGGATGGGGTGGATAGAGGTAATATGGTTGATTTTATGTATGTGGATTTTCGAAAAATGTCTAATAAAGTACCATCTAATTGTCAGTTAAATAAGAAATTATGTGATGAATGTTTATTTTGGTGCAAAATGATCCAAGGGATGCAAAGCTAGGAGTAGCCATGAATGGTTGTTTTTCAAACTGGACTGGACTTAGGTACTACAGCATAATTCATCATTTGCAGATAACATAAAATCTCCGAAATATAGTGAACAGTAAGGAGGTTGTCATTCACCAGAAATTGGGAGTTTAGGAGTTCAGCATCTTAGTTCACAGCACCTATATGTCTCGTTATGTTTAACTCCTAGATATTTAGCATCTTATTTATAAAATTACACACCAACAGAGGATGGTAACAAATGTCAGCAGGATATAGACAGATTGATGAACTGTGAAGTGATTAGTTTTGGGAGGATGAATGAGGGCAGGCAATTCAAAGGATACAATTTTAAAAATGTGGTGCAGGTTGTTGTCCCTATTTCTATGCCAGAAATCCCACCTGCTCCAGAAATGTGTAATAGCATGCCTTAACAGGTTGATTAAAAATATCTATAATTCTAAAGGTGAAGTCGAGAGATTTGGCTGTACATGGACAGATGTCTTCAAAGACTGCAGGGCAAGTTGTGAAGGCTGTTAAAAAAGCAAAACTTTCTAAAACACCAGTTAGTCCTCAGATGTAATATTGTTTCTAGTTCTGGGTGACACACTACAGGGATGATGCAGAGTGGATCGATTAGATTCATACCAGACATAAAATACTTTAGCTACTTGATAACTGGTGTTACTTTTCTTAAAGCAGACAAGGTTAAAGAGAAATTCATGGAGATGTTCAAAATCATGAAAGGAAACAAATTCCACTGGAAGAAGAGGTAATGACAACATATAAACTAATTAGTAAAGGAACCAGAAGCATCATGAAGAAACATCCATTCACACAGTGAGCAGATGTGACTTGGAATTCATTATCTGAAAGGGTGGTTGATGCAGTTTCATGATTAAAGTTACATTTCAAAACAAATAGATAAATATTTGCAGGAGATCATCTTAGAGTGTTATGAAGAAGAGTGAAGGCTACAAGATGGGCAGAATTGACTCCTTCTATACTGTATCATTCTATGAGTCTTTCTGCACACTATTCAAAAATACACATAAATTTCTAAGTCATTGTTATTGTCTTGACTCCAAAACAAGAAGTTTCTTTTTAAACAACATAAATTCATCAGCCAAGTACTGAACAATAGAGAAGCATTAAATAGGATTTGATTACATCCCATAGGAATTAAACAAAACAGTCATTCTAAGGAATGAACCAGACATAAAGGCAATTTTGGTCTTTCCTGGCCTGATGGAATCATCAATCAGATGGCTGCTGAAATTAGTGGATTAGAAAGCTCAATAAAACTCCAAAAAAGACCAACAACTGAGAACACCATTTACTGCCAATAACAGTTTAGCACTTTGCTTATCAAGAATTTATCTGCCTCTGCATTAAAAATACTCAAGCACTCTCCACTCAATGCCTTTTGAGCAAGAGAATTCCAAAAAACTCATGATCTTCCATGAGAAAACAATCCTCCTCAAATTTGTCTTAAATAAACCCCTTACTTTCAAATAGTGAACCTTTGTTGTAGATTATTCCACAAGAGGAAAACCCCTTTCCACAAGATCATTCAGGATCATATATGTTTCAATCAAGTTGCCCTTACCTAAGGAAAGACATATTGGTAAAGGAGGCAGCCCAGGAAAGGTTCACTTTGATAGCAGGTATGGAGGTACTGTCCTATCAGGAGAAAATTGAGTATGTTGGGCCTGTACTCATTGGAATTTAGAAGAATGAGAAGCAACTTTCTTGGAACATACAAGATTCTTTGGGAACTTCTCAGAGTAGATACTTATTGTTTCCCCTTGCAGGAGATTCTAGGACCAGAGGGTATATTCTCAGAATAAAGAATGGCTCATTAAAGACAAAGATGAGGAGGAATTTCTTCTCTCAGAGGACTGTGAATCTGGAATTCCTTATGGCAGTGTGCTGTCGAGGCTGGGTTGCCAAGTATATTCAAGGTGCTGAGACAGCTTTATAACCTGCAAAGGAATCAAGGGTTCTAGGGAAAAGGCAGGAAAGTGGAGTTGAGGATCGTTGGATCAGCCATGATCTTGGTACATGCCTGAGCAGTCTTGATGGGTTGAATGGCCTACTTCTGCTCCTATGTCTTTTAAACATATGGTTTCTTACTCTTCAAAAGTCCACTGGATACAAACTCTGCCTGTCCAACCTTTCATCATAAGACAATCCACCTATTCCAGGTATTAGTCCAGTAAACCTTCTTTGAACTGCCTCCAATGCATTTAAATCCTTCCTTAAAGAAGGAGACTAATAGTGTGCACAGTACCTCCAGATACGGTCTCACTATTGACAGGAACTAAAGCATAACCTCCCTACTTTGGAATTCAATTGTTTTTACAATAAATAATAACTTTCTATTAGCTTTCCTAATTATATGCTGCAAGCTAACTATTTGTGATTCACGCAGTACAACACCCAGATACCTTTGCATTTCAGAGTGTGTAATCTTCTACCATTTAGATAATACGCTTCTTTTTTATTCTTCCTACTAAAATGGACAATATCACATTTGCTCACATTGCAATTCATTTGCCAGATCATTGCCCATGCATTTAACTTATCTGTATCTCTTTATAGCTTCCCTATGTCTTAGAAATGTAATGTCCTTCCCATCTTGCACATTTAAAGGTGAAGGTGAGAAGGTGGCAGTAAGCTACCTTCTTGAACTGTTGCAGGTCGTGGGGATGCAGGGATGGATGCCCATACAGCCACCAGGAAAGGAATTCCAGGATTTTGACCCAGCCACAGACATGTTTCCAAGTGAGAATGGTGAGTCACTTGGGGAGTGGAGGGGGGTGCAACTTATAGGTGATGGTGTTCCCATGCATCTGCTGCCTTTGTTCTTCTAGATGGCAGAGGTCATGAGTTTTGGAAGATGCTGTCAAACCTTGGTGAGTTAATTTTCCTGTCTTTTATACAAAGTTTCACATCCACTGGCTTCCCCTAGTAATTCTACTAGTTACATCCTCAAAGAATTCTGGTAACTTTGTTAAGCATGATTTCCCTTTCATAAATCCATGCTAACTCTGTCAGATCCTGTCACTGTTTTCCAAGTCCTCTGCTATTAAATCTTTTATAGTGAACTCTAACATTTCCCTCACTACTGATGTCAGGCTAACTGGTCTATAATTCCGTTTTCTTTCTACCTTCTTTTTTCAAATAGTGGGCTTACGTTAGCAACACTTCAATCTATAGGAACTGTTCCTGAGTCTCTAGAATCTTGAAAGATGACCACCAATGCATCCATTTATTTTCTTAATGCAATTGCTTAACTATTCTGGGATGTAGATTATTGGGCCCTGGGATTTATTGGTCTTAACCCAAATGCTTTCTCATTCCAGGAGGAAAGCAAACTCAATAGGGTAGTGAGACTCAAGATGATATGGTGGGCTACCCAACATTCAGTTCTTCATCCCTCGTGAGGTGAGGATTCTGACTCTGACCACCCCAGGAGGCTGACTCACTGTGTTTAAGTCCTTTGGACTGGTATCAGAAGTTTGCTTGACTAACTGTGCCAGGACCCCATGAGCAAAGGTAATTCCCCATACTTTGATTGAGGCATGTTGACAACCTTAACAAGCATCCTGGCTTTGTGTCTATGCTAAACAACAAGACAAGACAACAATAAAATGAACCTGGTTATCTCTAGCTGGCGTTGGGGGGAGTGGGGGCAGTGGAAAAAGACAAGGCAATGTGATGCAATGCAGGGACGCTGTAAACATCAAGGTGGGTGCAAAGTGTATTCCTGAGTTACACAGTGTTCTTGCTACAGCATAATAGTTGTTGGTGTAGCCAGAGGTGTAGTATTGAAGTGCAAAAGCGACCTGTACGTGAATCAGAGATATGCCATGTGTGTTCTTAGATGCTGGCACATATCAGATGCCAATATCACTGAATGACAGGCTAGTGGCTATGAACTGCGCCATGAGATGTTTTGACCCAGTTTCCAACCTTGTGGTCATTTGGAACAAAAGGAGAGTGGTTTGTTTTAGGAACCCACTTTGACTTCATGTCAGGTTTTCCTCAAGTTGAGCTTGTTTAGTGAGTTTTGTAAGATGGGACTCTAAATATTAATGGGGCAAGAATTGGTGTTACCAAGGTGTTTGACAATCAATAATTACTGTCAATTGAAACTGTGCCTCTGTTTAGCGAGAATATTGTCACGCTGCTTGTGGTAAGTATAAAAGATGGAGTGAGAGGATACCAATGTCAAGAAAGGCCTCCCCAAACTTGTTGCCTAATTTAGTCACACACCTCACCGTAGGCCACATTGCTCAGACCCCTACAAGATTCCTCCCTCTCTGTCTCCTTCTTGCTTTTCCGTAGTTTTCAAATGCTCTGTGCCAATACCATGGAAGATCAGATGACAAGTTGACACATTGCTGGGGAATGGCATGAGTTAGCGCTGACCACATTCCTAAGCTACAGCAGTAATATCCTACCGTTATTAATTATAAGAGGATGTCACGTTGTTGGCACAAGTCAAAATTGAAACCTCCTTTGTATGTTACTATACCAAATGTGAAGGGCGCACAGCTCAGTTAAGAACTTTCTGTTCCTTGGCAGGCAGCAAAGTACATATTAGTTTGATGCCAAAAACATAATTAATTTTAAATGAAGGATATAATGAATAAGATATAAATCATTGTAAATGCTTGTTTATAAATGTATTTGTTCTTTTAAAAATAACTGCAGCTTGTTGCTACGGATTAATACTTCCGCTAAAATTTACAATGCATTCACCACTACAACAAATGAAATCCTGTGGGGACCTGTGGGACCTTGATTTTGAAACTGAACCACACCAGGTTACAATCCCATTGGCATTTGAAAATTTGGCCCATGTTTTGTTAGCCTGCAGTCAATGCCCATGAAGTACTGTAGAGGACATTGGAACCTCAAGCTTAATCTGCAGGTACTCTATCATTCACATCCTTACATACTTACTTCCACTTAAAAGTCTTATTTCTGATCTAGTTTTCTTGGTCCAATATCATCATCCCACTGGGCTGAATTTTATATAGCAAGCAGGATCTCTGCCTTGGTGCAAAAATTGGGATGAGACGTGAATTGACTTGTGTTGGCTGGCTCAATCTGCAGCAATTTTCATGGCCATTGATTGGCTTGAGGCAGGACTTCCAACCCTATCTGAGTCACGCACATGGGCAGGAACTTTCTTGACCCAGCAGCATCACTTGTAGCAGAGGCCACTACGGGAACGACATGCAATCCCAAAGAGCAGATGCAGCTGCATTCTGGATATTGAAGTAAGCCTGAGATCTGGCTGGGGTCAGGCCAGCAGCCCTTGGAGAGTGGAGTGTGGGGCCTGGACCAACATGGTTTGGGGCAGGGGTGTTGGGCTTCAACTGGGCAGAGGGTGTCCAGGCATATCCAGGATACTACCTGCTTTCACCTGGTGACCTGGACCTTGGTGTTAGCCTCCACCACTGCAGTGATATCATGACCAGGTTCTTGACACTTTGGAAAGATGAGGAAATGGATCCAATTCTAATGGAAACTTACAAACATATATTAACAATTTACGCCAAGTCAAGGTTTGTGAGGACTTCACATCTTCACTCAACTCTCAGTTCCATCCGATCTGATGTCATTTGACATCACTGATGATGCAGCCTAGCGATTAGCATAACAATTGTTAACCTTTTATACTACACCCACCTCAGTAACCTCAGTTGATGCAGGTGGTATCACTCTGCATTGCAAACCAAACAACTGAGCTAACCAACCTCCCACAGGGAAATAATTTCAGATGGTAGAAGACAGGCAAGTGACAGCACAGCATTGCTGCTATGGTGCCCTATATATGTCCCTCTGCCTGCCTTCCTACTTCCTGGTGGGCATAAAATTCAACGCCATGTTAACACCTGGATTTTACCAAGGTTTATGGTGATTAGACATCAAAATGGAAGTGAAAATAGCCCATTGCAGGAGCGAGAGGGAGGTAAAGGACATCCAAGTCTCTGCACACTCACCATTTGTCTGGACGAAGCATTAAAGCATCCAGTACAGGAGGTCATAGAGTGTATCACTGATGGTGAAACAGGAGAGTATACGCAGTACACATTCGTTGTGCAGTTTTTTAGAGTACCATCTGATATTACGTGTAATTGTCGAAAATCTAAGCCTATTACCACTTGAAAAAAATTGTACAATATTCAAACAGCTGGGTCTGACAATGTGATAATATCTGATTGTATGAAGAAACAAGTGAAATGAACAAAGGGAATGAAAGACCTTTTCTGATTTCTTTCTCTTTAGATTATACAAAGTCTACTGAGGAGAAAACTGTGTATGTTGTGGAATCAACCACTAGCAACTTGTAGTTAGGGTAGAATGCTCCAATAATGCTCCTTGATAAGCGCCTATTTAATCAATAATGGTAGAAAATGAACTATGATTTAATCTTAATGAGAAGGTTCGTTTTTCTTACAAAACAATATGTTATTTTTTGCAGGATAGCAATAGGTAAAAGTTGCATCAACTACTTAGGCATAATTAAAAAGACAATCAGGAGCCAGAAATGACATGTCGATCTCTATCAGGATCTTAGCATTGAGTGCTTTTGCTGCACTCAAAAACTCTATGAGATTAGGTGGAACTCATTGCAAGTTTAACATGAACTTTTTCAGAATAATTATTTTATCTCAAAAAATATTTCTTGCCTACATAGATAATGATCAAAATAATGCTGAAAATGAGCACCTTATGACACAGTTCCTATTGATAAGACAATTCTGTCCTTCCCAATTACTTACTGTGATCTTCACTAAGTCGAATGAATTAAAGTAATTTAGATTCTTCAACCTTAAGTTCTTTCAGGACTTTATATATTTTTATGAAACTCGAGAAATCAGTCCAAGCCCATGCTAGTTTCCTCTATGCAGGGCTGTAAAAAAAAATGGCTTATACATGCAATTGTGCTGTGAAACCATTTAAATTATTTCAGAGATAGTAGGAACTGCAGATGCTGGAGAATCTGAGATAACAAGGTGTAGAGCTGGATGAACACAGCAGGCCAAGCAGCATCAGAGGAGCAGGAAGGCTGACGTTTCGGGCCTAGACCCTTCTTCAGAAATGGAGTCACAGGGAGAAACGCTTCTGAAGGGTCTCAACGTTCTGAATGTAGACATTGTCACAGTTGGGGCCAAATTGGGAAGGCCTGAATGTGGACTGTAGTCCATTGGGGATGATCTGGTTCCGTAGGCAGGTACTAAGAAAGGTGATGTGGCTGTAGTACCTGGTTTGCTTCAGGACGTGGTCGAGTAGTTTCAAGGCCGAAGAGATTACGAGAGAGTTGCAGTGGGAGAGAGATCCACTGAGGTTTTTCCGGAGGGAGGAGGGTAACTTCTTCAGGGTAGGCATCCTTAGAAGAGCCTTCGCAGTGGGGTTAAAATTGTTTCAGAGATAGTAGGAACTGCAG
>NC_063338.1:35010298-35038032 GCF_021869965.1 Rhincodon typus
CCTAGACCCTTCTTCAGAAATGCCCGAAACGTCAGCCTTCCTGCTCCTCTGATGCTGCTTGGCCTGCTGTGTTCATCCAGCTCTACACCTTGTTATCTCTTACTTTAAATTATGTATGCTTAGCTTATGATAGTCTTGATATTGCTTAATCATAAAGTATATTTGATCCTTTTAAATATGGCAATTATATTAGCCTTTTTTTTGTTGAACCCCTCTCTTGACATCTATTTAAAATTGAAATTAATTTAATTAAAATTAAAATTTAAAATGCAATCTTGTTTTATTTCTCTCTGCATTTAATACATCGAATCTGTGAGCCTACAAGTATGGTTAGTACTTATTACTCAATACTTGGTGCATAATGAGCTATTACATGCATTTATATCAACAGTAATATTATCCGGGATGGCAATCAAAGCAGTTTGCTCTAATTAAAGGTTGTGATGCATTTGTTAGATTTACATACAGTATTTGAAAGAGTACCTGTTAAAGTGCACATCAAAGCACATCACCCTCAAAAACTTGGGCTACACTCATTTGTCTTGCTTTATTATTCTGATATTGACTGTGATTCTGACAGAGTATGAATCAGTTACTCGATGATAGATTAAGGAGTTAACCTCAGTTCGGTGAAATCAAAGCTGAGATGTGATATTGCGGAACCTCATCATTTTCTCCGATGAATGTTTTAACAATAGTCATGACAAGAACCAAAGGTTCTTAAAGTATTCTGAACCCTAAACAAGCTTCAAACACCAAGGCTTTATCAGAAAATGTATGCAAAATCAAATTCCAGGTGACCAATGCTCAAAAACAGCTTACATTGGGTGGGCAGAATAATAGTACTACCCCTACAATAGCACAATTGAGAGAATAAAACCAATTTCTTCCCTCGTTTGCATTTGATTGGTGAGCTGCCTGTGCTCAACGTGAATAAAGGTGGCCTCACAGGCAGTAGAATATCCTAATCTTCACTTGAGCTGGAAGTAAACATCATAAAAAGCAAATTACCTAGAATGCTGGAAATCAGGAAGAAAAATTCCAGCAAGTGCTGGAAAATCTCAGCAGGTTAGTAAAACATTTCAGATCCTCTTAGCCCCACAAAAGTCACTTCCATGAGTGTTTCAGAGGGCATTTGGGGTCAGGTCCCTTTCATTAGCACTGATTAGGCCATCACAGGTCATCGGCCCATATAATTGCAAGAGGATCTGACAAACTACTATTAGCATTGGTAAGGAGGAAACCATTTCCATCATCTGTTATTCAGTGGGTTATTCACTTGTTCTCAGTTAAAAATCTACAAAGGTTTCTAGTGATTTTTGACTGCTCAGACCACTTCATATGCTTGCAATGGCTAGACAAAAGTTTTGATGTAAGTCGTTTCTGGCAATGCAGTTTTTTTTTCTATGTAGCTATTCCACTCAGAGACAAAACTTGCAGAACGTGCAAACTCCAGACAGTCACCAAGGCTGGAATCAAACCTGAGTCCCTGGTGCTCTGAGGCAGCAGTGCTAACCACTGAGCTACGATGTTGCACCAAAAGTGATCGCAGCAGGACAGGAACCTGTAATCTTCTGATAGCAACCCAATTATCACCAAAGTCAGGTATTTTATTCTTTAGGGTATGCACTGATTATGGTTGATAATTAAAAGAGGCTGGGAAATGCCAGATGTTGTGGAAATAAAGTATGTGTGGCTAATGCCCATGGAGCATGACATTAGATATTAGTGCCTGCTTTCCAACATGGAGTTTCATTTGCACCAAGTGTCAAGCTGAATCCAGCAGGTAACCCACTCTGAGTTCCATGTTGAGTTTTCCTAACGTCAAGCTTATTTGGTGAGTTAGATAAGATGGGTGGCTGAATATCAATGAGGTGAGTTGGGCTGTTAGCAACGCATTTAATAAACAAAACTACCTGTCAATTGGCAAATCTAGCTTCCTCGTGACTGTCTCACTACACTGTTTGTGAAATGCATAAAAAATGGAGTGAAATGATCTCGAATTGAGATGGCCCTCACTGCATTTCATGCCTGATTCTGCCTCATGTCTCACTGTAGACCATGTCGCCCAGACCCTGATAATGTTCTGGCCTACGTCTTGTCTATTCTTAAGAAATCCAAAAGGGGTCCTGATCTCTTCCAAAGAACATTCAACCTCTTCAAAGAGTATCTAACATCTTCCAAAGGGAAGTTTACCTCTTCAGAAGCTTCTTCATGAGTTCTCTACAAAAGATTACTACTTGGATATTCTACAATCAATGGGTGAAGTAAAAAAAGAATTGTTAAGATAAGATAACATTTATATCTGACTGTATTCCCCTGTTTACCGAATAACTAGAATTTTTAAAATGCCATATAAACTCATGTAAATGTCCAGATTCTTATATTAAATTTTTAGTCAAAAAAGTGCTGACTTTTACATGCGTGATTGTTTCAATGGGATGAATCCACTCTCTCCCATCATCTCATAATCACAGAGTTACTGAGCCAGAGACTATTCCAGTTAAGGTCACCTCAAAATGTAAATGCAAAAAGAGCCTTAAAATGCACAGACACAAGGAATTGAGCAGTTACCTTCCACGGTATGCTGTTCTATGTTTCTCACCATGAGTATCTTTGTACTCAGGCAAATATGACTTTAATAGTACATATTTAATATTGGTAAGAATAGAGAGTTTGGTGTTTTACACTAAAAGTTAAGAATCGATTTTTACATAGCATGGACCATTATTTGACTATGCACGGTGTGTATGGTGAAAATTCAACATCTATAGTTAGTTCCTTTGCAGGTCCTGAAGGGGAGTTTGTCAGGATTAAAATGTTCATCAATAATTTAAATATAAGCTGAATGTGACTTTTAGAGAATTGCATCCTTACAGTATTCCAGTGACAAAATTACAAGATGTTCTGACCAGGAGATGTTAACAAAATAGATGGTTTTATTAACCAAGCACTAAAATTGTTCTTGGTCAAATTTGTTTTTTCAAATGGACTAAGTAAGCTTGTAAGACTTTGTGCGGCACAATCCCACAAGGTTTTCCTGATCTCCTTCCTTAACTTCAACAGAAACTAGGAGATACGGTCACCTTTAGCTATTGACAACCGTTCCCTCGGGGCTTTCTCAATCTGCCAATGACTGAACATGTCCAAGCTCCTGTATTGTTATCGGAGGCTGCCCTTGACCCACGGTGCCAGCACCTCCTGACCAAAGGTGATCTTTCTTGATTTGACTGAGGCCTGCTGACCACCTGGACAAGCCTCCTGGCTTTGCTTTTTCTCTAAATAGTACAGCAATGCACTAGTGCTGTGAGCCTGGTATCTCTGGCTGGGGGACAAGGAGCAAACAGACAAGGCAATGCGAGGCAGGGATGTGTGAGCGTCCAGGAAGTTCAGTGTGAATTAGCACTGTGATGACATGAATACAGGTGGGAGATACAGCCTAGCCCAGTGTAGAACCGAGTTCATGTTCCTGAGCACACTGTGTCCTTGCTGCAGCATTACAGTGATAGTTGTTCATCCAGCCTATGGTGCAGTAAAGTCCAAAAGCATCTGATAAGTGGATCGGAAATGTGCCATGAGGATTCTGAGGTTGGCACATATCAGATGCCAATGTGAGCTGCATGCAGATGGTGCCCATGGAGTGCGCCCTGCAATGTTTGTGTTTGGTGTCCAAAATGCAGCCAGTGGCAAGATGAAGCCACCAGGTATACAATCTGCTTTCCGTGTTGAGAATTCTCATGCGTAGCTTGTTCACTGCTTTTGATAAGACAGGAAGCTATATATGAATGGAGCGAGAGATGCCTTCAATCAGATATTTCACAAACTATACTCCCCTTAGTCAGCAACTCACCACTGTCCAGCAAGAAACTTGCCTCGCTGCTTAATAAATGCATAAAAGATGCAGTGAGTAGCATCCAACATCAAGATGGACCTCAACGGATTTCCTTTGCAATTCTGCCACAAATCTCACCATAGCCCACATTTCTCATGCCCCTTAAAGATGCCACACTGAGTCTTTAACTATATGACTGGTTTACATGACTTGTTAATACAGAATTAATTTCATCAATCTCAGAACATGTGCGCAGAAACATCCCATAATTCCTTAAGGCAATTGTGGATTTACAGGTGCACGGGTAACCAGCCTAAAGTCCTTTCTCTCAGATGGTTCAAAATTAAGGCAAACAAATAGATTAAAGAATTGAACCCTGAACTATATACATACTTCTGCCAAGACACGATTTGCTTGAACCAGAATTCCCATCCGCCACTGATAAAGAATGACCAATTTGTTCTTTCGCCCATTTAATTGCTCAAGCTGTGGTTTAACTTCAAACAATTACAGAAAATACATTCCATTACTGACTGTACCCTGGACTGTGTTGCCAGGTTTCTCAATCTGGCTGAGATATAATAAAAACCAATGTTTTTTTTCTTGCTTTGTTGTAGCTCTCTCCAGCCATGGTGACAGGGAACTATCATTGGAATGCAAGGCAGAAATAGACAGCGAAACAAAAATGAAAAGATATTCAGTTTGCCATCCATGTTCTATTTTTGTATGACAGCGTAAAGTGTGTGTGGGTCTGGAGGACGAAACTGTGGGTCTAGAGAATATAGGCTGCCAAAAGCAGCCTGCAGACTGGCATGGTATTTGATTTATATTTTGTTGGCTTTCTCCCAGTTTGTAAGATTCGGATCGGCCCTTGGGTAGAAAGGAATCCACCATTTCGTTCCAATATCGACTCATAGGATCAGAAAAGGAAAGCAAGATTCATCCCATTTCATTCCATTGATGGAGATGCATTCCAAAGATTTGAACAGTGAAGAGTTTTTTTTTGTAGTGCCAATGTGATGTTTATTTCCCAAAGTAACAATTGGCTAAATGCCTACCCACCCTGAATCTGAATTGCTTTCTGGCACGCACTTTTTCTATCTTTTTTCATCTAATTGAAATATTTTTCTTTAATCTGACTTGATTTAAGATGTCATTTCTCATTCTTCAGGTAATAAAGCCATTCTGCTATGGCATGCCATTTTAGGCAAGTAATATTTTCAAAATCATTGAAAGTAGTGATTTTGATTGGACTGGGATTACACCTACCTTGCAATGCAATAAAGCCACGTAGCTTTACTACAAAGTTACACCATTACTTTTAACTGCATGTGAGTACTTTCTATTGTTATTGATACTAATGCCTTTTTATATAAATTCAACAAATAGATTATTGATTTTTCTTTTACAAGTGACTACTTTAACTCAATATATCATGGTCACATTGTGTATTGATAGATATTCTGAAAGATGAGCTTAGCATCCTCGTCCATTCCAAGTCAGTATGCCAGTTACATCTTTTTATTTTCTTCTTCTGTGCAGGAGGCTTCTTCATTCCTCAACACCATGTATTGTTTACTTGTTCATAATCAGGTGAGGGTAAGTGATTGGCTTTCCTCTTTCTAAATCGCTATCAGTCATTGCAACAATTATTTTAGTTTCTTTTTAGCATGCAGCCATCACACCTAAATTAAAGATGCAATTAACTAGATCGACATTAAGGAGCCAATTGCAAGGTATTCGTGGGTGAAGGAATAAGGAATATTATTACTGATTAACCCGAAGGAAACATAAAAACATGACATGAAGCACACACACGCACGCACACACACATGCACACACACACGTGCACATGCACACACACACACACACACAGAGGAGAGCAACTTCAAAGGGAGAGAGCAACTTGTACAGACAGGAAGAATAAAGGCAGTTTAAAAGTCGAAAGAGTCCTTGAGGTGTTAAATTTTAACCTGAGAGGACAGTTGTTTAATTGATGACTGGTACCTTCAGTAGTAACAATAGTGACAGATGAAGTTCAGTGTGAAGAAGGGTGAAGTGATATAGAAACAAAAACAGAATTTGCCTGAAAAGCTCAGCAGGTCTGGCAGAACTGAAGAAGGTTCACTTGACCCGAAAAGTTAACTCTGATTTCTCTCCACACGTGCTGCCAGGCCTGCTGAGCTTTTCTAGCAATTTCTGTTTTTGTTTCTGATTTACAGCATCTGCAATTCTTTCAGTTTTTATTCGTGAAGTAATATATTTTGATGCAAAGAACATAAAGACACAGTACAAAACTAAAGGCAGAATGTTACAGAGGTCTGAGTAATGAGGACAATGGAGAGATTTGTGGCAGAGTTAGATAAAAAGTCTGGTGAGGCCAACCTCCACTTTGGGAGCATCTTTCTCCATCTTTATTGCTTTTAAAAAGTGGCACAGTGAGGCTCTGCTGAAGAGTCACCAGATCTAAAACGTTAACTCTGCTTTCTTCCCACAGATGCCACCGGGCCTGGGAGTCTTACCAGCAATTTCTGTTCTCATTGCAGTGTGTTCCTCACTAGGCAGCAGCAAGTTGCCAATTAAGGAGAATTGTTGCCTGTTAAATGCTTTATTGCTGCACCAACTCGCCTCATTACTGTTCAGCTTCTTATCTTCCCAAATGTGCCAAGTAATTCAGACATTGCGAAAACTCGACTTGCGAAAACAGAACAGGTACCTGGTGAACAAAGCCTGCCACTTACTCCAGGTTGGAGTAAGTATTTTGTATTTTGTAGTGAGGGACTGATACCCAGCACATTGATTAGACCAGGCTGCATCTCTAGCCTCTTCAGTCATTGTCAGAGCACTCACTTACATTGACCCTAACAGGATGCTCACGGTATTTCATTGTTTTATCTTGTCTCTTTGCACTTTATCCCTTAGCCAGAGATATCAGCCTCATATTATCTCTTGTCTTGCCATTTAGCACAGGCACAAAAGCAGGAAGCTTGTCATGATTATTTGCATGCATCAGTCGAGATAAAGTTTGCTTAGTGGTGCAAACACAGCAAGCCAAGGACACCCTTCAATACCAGTCCAGAAGCTTGTAAACAGTCAGACAGCCACCAGGGACAGTCTTAGTCAGGATGCTGCCCAGACAAAGGGTAAAGAGCTAAATAGCATGCAGCTCACCACCAATCTTGACTCTTTCTGTCCTACTTGGACTAGTATCCTCCTGGACTGAGAGATAGGCAGATTTTCAGGGAGGTGACAGTGGGTGACACAGCTATTACTTTAGTACTTGCAAGGAGGCACTCCAAGTGACTATGTATGCAGTGCAGAGAATATGTAAGGTCAGTGGCAGGCTGGGAGGGAAGATGTTACAGGCAATAGTGAGAATGGTAGAACATGAATCTTGGAGGCAGATGGGTACAGTAGCAGAGATAGAGTGAGCATATCATACACAATACAATGGCACTTAGCTGTAACCATATTTCAATCAAATTCACAGAACACATGGTTTCAAATTTTACATTCCCTTTGTTTTTTCTGCTACTGCTTGGACATTCAAGGTCCATGTGAAATTGTGGCGATACTATGGCTTTAAGAGGCATGTTTTGTCCTGCTTTTTTTTAGAGAGAGGTTGGGGGACATGTGCTGAGTAGTCTTTGAGAAGATAAACAACTTGTGAAATCTTAGGTACTTTTTTTTAAAAGTTGGGACAATAGGAAAATCCTAAGCTCCCACCACAGAACCAGAATTTTTAGGCTTAGCATTCAGCAGTTGTTGCTGGGGTCTCAGCAGGGTTGGAAGCTGTAGTAAATATCTCCCACCTGCTACACTATCTGGGTTCTCTTGATGTTTTTCCTCTTGGGCTGCTGTAGTTGCTTTTGGGGTCTTGAAAAGGTAGAAACTATTTTTTTGCCCCTCTCTTGGTTATAGCCAAAAGCTGGGGGCTCTCTGCCTGCTACAGGAGTTGTAAGTGAGACAATCTGTTTTTTGAATTTGTCATTTGCCAAAGGTGTGTTTATGGGATGTTACTACATTGGAACAGTTAATTAGTAATAGTCACTTTATCTATTTTCTGTGTGGGCAAGGAGGATTAACCATGGGAAATGCGAGGTTACAGAGATGGGGTGGGTCTGGGTGGGATGCTCTCCAGAGGGTTGGTTTTTGAGACTCATCTCCACTTACCCGCCCACTCACCATAACCCTTAATTCCTTTACTGTTCAAAAATTTATCTAGCCTGCCTTAAAAACATTCAGCGAGGTAGCTTCAACTGCTTCACTGGGCAGGGAATTCCACAGATTCACAACCCTTTGGGTGAAGAAGTTCCTCCTGACCTCAGTCCTACATCTGCTTCCCTTTATTTTGAGGTGATGCCCTCTAGTCCTAGTTTCACCTGCTAGCGGAAACAATCTCCCTGTCTCCATCTTATCTATTCCCTTCATAATCTTATATGTTTCTATAAGATGTCTCCTCATTCTTCTGAATTCCAATGAGTATAATCCCAGTCTACTCAGTCTGTCCTCATAATCCAACCCTCTCAACTCTGGAATCAACCGAGTGAATCTCCTCTGCCCCCCCTCCATTGATAGTTTATCTCTTCTCAAGTAAGGAGACCAAAACTGCACACAGTACTCCAGGTGTGACCTCACCAGGACCCTATACAGCTGCAGCATAGCCTCCCTGTTTTTAAACTCCATCCCTCTAGCAATGGCAGACAAAATTCCATTTGCCTTTCTAAATACCTGCTGCACCTGCAATCCTACTTTTAGCGATTCATGCACAAGGACACCCAAGTCCCTCTGCACAGCAGCGTGCTGCAATTTTTTACCATTTAAAACATAGTCCATTTTGCTGTTATTCCTACCAAAATGGATGACCTCACACTTATCAACATTGTACTCCATCTGCCAGACCTTTGCCCACTCACTTAGACTATCTATATCCCTCTGGATATTATCATATCAAATCATATTCAATTCCTCTATTCGTCCTGCCAAAGTGCATAAACTCACATTTCCCCACATTATATTCATTCTGTCAAGATTTTTGCCCACAAAATTAACCTGTTGATATCATTCTGAAGACTCTTTGTGTCATCCTTATCACTCACCTTCCCTCATATGTTTGTGCCATCTGCAAACTTAGCGCTAGTACATTTTTTCCTCATCCACGTCATTCTTGTATATTGTAAGTAATTGTGGCTCCAGCACCAATCCTTGTGGCACTCCGCTCATTACAAGTTGCCATCCTGAAAACTTCCCACCTATCCCAACTCTGTCTTCTATCAGTTAGAGGAGCCTGTCCTATCGTGAAACCTGTTGGCCTTAGAGTCTTGGTGGATGACCCCAGGATGATTTTGTCCAAGTGGCCAGATGGAGGACCACCCTCCCCAACTTGACCTTCCCACGGGGTTAAAGGTCACAGGCAGTGTGGAGGTGGAGGGGTCCAGCACCTCCAGAGTATCCTGAGATGTAGTCCCTCCTCCGCCTGAGTGCCGATCAGCACCAGACAGTCTCCTTGTGAGGAAGGGGACCCCAAAATGACATCAAGGTCTCCTGTTCCCATGTTGCTTTGTTATTACTGCAGCGAACTAGTTACTACAGGGATGGACTATAAGTCTATGTGCATATCTGACAGACACTGTGTGTGCTGGACCTGGCTCTCCATGACAGCCACTAGCCTGTCTATGTAGGACTCATGCATTCCAGAACCAGCATGACACAGATGGTTTTTGCAGATTCCCCCAACCTTCGAGCCAGTTTTCAGAGTGCTTCTGTTAAACATATCTACTGCTCATTTGTGAGTTTGTGCATTTTAGTGGAAGTATTGACGACCAGCACCATGGGATCGTCTCTCGCATGGGGCTGAGCTAGAGCCTGATCACTGGCAGTACCCTGAGAGCCGGCAACCTGGGATATTTCTTCTTCGGCCAGCTGTGGAGACTTGCCAATGACATGCTCCCCAAAATATATTCCTAAGTCTAAAGTAGATAACATATTCACCGGGGTGATTGTATCTGAGCTGCTGGAGAGTACAGGAGGCAGTCTTGCCAATGCTTCTTATGAGAGCACTGTGGCCTATTACTCAGAGGGGAAGGAGATGGGGTCTGGAGGTGTTGCTCTCTCCATGGCAGAGATCATGCAGGTTTTACTCGTACCTGTCGGAGATGAGAGGGAACGAGTTTTGAAATAGGGTAGTGATTTGGGTATGCTATGAATGCACTCATTGCGGTGGCTATGGCAGAGCAGCACAGTACTTGACAACGAATTTTCCTTGATGGCTAGGACATCCAAATTACAATTAATTTACAAATAAACAAACATGCCTTAGACACTGATAAACCTCATCATAAATAAATCATATATTGTATTACACAGTCTTACCTAAATTGCTATTATGCTGACACTTGTTCGTTACAATATTTTACATCTATATTTTCAAATGAACTGAACTAACCCAAAAACGCAATTTGTCAACCATGGACGTTAATGAACAATTCCATTAAACTGTCATATTTTGTGAGGATATTCCTAACTGACATGGATATAACTGGGATAAATGGAAATGAAAGTACTGAGGTAACCTGTCAAATTATGTCTTTGAATATAATTTTGTTATGTGAACCTGCATATTTTATTATCACATTAGGAATTGCATTTTGAATTATGTTTTGCATTGTTGACGATAGCGCACTGTGACAAAATAAAAGATGCTTTCTAAATAATGGTCCCTTGTGGGATAATTATCTTCCTAATGCAACCAGTGTAATCATATGTTGTGACATTAGATGTTCCACATTGTGAGAGCCACACTGAAGTGTGATACTCATTTAACAGCAAACAATTACACTGAAACACTGAAAACTTTCATCCATAATTAAGTACACAAAAATAAATTCAACGAAGAGTCAATGTTCCAATAATAAGAATTGTCCTTCATAAACATGCTGCTCTCCCACCTCATAACTACCTGCACCACACATACACAAACATGCACACCTTCTTCTCTCTGGGGGAAAATTACTGCAGGTGCTGGAATCTGTACTGAAAACAAAAAATGCTGGGAATCACAGCAGGTCAGGCAGCATGCGTGGAGAGAGAGCAAGCTAACGTTTCAAGTCTAGATGAAGAGCTCTGATGAAGAATGATCAAGACTCAAGACATTAGTTTGCTCTCTCTCCACGGATGCTGCCTGACCCGCTGTGGTTTCTGGCATTTTTTGTTTTCAGTACACCCTCTTCTTTACTCTTGATGTCAAGATCCATACTGTAAAATTTCATAAAATAGATTCTATAAATTTCCTTTATAATTGTGCATTTTATTGGATGAAAACATAGAAACACAACCCATGACTTAAAACAAGGTCATTAGCCACAAAGACAGATTACAAAATCTGAAAGATCAACCATTTCATTCATTTGTTCATTCATTCATTCATGTGTGTTCTGCTTGATGTCAGGTCCTTGGTTCATTGTTTGCTGATACTCACTGAGCTATTTTCCCGGTAGGTTTTGGCAGTGGGGGTTTCCATTGCCTTCCAGTACTTCATTATTAACACTGAATCTTCTAATCCATGGTGTCTTAACTGTTGATAGCAGAACATTAATGCTTAAAATTTGAGGTTATTTGAAATTATCCAACAAATGAAAGACTGCCCTCTGGTCAGCAGATGTGTGTGTGAATTACTGGTCTGGTAAAGGTAAACGTTTAAAGATGACAGCAAAGGAGAAGTGATTGAGGACGTCTGTTTATGTTAGTTTAAGTTCATTGTGCTAATAAAGCGGAACCTGACATAGAAACATACTCTTTCTGCCTTGGCACTTCCAAGTTGCAAGAGTCTGCTGTCCATGATAATGCCCAAATGCAGAATATATATGTTTTCCAACTTCCACTGAACTGTACAACATATCACTAATTATATTTGTTGGAATCAAGACCAATAATATTCAGGATCAATGTTTCTTGCAAGCCCAATTAAATTATGCAGCAACAGATAGTAAAGTATACACTTAGTCTGTTCAGGATTGGATGGCAAATCTGTCTTAGAGACATTGAATATTAATTGGTTCAATTATGATTATCTGGGAGACACAGAATCATCTATTTCATGGGAAATTAGATTTGCCTCTTTTGGATTAAAATTGTATCAAATCTTAATGCTATCAAATTAAACTTAGAATGAAAAAAGAAATGGCTGATATAAGCTCATAGAAAAGTTATCTGAATGGTCAGTGTTAAATGTTAAAATTTTCTTTGCATAAGTTGTCTCTTGTCATTCCTTAAAGACATGCAAGTACAAGTGATGGAAAAATGTGGCCCTCTATGCATTTGACAAGTCATAGACTGCATGAATGATATCCCAACTAGCCAAAGGATTATATTAACAAGCTACTTTATAGAATGAATGAACATTTTCAGATAGCTAAAAGAAGAACTGAAAAATTACTTGCATTAAACTATTGTTCATCAAAGTAACCTGGTAAAATAGAATGAAGGCATGTTATAATTCCTTAAACGACTTGTTCTGGCAGATTCCCTGATCAAAACATTAAGGCAAGACCTTCAAATCATATTGATAGGTTTACAAGCAAATTAAACGCAGACTAATCCAATAACTGTCCTGGAAGATTGCCTACCAAATATAAAGGAGATAGTTTTTCATTCAATCTTATCTTTAAAGATGGAAGGATCTATCAAGAGGCAGACGTGTTTGCTCTTTAGTTTTGCGTCATGTATCATTTTCACTAATTTTGATCAGAATTTGAAATATTATTCTAGGCTAATAACCAGATTGCCCAGGATGAGCAAACCTTAAACAAGATACAAGTGGCATCCGATCTTATCACTTGTGCTGAGCACAGTGATGAAGTGGCAATTGCATTGTTCCTCCCATCACAAGATGCAATTTACAGTGAAATGATAAGTTATTCTAAGGCGTATGCCAAGGGTGTTAGCTATTTTAGTTATAGCCTTCCTAGTAACTGTAACCATAGCTGGGGTTGCCCGAAGGTTGCAGGTACAGCACCTCCTATTTTGCTTGGGAACCCTGCAGCCCAATGGTATCAATGTGGATTTCGCAAGCTTCAAAATCTCTCCTCCCCCAACCGCATCCCAAAACCAGACTAGCTCGTCCCCGCTTCCCTAACCTGTCCGTCCTTCCTCCCACCTATCCACTCCTTCCACCTCAAGCCCCACCCCCACCTCCTATCTACTAGCCTCATCCCGCCTCCTTGACCTGTCCTTCCTCCCTGGACTGACCTATCCCCTCCCTAACTCCCCACCTACACTCACCTTTACTGGCTCCATTCCCGCCTCTTTGAACTGTCTGTCTCCTCTCCACCTATCTGCTCCTTTATCCATCTTCCACCCGCCTCCCCCTCTCTATCTATTTATTTCAGAATCCCCTTCCCCGCCCCCATTTCTGAAGAAGGGTCCAGACCCGAAACATCAGCTTTCCTGCTCCTGTAATGCTGCTTGGCATGCTTTGTTCATCTAGCTCCACACCTTGTTATCTCTTGAACTGGAGGTAGCAATTTCAGTGCCTTTTCACAGTCTCTTATAGAAAAATGACAGTCGCTGATTAAGAAACAGAACAAAGGAGCTACACTGGTGGTGGGTGCAGAGGGAGAGCTGTTTTGCCTTAACAATCAATTAGGATGCTTGTGAGAATTCAGTTTCCATTCCAAAGAAAGGGAACAGAACAGACGAGGTTCTTGAAGGAATGGAGAGTTGTTGCATAGTGCCTTGATGGAAATAATTGGATCTGGAAACTTCAAATAGAGAGTAACTGGCAAAGACATTTGATGCTTTGACCCGGTGTGAGGAAGAATCTTGAAGCTCTGCGAGTTGGAAGTAACTGTGAAACTGTCATGTTGGATATCTATTCAAAGTGTGGTATCCAGTGAAACGATTTCATAAGGCTTGGTTTGGTTGGTTCGTGGGTTAATGTAAAAGCACACTTTCTGTAACTTAACTCATTAATTCCCTATTAATTAATGTTTGATGTTATTTTCTTGATACAGTAAAAGCCTTCAAAATTGAAATCTTGTTCACCAGTTTATCTCCTTTTGCTAGTTTGGGAAATACATATTTTTTAGAAAGTTATTAGTCTCAACAGAGACCATGAGAGTCACGAAGAAATTCAATCATGAATTCAGAAGAAATCTGAAACACATGGGGATTAGTTGAAATGAATACGGGGAATCCACCAACATGGGGATTAGTTGAAGTGAATAGTGTAGGTGCATTTAAACAGAAGCTACAACAAGGATATAAGCAAAAAGGAAGTAGAGCATTGCAATGATTTAGATGAGCCTACTAGTGCTCCTATTTTCTATGTTTCTATGTAAGTGAAACTGAAATATGGCGATGGATTCTCTGGGCCAAGTGGCCCCTTTCTGTGCCATGCATCTTATGTAATTCTATTAAAGCAACTTGCTGAGTAAGCACAAAATTTCAAAAGTACAAGTAAAAATAAATTGTTTCCAGTGGTTAATGCATAAATACACAGCGCGTAACAACTTAAAGTGATTGGTAAAAGACCCGGAGCTGTTATAGGGATGTTTTAGTTTGTTAACACAAAAAATGATTTAGATTTGAAATGCAAGGCCCGATAGGAAGTGAATCAGTTTCTTCAATAGCCTTCAAAATAGAATTGCATAAGTAAAAGATAAAATATTGCAGGGATATGGGGGAAGTGGAAGGAATTGCTCTTTATGAGACGTGGCATGTTTCCATGGATCAAATGGCCTCCTTCTGTGCGATGCTGTTCTACGATTCCATGATGGCGTTTGAGCTTCAGTAGTGAATATACCAGATGCATGAGCTCAAGAATCTATTTTAACAGCTTAAGAAGTGAAGAAAAGCTCGTAGCTGAAAGGTGAATTACGTCTATTGAGAAAAGGCTCCAAGTCATTGCAAAGTATCACTTAACTGCTCAGGACAAAGAAAAGAGTCTTCTTGACTGTTATTGAGAAGCAGGTTATGATACAGAATTCATCTAAACGATTAAACTTTGTGAAAAAAGTGCTCACAGTGACCCAGCAGTCTGAGTCAGAGCACTGGAAGGTTCTGTTGACGCATTATGAGGAATTGATGCATAAAAAAAGCAAATTGCGATCAGTGTTGAAGTAAAGCTCATGGTTCACCCAACTACAAAAGGGATCTATGGCTATCCAAAGCAAAGTGAAGACAGAATGAGAAAGAAGCAATGAGGATCACATTGAGGTGAGAAGGGCTAGGATAATTCCACAGCTATTAAGTTCTCAACATTTATTGACAAGGGATGCAACGATGCAATCAAGCATCAAAGCTATCATATGCCCAGTGGGGCTGAAATAACTTCCCGTCAAGCAGAGAGCAAGATTTTGAAACTACACTGTGGGAATAATCGATGTCAACATTCATCTGAAATTCCTCCTAGTTCTCTGTTACCAGCGGCTATTAACCTGTTCAAAACAAATGGGTTATCATCTCCACTAAAATAATGGAAGAAACAAATTTCAGATAAACAGGGATAAATGTTCATAATCACCAGGGGACAAATTTGTTTGAAAGCTCCACTTCTAGACAGATTTGAAAGGAACCACCAGGGGAGCCATTTCCAAGTGAAAAACCATACTGACAAAGAGTCAATTATCGAATCAATAAATTACAATGCCCATTTTGTGACACTATCTTATCTTTCAGTAGTTTCTTGTAAACAGACCTCATCTCCTAAGAAACCAAGAGCATTTACCCTTTCATATGGTCTGTGACAAATAGGAGTAACAGGAAAGCTACCTCACCAGTACATTTAATTCTATATCTGCAACAATTACTTCCTTCAATGCAGTTGCTACTGCTGCTGGTCAGTTCAGCAATATCAAACACCCAAATTAATCTTGCTAATCTGCACAAACATTTGTCAGTTGTTTAAATCATTGCCTCACAACTTCTAAACAGAAAAGGCTGAATCTTCTAAAGAGTGTCAAATAGCATCAGATTGGCACTCTGCTATTTTTTTTCTCTAGCCCTACTTCTGCACTTCTGATCTAAATATCAGGTTTTAGCCTCTTCAGAAACACAGGGCATACATGATCCAGGAGTCTTGCAGCACAGTGTGTGATCAGCACTGAAGATCAAGATATTCCCTCTCTTTACAGCAGTAACTTCTGTACTCTGGAGTTCAGAGGTCGCAAAACCAATTTGACAAACTACAGAGAGATCGTAAATGTATAAGTTGGTAAGTGAGAGTGTAAGATAGCAGGTATATGGGTGAAGAATATTGGTAACAGTTGGGTGAGAGGGCTGAGGTTACAAAATACTGGGTGAGGGGATAGGGTGTTCAAGTATCAGGTAGTCAGGTCAAGGGGAGACCATGACGGGGCAAGGGCGTTGGATCAGTGCTTCAAGGCATTTGCAAGGTCAGTGTGAGTGGCTGGGGAGAGTCAGTGGTGAGTCTATGTGATGACAAGCAATTTACCCAGGATTCACAGCAAGTTTTAATCCTGCTAATGTTTCCTGGGTTACTCTTCAGGTAAATAAGTCACTACACACCAGGTTTCCAACTCTAACTCAGAGATGAGATCTTTTCAAAGGATTCAGATGCAGGATAATTGCCCATCAACAGTTCAAACATCCTGGGCAATTAATGTGCAGTTCATGCATCAAGTCTTCTGTGAAGTTCATGGAGCTTCTGTCAGGGTCCATCCAGACTCCGACTAGCAGGAGACCAGGTAATTTGGGCCAAAACACCCTATACTCAAAGTGAGAAGCAGCATTCCGAGAGATGGAGAGCAACATCTGAAACGTCAACTCTCCACAAATGTTGTGTCTGACTCAATGAACATAGCTACATTTTCTACTTTGTCGCAGTTTTCCAGTATTTGTAGCAGTTTGCATTTTCCCACAGAGCACCAGGCTGCTTTTAAGCATGCTCGTAAAACACATTCTGTGCCCATGCTGTGAACACTTGTTTTGTTTGATCTTGTAGTACAGTATTTTTGGCAAGGCTGTCATCCCTTTGAATACCATGTCCCAGATTTCTTTGAATTTCTACATTTTAATGCTCAGAATTAGTAACATGACTGTCCTATTTGTCCAGCACATCGTGCTACAAATGACACTTGTGTCACCTTTGATGTGCAGCCAATAGTTTGGCTATTTATAACTTCTGAGATCACCACTGCTTGCATCCTGACAGTGTACTGATTCCAGATTCTAGAAACATAGAAGTGAGAACAGGCATTGAGTTTGCTCTATCATTCAATATGATCATCTCAGAGTTCTGAGCAATGACAAGTAAACTGAGAGGCAAACTTAACTCTACATCATATGACAGGTTGGTTTAGTCAGATCAATAGGTGATACATCATAGTTTGTGACTGTTGAAATGAGAATGGCCTGAGGAGAACAACAGGTCAACGTGAAATGACGGATGGATATCAGTGTGTCATGCTTTTCATTAACATCACAGACCTGTGCGAAATGACTCAACATAGCAGTCCAAAAATGAAGCCGTCAAAAGTAAGGTTGAGGCTATATGAAGGCATCATATTCATGCCGAGAGGACAAATTAGTCTAAGAACCTGATACAATAGCTTGAATGAAGATATGAAGTTCCAGATCATTGATGATGAGCAAAAGCCACTTACCTCAGCTGGAGCAAGTTTAAAGCTTGGACAAGTAATGCTCAATTTGCTAAAAGTGATTGTTTTGATTGATTGATTTGCGAAGTTTTACAGTACAGTAGCCCATTGATCATAGAACAGATACTACAACAAAGTTTACGGGTTAGGATGACTTCAGATAAAGTATTATCTTGAAGGTGAAAAGAGTCAAGGACCAATTTTGCACCCGTTGAGAAACATTCCAGCTGTTCTCAAGTTGAGCCTGAAATGCAAACATCAAAAACTGAAAAAGAAAGAAGCAAGAAAGTGACAACATCTACAGAGTGGATTAACAGCATGGTAGCAGTGAAAGAATTGGAAAGTTGAGAGTATGCATCAACACAAAGGATTTAAATAAAGCTCTGAAGAAATTACACTAAACCATGCCAACATTGAAGAAAGTTTGTCAAAACCTGCAAAGGCATAAATCCTCAATGCCCTAGATACAAAGGATATTACTGCCATGTGAAGATGAATGAAAGCAGTGGCTTTCTAATTACATACTGGATGTCCTTCGAGAGATACAGATGGCTGTGCATATCCACAGCAATAGAAGAATATCAATGCAGACAAAATGAGAAATTTAATGAGTTAGGGCTTCTGTCATGTCCAAATCGATCCCCAACTACCACATGACATTCTGCCATTCTGGGAATATCTGCTGAAAATTCTGCATCCCTTACACCGGGACCATGTTGAAAAAGTGGCAGTGCACCTGGACGAGCGCTGGCAGTCTGAAGCTGCCCTGTTCAGCAGTAGATGTTTTCTAAAGATATCTGAGGAAAGGAAGATGGCATCTTAATTCTATGACAGGGGCCTGAAGGTCCTAGTCGATGGATTGATGCAGTATAGAGGTGTCCTCTCCTCAGATGATTGGCAGAGGAGGCTGCACCACAAGACCCTGGCAGCCCGGTCTGAGATAGCTAACCTGGTAAGTGCCATCTCCATGGTCCCGAGGAATGGCCAGCAATATTATCACAAGGTCAATGATCTTCTCCACTGTGACAGGGTAAGTGCCACACTCTTCTCTTTGCTACTCACATTCTCTCTATCTCTGCTACTGTACCCACCTCTCACCAAAGCTCATCATCTGCCATTGTCACTATCACATGCAAAATCATCCCTCACTCACTCTCAACAACACTCCCTGAACCTCTCAAAAATTAACCCTGCATAGCCTCATTGGATTTAAACATTAGTGTGCAGTAAAAGGCACATTTGGAGAATTATCCCCTAGTTATCGTTATGCTGCAGTTAAAGACTCTCTCTCACACTAATGGCTAGAAGACAATTAGCTAGCAACCAGACAAAAAGGAATATTACAAATAAAGGTCTCTCTCTCACTGTAAATACTGGAATCCAACCATGGTCAAAGAAATCAACATGTCAGAATCTCAACCAATCTACAAAACTAAGGATTGTTAAACTGACTGATCAAGTACCAACATCAATACGATTGGTAACCTCGACCACAATGGTCACAAAGTTTAACTATCCACTCTTTGCAATTAATTCAGAGACTAATCAGTACTTCTTTAAACTTTTATACTTTTGAACTCACCTTTAATTGCTAATCTTTGTGCATGTGTGTTGCATTAGTAATTTTTTCTCCATTTAGCAATTAATAATCTCACTATTTGTTAATTCAAGACAGTCTGATTAAATTGACTTCTTTTAAAATATAACTAATTTCAATCTGAGAGAAATGGATCCAAGAGAATGGATCCATTTTCAAATTAATGTCATTGCGACCAAATGAGGGGGTGTGTGAATAAAGAATGATAGCCAGTTCATCACTCCTTACCCTGGCGTGTAACAATTAAGGATATCCCATCTGGAACCATAACAAGTTACGGAACCTATTCCAGGATTTGGTTTATCATAAGCTTTCTGAGAATCAAAAAACAACTCATCCACTGATTCTCCCTGACCTATTATACTAATTAGATCCTCAAAACATTCCAAATACTTTGTCAAACATGATTTCCCTTTTACATTTGTCTAATTCTGCTGATATTTTCTAGGTGTACTATATTTGCATCCTTCATCATAAACTCCAGTATTTTATCTACTACAGCTGTTAGGCTAACTGATTTATAAAACTGTTTTCTCCCTCTCTTTTTTTAAATAATGGAGTTGCATCTGCTACACTCCAACATGCTAGGACTATTTCAGAATCTACACAATTTTGGAAAATGCAAGCATTATTTACCTCGTTATCTTCTTCAGTACCTGAGGATGTAAATTATCAGACCCCATCAGCTTTATTAGGTTTCAGTCCCAGGAATTTTTCCAACACTTTTTTTAAGTCTTTTAAGACTTTTCCTTCAAGTCCTGCATCTTAATAGCACTTGCTTTTCTATCATTTGTGGATGTTTTCTTTTGCAAAGACAACACTAAAAAAGTTGCTTTATTTGTTTTGCCAATTTCTTGTTCTCTATTATCAATTCTCCCATTTCAAACTGTTCAGATCAGGGTCTTTTTCTTTTACGTACTTAGAGAAGCTTTTACAGCCTGCTTTCTTGCAAGTTTATCCAATCTGTCCCTGAACCTTATGAACCTAAATCAGTCCCTTTTACACCATTTCTCCTGCCACACAATGATATGGTCTATTCTCCTATTCCTGATCTTGCTAGCACATGGCATTGCAGGTATTCCTGAGATTACTACCCTTGAAGTCCTGAATTTTAACTTATTTTCTTATTCTCAATATTCTGCTTAAGTGCCTCACTTCTTTTTAACCTATGTCATTGGTACCGACATGGTTCCCTCCCTTCCCCGTCCGGCAGCTGCTCAGTGTCATCATTGACCTCAGCACCAGGGAGGCAACCTGGTGTCACATCTGTAGCTGCAGAAAAATCTATCATTTCCCCGCATGGTAGAATCCCCATCTCTATTGTCCTCCCATTGTTTTTTCTTCCCCTCAGTTCACCTAAGCTACTGCTGCAGGCATGGATTCACTACATTCATGAAGCAATTTATAAATTGGGCCGTAAGTGTGAAAAAAAAGTGATAACAGTAAACCTATATTGGCCAGGTCATGGTAAAATATCTTATTAGTTTTTGAGCATGGAATTATACCGAATAACCTGGTATCATGTGACTTCTGACCAAATAAAGCACAGAAAAAGACAACTGATCCATAACTGTGCACTGGTTCTTTCTAATGCTCCTACTATTTTTCTATCTTTCAATTGTTTATCCAAATCCATTTTGAAGTCCGCTAATGAATCTATATCCGACAGCTTTTCAGGCTGCTCATTCCAAATCCTAAACACCTGTTATGCAAATAAGATTTTTTTACATCACTCTATTTCTTCGGCCAATCTCTCTAACTTTGTGCCTAATGGTTATTGGCACTGCAACCATTGGATATTTTTCCTCCTTATTTACTCTGTCTAAAGCCTTCATGACTTTAAACACCTTTGTTAAATTTACTCAGCTCTAAAGAGAGTAGTCTTAACTTTTCCAGTCTAACCATGTAATTGTAATATCACATCCTTTGTGCTAATTGTGCTAATAAAACTCTTCTACAACCTCTCCAAAGCCTTGACATCCTTCTGAAAATGTAGTGCCGATACACAATACTCCACCAGAGGTTGACTCAGTGTCGTAGAGTCATAGAATCCCTAGAGTGCAGACTGAGGCCATTTGGCCCATCGAGTCTTCACCAACCCTCCAAAGAGCATTTCACCCAGACCCACCACCCTCTCCCACCATCCCTGTAATCCCACATTCAACATGGCTGATCCACCTAGCCTGCAAACCCCTGGATACTACAAGATAATTTAGCATGGTCAATCCACCTAATCTGGAGATCCTGGAACTGTGGGAGGAAACCGGAGCACCCATTGGAAACCCACGCAGACACGGGGAGAAGGTGCAGACTCCACATAGACAGTGACCCAAGGCTGGAATCGAACCCGGGTCCTCGGCAGTGTGAGGCAGCAGTGCTCAACTGAGTTCTGAAATGCAATTCCAATTCCACAGAGAAAATTAGTAAATAATTTTAAAATGCATGGGTTAGTCTTAATATCTAAGCATGGATTGAGGATTGGTAAACAAGCAGAAAATAAAGTGTAGAACTGAATGGGTTATTTTCAGGTTGGCAGGTTGTAACCAATGGAATACAATAAGTTCCAGTGCCTGGGCCCCAGCATTTCACAATCAATATCAATGATTTGTATGTGGAGACCAACTGTAACATTTCCAAATTTGCAGATAAAACAAAACATGTTTGGAATGTGAGTTCGGAAAAGGATGCAAAGAAGTTTCAGTGGAATTTAGTCAGACTGAGTGGGTGGGTGAAAACATGGCAACTGGGTTATAAAGTGGATATGTGCAAGGTTATCCACTTTAGTAGAGGAACAAGGTGCGGGGTATTTCTTAAATGGTGAGAGTTTAGAAAATGTTGATGTCCAAAGGTATCTAGGTGTCCTCATTCATAAGTCACTTAAGGCTAGTACGCAGGTGCAACAAATAAGTGGTATGTTCGCCCCTATTGCAAGACGCTTTGAGTTCAAGAGCAAAGAAGCCTTGTTTGAATTGTATAGAATACTAGTGAGATTATTGATGGACCATTATGAATAGCTCCTGTCCCTTTGCTTAAGGAAGCATTAACTTGTCAAACACTGCTGTAGAGGTTCACAGACTGATTACTGGAATGACAGGATTGTTCTACAAGTAGATATTGAAGAGACTGGGTCTGTATTCTCTGTAATTTAGAAGAATGGAAAATGATCTAACAGGAACTTAGAAAATTCTTGGAAAACTACACAGGGTCAATACAGGGTAAATGTTTCGTCATGGCGATGCAGCCTAGAATCAATGGGCATAATCTCAGATTAGAAGGCAGAGTCATTTAGGACTGAGATGAGGAGGAATCTCTTCACTCAGAGGGTGGTGAAACTTTTAGAATTCTCTGCCTCAGAGGGCTGTGGAAGCCGAGTCATTCTGTTCAACATTGAGATTGATAGACTTCTAATGGCATTAAAAGATGTGGGAATGGCACGGGTTTGTGACATTGAGGTAGACAATTAGTCATGATCTAGAATGTTGGAGCATGCTCAAAGGGCTGAATGGTCGATTTCTGTTCCTATATTCTGTCAATTATTGGCTATCTTTCTTTCTTTTCTTATGTTACCTGAACTTCTGACTTTGATCTAACCAACTCATTTATCTTTTTGTCAAACCAGCTGCTTCTAAACATTCACCACCAAACTTATATTTCAAAGCTGTTACCCTCCACTGAAGGGAGCTTGTCTAGATAATATAATTAAATAAGTGAGCTGGGGTTTGAATTTCTTCTGGTAAGAGAAGTTAAAAAAATGATCAAGTCGTTGAATGTAGTCCTATTTCCCTTATTTATCATAGTAAATAATTCAGAAGGCATGGTTAGTGCATGCCCTGACCTGAAAACAATAATGATAAGTTTATAAATCATCTGAGCACACATGTCCAAGCATCTGAATATGAGGACAGGTGGCCTCAGAATCCTGAGTATCAAAAGCCTTTGTTGTGTCAACAAACATTAAATTAACTCCAGCAATTAAAACTGATTCTCATTGAGGGCATCTAATTAATCAGAATTAATTAACGAATGAAGTAAAAGATTAGTTTGGCCTTCAGATGCTCTTTTACCTCTCCGGTATGAATTACTGATGTGTTTCAAAAGCATCTGGACAATGAAGTCTGAGAGATATTTGAACACTGTTGCCAAAAACCATGCGGAAATAAAAAAAATCTTTTCATTGTCAGTTGACAATCTGAAGGCAACACAAGGCTGCATTCATCCATCACGTTGCTCAGACTTTGGGATTAATGCAATTAGATTACTGTAAATTACATTAAAATGACAAATATTGTTTAATTTATAAAATGAATGAAAATAAAATAAATGGGCCTTCTTCAAAACTAAAATAAAAATATTGCACAATGCATAAAAAAGATAACTTCAAAAAGTTATAGACATTAGTTGACTACAATTTAAGTAAATTCTGATAAAACACTGACCTAAATCTAGAATTGCTTAAATATTCAAGTCCAACTCACCAAGAATACTCACTCATGTTGCATTGTGCTTCTTTCCTTCTACTTGTTTATGTTTTGAAACAGTTGTCCAGTCAAAGGCAGAAATTTGAACATCCTTACTTCAGATACACAACAACAGTACATACACCTCAAAAAGCAATGAGTTGGACCTAATACATGAGAGGAGAACATGAGAAACATGATGAAAGGTTTAATGAAGGGCTTGAATTTCTGCAGTGACTTTTTGAAGCATCTGCCCTTGGTGCACAGAAATGGCAGCTCAATTGTGAGTTCTGAAATCTGAAAATTTGGTAAGTGAGCGAATTTGGTGCAGTGAGTTAAGAAGTGCTGTTCTGGCCTTTTGCAAAAAGATGTGGTCCAAGAGAGGGCACTGGAGACAGTGAAACCTAAGCTGTGAAGACTAGAGGCATTAATTAGGTAATCAGGTAGAAAATTGGAGAAATGTAAGCTTTCTTCCCTTGATACTAGAGCAGTAATTCAAACTGGCAGTGGGGAAATACAAATATTTCATTAAATATGTAGTGTAATTAATTAAACTCCATAATACAACTGCATATAATCATTGATTGATGTTCTAAATTTGAAACCTAATTTAGGTTTGTCATACATATTTCAATTACAGTTATTTGTAGCAATTTTTTGGAAATTTTTTCCTTAAAAATTGAAAGGTAGAAAATGAAACATAAAATAATAAACATAAAAAGAAAAAATAACAAATTACATACAAGGGCACGTTAGTTCAGGTAAGATCAAGAAAAGCCCACAATAATCCAATTAGCAACAATGTTTAAAACAGATAAAAATATTTTAACTGGAGAGAGAAAGAATGTTCTGTCCTGTGAGAGATGGTTGTTGTCGTCTTGGGGATTTTCCTAAAATAGGAGGATTGCAATACAATTAAGATTCAAAGCCTTGTGGTCTTGTTCACCAGAACTCTCTGGAAAATGCCTCCCATTACTGTCCAATAATCCTGAATCCAGAAGAGATATTGATCTCTGAAGAAAACTCACTCCCCCTTTTGCAGCAGTCAGCATGCTGTCTGCTGTGCTTTAATTGACCAGCAGCACAATGACCCACTTTAATAGTGTTTGAGAAAGGGAAGGTATGCAAGGTTAGTGAGGGAGTTAGAGTGCCAGGTGGGTGAAGGGGATAGTGTGCCAACTGAGAAGGGCTAACTGGTTAGGCAAGGTGAATGTTGGTGTGAAGGTGTGAGGTAGTTGAGAGAGGCAGTGTGCCTGGTGGATGATGTGACAAGATGCAAGGTGGGTAGGGTTTCAGATAAGTGGATGAATACTTAGGGTAGGTCACGGAGTCAGGTCTAGAAGGCGTGGTGTTGGGCCAGATCAGGGGGCATTGGATCTGGTAAGTGGGTGGTATTGGGCCAGGGTCTAGGTGGGATCTGGCCCAATGGAGTCTCATCAGGCCGGGATGTGGAGTGTATCAGATCTAGCAGCAGCTGGTCATGTTGGTGAGTGGAGGGGTGTCAAGGATCAGGGAATTTAATTTGACGGAATCTTGGTGAGTTTGGTGGGTGGGGGGGTGGGGTTAGAGCATAAAAGGAGTAAGTGTAGGTTTTTAATCTTCTACCTATTCCTGGATAAGTATTAAGCTTAATTTAGCCAAAACACTCTGAATGCTCTGACTTTAATGAATTATTTCAGAGGTTCTGGATGCAGTGGAATTACCGACCAGAAACTTTAATTTCTCCGAGCACTTCTCACAGAGTCAGTTCCATTGGGGATTCCATGTGGTCCTGACCTTCAGTCAGAACTGGGAAAAGTTAAAGTAAGGACAGTGATCGGGAAGAGGGAAGAGAACTGACCATACCAATTGAGTGTCCAATTTGGGCCACCTTCTGCCTTTGTTAGTCTTTTAAAAGTGTTTGGAGTGACCACTGTTGCATTGTGAGACCAACAGGGAAACGCGAGCATCCTCTCTGCAGGATCCTCAGTGGGAGCCCTTGTTGAAGGAGAAAGAAAAGGTCCACCAGAGGCAATGATTGGCCCCTTCAGCTTCAGCTCTGATGTTCTCAGGTGTCATCCACTCGAATCAGTAGGGTTTATCTGCCTAACCCCAGCTCATTTACAAGAAAATTTAAATTGAGGATAACTTGGTATAAACCCTGCATCCTCAGGAGTGACAAACTCTAATATTGACATTGTCAATTCTCTGATTTGCCAGCTCTGAGAGATAAGCTGCAAACTGACCTGGATGTCTGTTCCAGTGGTGGGCTTTTCATTTACTGTCACAGGTGAAGTGTGACCTAAAGTGACATCACCCATTGGCAGAATGAAGGTTGAGGGTCCTTCTTTTAGTCTTGGCTGTGGAACTTGATCAGTAATGATCATATTCAGCCCATTACACACAAGGTTTATCCTGCTTTGATTCTTAGTAGTAATTGCACTGAATAGGGCAATAAACTCTCAACCTATTCGAGCTTGTTCCTTATTAATCTACTAACTTCAGTTTCACAAGTTCATTTGACTAAGATGACGTGCTCCAGGCTTCAAACAATTTAAATTTAAATCAAAGGTACTTTTCTAAGACCCAACTCCTCGCACTTTCGATTTTGTTTCATCCAAGCAGTAAAAGCGAGTTTTCAAGGTGAGTGTTTTCACTTTATCTGGAAGCAGTAATTAACTACTTTGGAGAGATGATTAAGAGCCTTTTGTTGTAGGAAAGCAAGGTCATGATATTTTCTATACTCTGAAAGACATATTCCCGATGCAGGGGAGAAAGGAATTAAAGGCAATCAGATTAAAGAAACCATTGTCAATAAAGAATGCCAATTTCCATTTAATTATTTCCAAAACAGATATCTGTTAAATATGCTGGATATGTGCATTGGTTGTTTGCTCAATAATTTGTATGAGCAGAAACAATGCAGCATGAATTAAAGATGCTCTTTGCAATGTCAGTTTCAGTAATGTGAAAAAAATTACTTTGAAACTTTTACCAGTGAGCACTGAAGTTCATCAAAACTTTCAAACCTAAATACTTCCCTTAACCGGGTGTCCCAACCCATCCCTTTCATTTGTAGAAAAGAAAACTCTCAAGGATAATATACAATAGAAAATTATATTTCAATACCTGCCATGCCTGAAGCTGAAGCCAGGACCAGTATAAAGGATAAACCATGGACATGTTCGAGTGTCCAAACAGAATTGATATTTTCTTACCATTTCAAATACTAAAGCATCAACACTTTATTGCAGCATTTTAATCATACAACATTATTTCTTACTTGATCTCAAATGTATTCCTATTTTGACATTAAAGTTACTTTGGATTTTTATTGAGAAGATTAACACCTTGTCCTTTGGAAATATGTATATCTGCACAATAGCATAAGATTGGGCTAGGCTGTTTTATTTTTTACATCTGATGGACTGTTTGATGAGCCTGACACATCCAAAGGGTAGACTGATATAATAAAACAGACTTTTGTGGAGGTACCAATACCCCATCAAAAGTCAGTGGACTTACTTCAGGGGTAGAGGTGCAGTACAATCACCCATTCCCAGGCCAGATATCCCAACTTAAATTCCATTGTTGGTGTCACTTGCTGAATTGACGCAGGTCAGTGTCAAACAGAGATGAATTGCATTGGATGCAGTCACGCTGGATCAAACTGGTCCTTCCCTGGAAGGTAAAGTAGAATCTTCAGAAGCCTAAGTAGACAAAAGAAAACATACTGAAGCAATTTGACTGGAGATATCTGATGTTTCTTGAGATTGATCACTTCATTCTAGGAATGGCTTGGAGATTTTAGAAAGCATTTTCATATCTGAACTGACCATTCGAGGACATAATGATCAGAATTTCCATGGAAGCAAGGAAATGATCTAGACTCCTCCAGATAGTGACAGTATTATCAGGCTATTAAATCAAAGTGGGCATCTTGGAAGTGCTCAATTCTGTCAACCAAGACCCAAATACATCACAATCCAGCAGTGCTCAATGACCAAGAGAAAGAAGCTGCTCCAAAGCCATCTTAATATCCTGGAGTGCTGAATTACAAATTGTACTGGTATTCCTCTCTGAAATTAATTAGCTCACATAAAACAGAATTGTATCGATTTGTCTCGTGATTTTGTAAAAGTACTAATAAATGCTGGTCAGATTTAGTAACAGCCACCTTCAAAAGAATACAATATATTTTATTGATCCAGACATATCTACTTCTGTATGGACACAGCAGGCCAGGCAGCATC
>NC_063338.1:35038432-35059133 GCF_021869965.1 Rhincodon typus
CCTCCAGCTCCACACCTTGTTATCTCAGACTCCAGCATCGGCAGTTCCTACTATCTCTACTTCTGTATGATAGCTTACAAGGCCATTTAAAAGGATCCCGTTACTTGGACAAAATGAGTATCATCAAATAATTTCTAAACTCAACACTTAATTGAATTATGAAAGCAATTTCTTTTTGTTTGTAACATGAATACAAAGATATCAAAAAATAGAACAATGAGAAACATGGTTGGAAATTTTAGATTGACAGAATAAATAAATATGAAAACAGCTGTCAAAATAAATCTAGATACTCTTAATTCACGGGTGCAGAGGAAAATAAAATGTCTGCATGTTTCATCAAACAAGAACTTGGATAAGGAAAGGCAATTCATGATAAATTATATGACCAGATCTAAAGTTAACTTATTGCATTAATAGAGCTTAACTCATGCTCAGAGTTATAAATACCTACTTTGATTGTATTAGGATGTAAAGCTAAAATTAGAATGCATGTTTTCATTGCACTAAATCAATTAATACAGAACATTTCTAAGAACGCAAACCAATATTTTGAACACTGCATTTTTTATTCTGTAAATTTTCATTCCTCAGCAAGTGGCCAGGTGTAAATTTTGCTTACTTCAATATCCAAGTAGGATTCTCACAGAATCTGTCCTTGTTACTTAGTTTTGGGTAAAAATTACAAATAATCTTCAATTCACAATTTCTTTTTAAAAAGACACCTTTTAAAATAATGCATTCTGTTCTTTTAATCTAGATGATAATGTTTCTCAAATGGATATGTGTAGGAGAAAAGTGAAAAAAATCACAGTTCAGAAAAATCGGCATAAGCGTTGAAACTTAACAAATTAACTTATTTTAATTTTAAGTAATTCTTATTTCTAAATGTGGCTGAAATTAGATGATCATTATTATACGTACTTGGCAATCACAATATGAATTCATAATTGAAACTAGTTTGTATCTGTAATTTTATGTGATTAACTATCTAACTTTCAAATGATCTCACTGACATTTACCCTTGAAGGTTAGTTCAATTGATTGAGGCAGCATAGCATTTTCAATATACCCAGATTACAAGAAACTGAAGTACATACACTGATAGAAAATCTCAAAACATTAACTATATCTCTGTCTCCACAGATGTCGCCAAGCCCGTTGCGCAATACTGGCATTTTCTTCTTTTTTTGATGACATTACTTAGCATCTGCTGTATTCTATTTATATATGTTCTGTCAGAATTGTTCTGCAATTCAGAGATTAAGGTGTCCAGCCAGACAATGGATCATGAATACATATCGTACTGTAATCATTCTAAGGCACATTCAGTGAACTGGCCCCAGGCCACAAAATGTGATTATTTAATCAGGAAAGTGAGAAATCAGTTTATCCTCAATTCTTTTTACACATTTTTCAGCTAACCTTCACACTTTATCTCTGGGATGTTTCTATTGTGTAACTTGCTGCCTGAAATGG
The DNA here is from genome assembly GCF_021869965.1 of Rhincodon typus. Lineage (NCBI taxonomy): Eukaryota > Metazoa > Chordata > Chondrichthyes > Orectolobiformes > Rhincodontidae > Rhincodon > Rhincodon typus. The sequence continues at coordinate 35,039,912 of NC_063338.1, forward strand.
TTGAATTAGTGACTGAAGGACTTGTGTCAATGTGCTCAGCCATGGCATGAGATAGATGGATAGTGGCCACCGGATACCCTGAAACTATTCATGTATACACTCATCTGAAATGGTCTGTTGGAGGTATTAACCCATTTAAAATAAGCAACACAATAAGTGTTAACAGTTCTGCATATTTTGTCTCTCCAACCTTAATCCCCTGATTCTCTTGACCCTGCTGCTAATACATGGATATTAATACTGTCACATGTGACATGAGTTTACTGAACTCCAATGATAATAAACAGATTCAGGGAATCTAATATTACCCCTTTGTTTCCTTCCAAGGCAGTATTTTCTGCTCCTTTGTCTTCTCTGCAGCAAAGATCATTTTTCCCTCCTTAGTATTTTCAGTTGAGATTAGATTGAAATGTCCTTCCTTTGAAGATAGACAAGGTTCACCACTCACAGTCTCTAAATGAGACAATATCTTCCCATAGCAGTGACGCTGGGTGAGATTTCCTCTGGTTACTCTGTGTCAGCAGACTTATAAACAAGTAGAAAGGTTTCCTCCAACTGCTATTTGCAGCAGAATTAGAGATTTGGTTTTGCTGAATTATACGATTTTGCTTGAAATAACAAACATAGAAAGTGTTCCCACAGTGTACGCAGAGCTGCTGATAAATCTTGTATGAAGGAGGCAACTGATCCCTGTAGAGTGCTCATTACATCTAAGAAGAGGATACTAACTATCATTGCTAATGTATGGAAAGGAGTTGCATCTATAGAGTAAAGTGAATATTGATAATATTTAATAATCATAATTGGATGATAGTGCCTTGTAAAGCAGATAGCAGCATTGGTCCATTTTGTAAAATTTACAGAAGACAAATTATAGTACACTGTAAAAAAATGCATCTATTTACATTTTGGTTGTGTTCAATATTCACACGGAACTAATGAAAATTTGTTGTTGGCTACTGTTTAATTGCCTTTGAAAGTTTGGCCTGAAAATCATCAATCATCAATTGATTCCATCAGCAAAAGGTACTTTGTTATAAGGGGTAAAGTTACCATAGTCTTACCAGACCGTAGGACTGCTCTCTAATTAGAGAGAGATAACTTGGGGTGGTTTAGCCTGAGGGACACCATTCCTCAAGCAAGGTGAGCAAGAGAATCATTCATAATAACCTCAGCCAGTGGAAGAATTAAACCCACGCTTTTAGCATTTACTCTGCATTTTAATCGAGCCAACTGAGCTAACCATGCAGGTCATGTTACAACAGGACAGGTTCCCTAACTAGAATCAAATACAGAAAATGCTGGAGAAACTCCACAGATGCTGCCAGACATGCTGAGTTCCTCCAACACTTTGTTTTTCATTTCAGATTTCCAACATTCACAATGCTTTGCTTTAATTTCCTCATTGAAGTGCTATACATCTACTCTACACTTGAATTTCTCACGAAACTTATAACACTGCATCATATGTCCAGGATAAAAGCTGCAGGATGAAAACAGTAATTTTTTTTTTGTTTTGTCTTCACTGTCAGCACTAGGACCTCATGAGTCTTGAAATCAGGGAAGAGTATCCAAACACTACAGCAGACAGCATTACGAGACAACACAATGGAACTTCCTTTTGTTGAAGGAGAAACTACACATAAGCTGCAGTGTTGACTAATCTTCATCAGCAGGATGCAGTACTTTCCTTTCTGAGCCACATAATAACTTGCACCGGATCCATTTCTGGCAAATGCTAAGTATATGTGTATCCACCTTTTTTTGGTATTCTTGTCAAGGCCTTCTTCACAGTGTTTTTTGTTGATTTCATGTAAAATGGGAACCTTCATCATTATTTTCTCTTTTATGCTTTGCAATGTTCTCCAAACCATTAAAGTCCTTATTATAGTACAGAGCTAAAATAAATACAAGTGCCCAAACAGAGGTCAGACAGCTGGCAAATATTCAAGAGTCAAGGTCAGGAAGTGCATTCTACCTTCATTTAACCAGTACATTCAGAGAAAGCAAATACATTAATCTTACAAACTTTGTCTATATCTCCAAAATTGGGCTTGGTACAAATTACTAACTTGTTTACATATGTGGCATTAGAGCGTGCATTTGCTCCAAACTCAAATCAGAAACACTGCTTGGAGTTTACTGTGGTAAGAGCAATGGACATCAGACTCTACATCTACTGAATGGCTATTCCCAACTCAAATTCTAGTTTCCTGCTTTATTGATCATTCCAGATGAGCATCGAAGTTGCAAAAGCAACCTAAATAGCATAATGAGAATAATGGGTATTGTGTTTGAATTACCAGGTTCTCTGCAATACAGAAGAACTTATCATTTTGATGGTGATTCTTCCTGGGTAAATTGATGACATAGCTTTTTGTAATGAATAGAAGGGAATACATCATGTATCCTGCGTAACTGATTGACAGGGGCTGCAAATATCGATTGTGGCAGTCTAGAATACCTTGGACACATGGAAAGTTGAGGACTTTTGTTACCTTGACTGTCAATAGTGTCACATTTTCTGTAATTGAGATTGGGTTCAGCTCAGCTTAAATATATATTTCATGATTCTTAGTCTCTGAAAGAGAGCTTCTCTTTTGACAAGCCCCAGATACTTGCACCTGGCTCAGTGGAGAATGGCTGTTTCAATCCCATTATTTATTTTCTTCTTCAGCCAGCAAAAGGATCAAAAGAAACATTGACTAATGCTCCCATGTTGTTAACTTTGTTTGAAGCAAACAAAATCCAAACTGTTCACCTTAAGAAACTACTTCTGGAAAGACAGCAGAACATCATTAGATCTCGACATTCATATTAATTGATGAGATTACATGAATAAGGTATCATCATCAACGAATTATATTTAAGCATGTTTGCAAATTGCCTATTGAACCAGGTTTGTAACTTTCTTCCATATACCCACCCTAACACCAAATTGCTTGATGCTTTTAGCTAATAAAAAGTGCACCAATTTCAATCTTGAAAGCTTCAATTACTTCCAATCCCTACAATTTCCTGCGTGAAAGAATCCAAATGTCACGACTTCGTGCATTTCCTTCATTTGGTCGATATTTTTGCCAGGAAATAAATTTGTAAATAATCTTTCTTTTTTTTCAGTTTACATGCAATTTTTTGCACTGACAGCCAAGCAAATTGGATTGCGCTGGCCCTTTTATAGATGCAAAGTAATCTGATGAGACAAAGGGGTCTCGAAATGAATTTATTTAGGCAAAGAAAGTGTGTATGATGAGCTTAGGAAGTAGCTGGTTGTGTGAACATGTCCTCGGAAGTACATACTGCTTGTTTTTATTACCCAGGAAGGACAGTATTTAATTCCTGACCGTACATTGTGCAGTGTAAACAGTTTTCAGTGCACATGAAATATAAGTCACACAATTTCCATTTGGAAAATGAATGGTCAAGATCAAGATTCAAGCAGCATGAATTTACAAAAATTATAGATGTGATAAATAAACATTTCAGGCATGTGATTACAATGCAGCTGTCTCTCCAGAGGCATGCAAACTTTGTGCTTCCAACTCATCTATAACATTTCATTCAGCATGACATGCTGTTGACTGGCTAGCATACAACCAAACTGTACGTCTTATGCTGGAAAAATGTTCTTGATAATTCTGGCCTTTGAAACAATTCTCACCTTAGACACATTGAAGCAAACAAAATCCAAACTGATACATTTAGAAGTCATTAGGCAGACAAACAGGAGGCTGGAAGAACACAAGCCAGGCAGCATCTGGAGGAAAGGAGTCAATGTTTCGGCTATAACCCTTCTTCATGACTGAAGTCATTGTACAGACTTGGTAATGTCAATGGACTAATAAAACAATGGCCCAGGAAAATGCTCTGATGCCACGGGGACATATGTCACCACAGCAGCCAGTGGAATTTAACTTCAATTTATGAATCTGGAATTAAAATCTAGTATAACCCTGTAGAGAAGGAAAGTCACTGTCCCTACCACGTCTAATCCACATGTGACTTCAGACCCACTGAAAATGTGATCAAATCTTAAAAGATCAAACAAGTGACTCAGTTGTACCAAATCACAACAAAGCCTAAAATGAAAGCATGGAACAGGACAAACATGGAGCTAAGTATCAGAAATGACAATGGCCTATGAATCCTACATAGTGGCTCAGTGGTTAACACTGTTGCCTCACAGGACCAGGGACCTGGCTTCAATTCCACCTTTGGGTGACTGTCTATGTGGAGTTAGCACAGTCTTCCTGTATCTGTGTGGTTTCCTCCCACAGTCCGATAAGCCATGGGAAACCATGTTACAGGGATAGGGGTTAGACTGGATGGGATGCTCTTTGGAGGATTGGTGTGGACTCAATGGCTGCTTCCTCATGATAGGGATTCTATGATATTCTATGGGAAAGCTATTCCACAAACTATTCATTCAATGGCCTGATATCATTCTCGTAGAGGATGTACCATCGCCAGCCCTGATATGACAGTAGAGTGGTATACAGTCAAGAGGGTATTGCTTTGGGAGTTCTCAACATTGATTCTAGACCCCATGGAGTCTCAAAGCATCAGGTCAAGCATGGACAAAGAAATCACATGCTGATTACCACTTACCACCAGTGGGGATGACAAATTTGCACTTCCCAGTTTTAAACACCAGTTGGAAGAAGCACTGAATGTGGCAAGGGCTTAGAACACATTCTGGGTGGGGACCACAAAGGGTGGCTCAGTAGCACCACTACTGACTGAGCTGCCCTTGCCATGAAGGACATAGCTGCTGGACGAGGTGTACAACTGGTGGTAAGGAACCAACAAGAGGGAAAGCTCTACTTACCCTCACTCTCACCAATTTACCTAAAGTAGATGCATCTATTCATAACAATATTGGCAAGAGTGACCGCCTTATAATCATATGGAGACTAAGTCCAGTCTTCATATTGTAGGTATCCTCCATTGTATTGTGTGGCACCATGACCATGCTAAATAGGATAGATTTTGAACATATCTAGCAACTCAAAAATAGGCATCCATGAGGCACTTTGGACCATCAGCAGCAACAGAATTGTATTCAACGACAATCTATAACTTCTTGGCCCAGAATATCTCCCACTGTACTATTATTGTCAAACCAGGGACCAATCCTTGTTCGATGAAGAGTGCAGGGAAGCATGCATGAAACATCATTAGGCATAGCTAAATACAAGGTGTCAACCTGATAAAGCTACAACACAGATACTTGCATATCAAACAATGGAAACAACAGGACATAGACAGAGCTATGCAATCACAAGACCAACAGATCAGATCTGTCTCTGCAGTGCCAGCACATCTAATCATGAATGAAGACAATTAATTATGGAGATGGCTCCACAAATCTCCTCATTCTCAATGATGGAGGAACCCGGCATATCAGTGCAAATAATACGGCTGAAGCATTTGCAGCAATTTTCAGTCAGAAATGATAAGTGGATAATTCATCACAGTCTCAGCTTCACAGATGCCAGCTGTCATCCAATTCAATTCATTCCACATGACATCAGGAAAAGGGTGAAGGTACTGGAGACTATAGGCTCTGATACCATTTCAAAAATCGTACAGTACATCTACAACATTGGCATCTAACTGGCAGCATAAAAATTTGCCCTAGCATGACCTGTCCACAAAAAGCAGAACAAATTCACCCAGCCAATTATTCATTCTGCATTCTTCCACCCCAGCCCTCCCATTATTCTACTCTCAATCACCAGCAAATTGTGTTTGACATTCCCGTAATGCAATGTTTGCCATCGGAAATAACCTGTTCACTGACGTTCAAATCAAGCTGTACCAGAACCATTAAGTTACAGATGTCAGTTCAGCCTTAGTCCAAATGTGAACAAAAGAGTTGCGCTGCCTAGGTGAGGTGAGAGTGACTGCCCTTGACATCAAAGCAGAGTTTGATGGAGTATGACATCAAAGAACTGGAATCAATTGGAATCAAGAGAAAGCTGTCAGTTAGTAGACATCACATTCTGCACAAAGAAAGATGGCTGCGGTTGTTGGTGGTCAGTCATCTCAGCTCCAGAACATACCTGCAGAAGTTCCTCAGAGTAGTGTCCTAAAATAGCCATTTTCAACTACTTCATTGTAAGTCTTCCATCATAAGGTGAAAGGTGGAGATGTTCACTACTAATTGCAAAATTTCAGACCATTTATGACTCCTCAGATATTGAAGCAGTCCATGTCCAAATGCAAAAATGCCTGAACAATATCCAGGCTTGGGCTAATAAGCAGCAAATAACATTCAAAATAAATGAGTGCCAGGCGATGACCATCTTCAAAAATAGCAATGCCAACCATTGCCCTGTGACATTAATGGTATTACTATAGCTGAATTCTCCAATATCAACATTTTTGAGGTTACCATTAACCAGAAACTGAACTGAATCAACCATATAAATTCTGTGGCTACAAAACCAAATATGTGACTAATAATTCTGTGGCAAGTGACTTACTTTTTGACTCCCAAAAACCCTTAAGGCACGAGTCAGAAGTGTAATGGAATACACTCCATTAGTCTGGATGACTGCAACTCCAACAACACTCAAGAGGCTGGAAGTCATCCACTTGATTGGTTACTTGATTGGCACCCCATCCACCTCCTTCAACATTCACTCCCTCCACCACCATCTGACAATCGCAGCTGTGTATGGTTTACAGTTGAGAGTAGCTTCCAATCTTGACGCCTCTACCACCGAGAAAGGTAAGGGCAGCAGATACATGGGAACACAACTAGCTGTAATTTCTCCTCCAAGATAAGCACCCTCCTGACTTGGAAATATAACACCATTTCTTCACTGCTCCTGGGTCAGAATGCTGGAACACCCTCTTTAACAGCGTTGTGAGAATACGTACACACCGTGGACAGCTTTTTCATGGTCACCACCATTAAAGACAAGAAATAAATGTTGGTCTAGACAATAATGCCCACTTCCTGTGAATGACTTTTTTTAAAGACTCATGAGGACTTTCCAGGCAATCTGACCCTCAGCTGTTTATAGCTCTTCAAGAAATATTTAATGGCCTTAGGGGCGAACAATTAAAAATTCAACATAGACAAAAACCAATTTTTGTCACAGTAAAACATAAATAATTGCAATTTCTTTCCATACTGCATAATTCTGAGGGTCAAAACTTGCAAATATACCAAATGATTTCATTTTCTACTCTTCTAATTGCCTATTAAACTGTATTTCTCACAGATTAGAAGATAAAAAAAGTAAAATCAAAGCTCTGAATGTATGATTTCTGGAGCTGTAAGCTAAATTAAAAGAGGGGCATTTTGCCAAAGGATAGAAATTATGCTACATCAGAGCAGACATTAAAACACTAATCTGTTAGAAAGTCAAGAATTAGCACGCAATTTTGGTCCTAATTGCTGATTACTGCAACATACAATTACATATAGCTGCTAAGGCAGAAATGTCCACTGATACTGAAAAGATGCATATGTTATGGGAAAGAAATATGAGCTTCTTGCATCCATTTTCACGAAATATATGAGGCATGTTTCAAAGTGGTTTAGAGACTGTGGGAGATGGGACACAGGTGCTTGAACACATCGGTTGTCCTGGTGAAGGAAGTCCAACAGAGGAGAAAGATCCTCAACCCATTCTGAGGGAGGATGCCGTGTACCCCTCCTTTCTTTTTCAGTCATTCTCTCCTACAGCAGTTAGTGCTGCTGTGTCTGACCTCTTGTACTTTGCTCCAATTGACAGTCCAGAACAAGAGATTCCTGTCATATGAAGCCCATGGCCAAGCATTTCTTGCCTTGGTGTTTTCTCAAAGATGTTAAAAAATAGAAAGTGTGACATTTTCAAGTGAAACTCTCAAGCAATAAGCAGCATAAGTTTGAGTGTTGTTGGTGCCTGTGTCTGAGAATGATTTTTAATGTCAGTCTAGCTAAAATGGTTGATGCCACTCTTAGTGCTGTTTGAAATTGACATAAATACATAGTAAAAAATGTGTATAATATTATCATCACCAAGGATTTAACTTTTAAAAATAGAGACAGATAAATTTTTGTTCCAGTTCTGTGACGGTAATTTTTTTTTAAGAATCAGAACCTAATAACTGGCTGGAAGATTACTTGGATTGGGTAGGTAACTGATTAGAATTGATAGGATGATATTGACCAAGACTGAGAGAACGAGTAAGTGTGTGAGTATGTTTGTTACTTATATATAAATAACTTTCAGACAGGGAGACACACAAGCCGACTTTATAAAGGTCTGAAGCCTTCCCACTGTGTTGTTCACACCCACAAGCTATTCAGCTACCCTGACTCCAATCTGAGCAGACTGATGGTCTATGTCATCCATGACTGATCACAAGCTGGTACCATACACAAACAAATCAGCTACTTGTTGTTGGCCAAATCTCAGTCTGCATTTTACCCCTTGGGGCTGCACTGTCTAGAAACAGCTTCCTCCATTGCTTGTGCAGGCTTCAATTTCTTTACCAAAGTGACATCTTTCACTCAACAGGGGTTAAAGCAATGCTTCACTTGAAGGGTAATCAACTTTGGAAAATTGTTCCCTAAATACTGTAAAGAAGAATTGACATGATAGGCTTCTTACACATGTTCAGGAAAATCTTAAAAGGTGAATCTCCTGGCTGAAAATAAATTGGTTACAAAAAATCTATTCTCAAAATTATGTATATAATTATTAAATAGATATAACGAAAATAGATAGTATATAAATTTACATATCTATATAAGTGTATGTACATACACTTGCACAAATATTCGTACTCAGCTACCTCTGCAGATGCATTATAAAAAGTCCAAATAGACATACTTCAAAACAAGCTTTTTTTTGTTTTATCTCTGCAGTCCATACCAGCAGTAATAATAACACCACTAAAGACTACAAACTGAGAAAGAAAATTCAGTTCCTGATTTCAACGCAATGGCTTATCCTATTTGCTACGTTTCAAAACCATTCAGAGTAGCAATTGTGCTGCAAACTGACTTTGTGACAAAAATGATAATCATAGCACTATTTTTGAATATAAAGGATGTGAGGTTGCAAGGTCTTGTAGTTTCTCAGAGTTAGAGACCACTGAAAGATCTACATCAAATCCTTTATAACCTTTCAATGATTAATCTCTTTTAGCATAGCTGTTACAAGCCATTGTTATGAAATTTTGTATTTTGTTCACAATTCTCTACATAGGCTGCCACAGAAATACACCTTTGAAATGTGGTAATATAATGAGATGAGCTCAAATTTGCATTTTGCCATTTATTGTGATCAACAAATTGCACGTATTTACGTTTCCAGTGTGATGTCGCCATTGCCTAGAGTTATAAATTTATTAGTTACGTTTTATGCCAGTTATTAATTAACGACAGATATGTCGTTTCTAAAACAAATCAGACCTTCAATTCAGAAAACGTAAATTTGTCACCGCTGAGTGGCAAATAGAAAAGGCTGATGAACTCTGACAAGTGTGAGATCCTTCTTGTATTGTTTTGATTAAGTTTGAGCAGCATTCTCAGAGCAATGCTGTGGTAATGTGTATTAAAAAGAAATTTAATAAGCTGTACCACCCTGATAACTCCAATTACGCTGTTTCCAATATCAAGCATATATTTTTGTCCAATTTACTTTATTGCAGAGCCCCACCAGCATTTGCACAGCTTGACATTTTCCTGTATTTATACTCTATTAAGGGAAGGCAAGCTACTCTTCCTGAGTGCTTCTGATGATACACATTTGATTTCATTGCAGACAGCACCAGTGTGTATCTCTCTGGGCCAAGAGACAATATCCTCTGACCCCATCAGAGCTGCTGTTGCTTATCAGATCCTACACAGACACCACAAGGGGAAATGGCTAGGGAGAGGCAGCCCTCATTCGGAAACATATATAAAAATCTGTCAGTGTTAATCACATTACAGACTTAAACCACTAATTAAGCTGTGCTTTTAAAGTTTACATTGTTTTAGGACCAAGTTGAGTGCAGTATATAAACTAAAGAAAAGATCACAACTAATTGAAGGGTCATGTATGACTGAGTACCTTTCGAAGCAGCATTTTCGTTGTAATGTGCTAAATAGTCTTGTTACATTGTAAGAATTGTAAGGGAATTCACAGAAACAAAGGGCTGGCTCTTACCATATTTTGGCAAAGTATTATTTGAGTCCGATTTCATGGAGGGTTTCTCTCCATGAGGCCAAGCGAGTTTTTTCACACTGTTGTCCCAGACTCGCCTCATCAACTACCCACCACACTCCTATGAGTCCACTCGCATCCAATGCTAGCCCACTTCTCTCCATTCGTCATAGCCAGACTGGATATCTCAGCATCCCTGGTGCCGACCCCATCTTTTCCATTATTGCAATTAGTCCAGAACTGTCAACCTGGAGCTACCCGGAATGGATCTCGACCTTAGGCCTGGGCATGGAAGATAAACGGAACTTGGGGCCTTGCTTTGCTTACGCGACCTGGAGGTTCTGCTGGATGTGCTGGTGCAGAGAAAGAATGCCTCTTCCCCCAAGGACTGGCAGGGGAGACCTCAACACCAGACTCTGTCATACTGGTCTAAGGTTGCTATCCAGGTCAGTGCAGTCTCAACCCTCTGTAGGAATGCCCTGCAGTGTAGGAAAAAGGTCCCTAAACTTCAATACCTTTCCAGGCGGCATCTTTGCTCTGCTACCTCATGCTTACTCCCTCTCTGTTACTGTACATAGCTTCCAACAAGTCTCATGCTCTACTATTACCACTGCTGCATGCAAAGTGTTCACTTGCTTGCACTTCTTTTTCTAATTTCTCCCACAACACTACTCTGTATGACCTCTGCGCTATGTACACATTCACCCAGGACTCTCTACCACTTTATCCCCATCCACACCAGCAACCACTGACAGCTCTGCCACTCATCTTTTCTTTCCCTTTCTCTCATTCCAGGAGAAATGAGCCCACAATAGGGCATGGAGAGCTAATGTGAGTGATGAGGTACCCAACAATTGGCTCTTCACCCACTATGAGGAGATGATCCTGACCATTACTACCCTGAGGAACTGAATAACTGTGCCAAGCTTTTGGACTGATATCAGAGGCTACCTTTGGCTTACAGTGCTGGGACGTCCTGACTGAAGGAAATCTCCCTTGACTTGACTGATGCCTACTCCCCTTAGACTTTAAGACATGGCCATGTGTGAAATCTATCCTTGTAGCAGAGTTGCAGTGAGTGTTGCCAGTGTGCTCCAAAGTAAGTAACTGTGAGTGAATTGGAGAGTGTGCCATTTTGGTGTAAAGAGGCTGGCACATGCCAGATGCTAGTGCACTTTGATTTGTGGTGTACATAGCTCCTACCCTGAAGCTGAGATGTTGGGTGCCCAAGATGGAGCTCTGGAAGAACAAGCAGTGAGCTGGAGTCGCCAGGTACCCACTCTCTTTGCCCTTTATCAGAGAATATGGGTGGAACAAATGAGTCATTGACACATATTTTTTGAGGACTAAGAGGTCATCTTGGGACCAAGAATTGTGTCTTGCTTCTTGTACATTCTTATGAGCCTCTACTGACAGCCTATTCCATCAAGGTCTTCATTGCAGTCCTTCATAGAGAACTCATGAGTGATCTTGTTCCAATCAAGTTGATTCTTCCATTATTATTTGTTCTCATGCCCTGGCTGCTGTACACTTGTATGCATTTTTTTACTATATGCAGATCCTGCCTCGATGCTATACTCTAAGATATGCACTCTCTCGGTATCTGATCCAGTCACTACAAATGTGAAATCAAATGACAGCGTTTCTTCTTCTGTGCTTTTTAGACTGTCTCTCAGTGTTTCAATTCTTTAGTGTCTGATGAGGAAAAGGGACAAATGTCAGTTTTGTTTTGTGACGAGATAATGTTAAGTAAGATATGCACACTTACACCATTTGCAAATTGTTACTCAGAAGAGAGTGCTGTGGAAGACACAAGTGAAATATGAAAAGAAGCATTAGACGTGCGGATAATCATTGATGAATTCAGCCACACTGATCCCAGTCTCAGCCATGGGATTTTCAGCAATGACCAGTACTGAAACTCAGCATGAGTGGCAACATCTGTGGAGAGAGGAAAACCAAGTTAACATTTTGAGTCGGTGTAACTCTTCTTCAAAATTGGTCCAGAGAAGTGTCACTGAATTTAAGATGGTAAATCTGTTTATCTTTCCACAGGTACTGCTGGATCTGCTGAGCTTTTCCAACATTTTCTGTTTTCATTTTAGATTCCCAGCATCTATTGTACATTGCTTGCATTTGCAAGCAACCTCTTAGAGCCCTCAAATGTAAGATGTCAGGACCAGGAGATTTCATGCCCTGTAATGTCTCCAGTATATTTTCTTTATCAATTTACTAATTGGAATTCCCATTATCTCATTAGGCCCTTGAATCTCCACTATTCCTGGAAACTTCTTTGTGCCTTTTACCTTTAAGGTAGACATTTGTTTACCTTCTCAGTCATTTCCTTTTTACATATGTGTTTGTAGGAGTTCTTGCAATCATTTTTGTATGTCTCACCAGACATTCCCAAATTCTACTTTCTCCATCTTTATTAATTTTTTGGATGTTCTTTGGTGAAATCTAAAGATACGAAAAACTTGCCTAAACCTCACACTTACTACAAATTTTGGCAACACTATAATTCTCTTCTTTGAACCTAATACGATCATTAGCCTCTTTAGTTAGTCCCAAATCAATCACTTTCCCCATTTTATTTCTCAAAATAATCTGAAAAGGAAAAGGTTATCCCAAAATATATGATCTCAACCAATCAAATTGCAGAGAATGATTTTATTTTTATTTCGGGAAGTAATTTAAGAGTCAGATATCTTCTGAAAAGACAGTATATCAATATTTTTTGTTGAAATTATGTACATTTACTCTATGGTTCTCATTGTCATCATTAGTATTCTACAGCATCTGAAAATCATATGCCAGTCATTAATGAAACAAAAACTGTAACTTTTTTTCTTCAAGATACAGAATCAACAAAATCACTGAGAACATCTACACAGACACCATGAAGCATCTGTAATTCACAACAACTGAAGTTTAACAGATCTATTTTTATTTGGTATTTAAACCAAAGCATCCCACATATTGTATTGCACCTTTAGGTATCTGTCAGAAAGACCAAAGGCAAACTTAAAGCAAATAGAAGCAAATGTTATCTAAAAGAAATGTATTGACCCCAAACAAAGAAGCAATGAAAGCCTGACCTATGTCACAAATTGGCAGGAAATAGAATGGGAGGCACTGACAACCATCCAGATGTCTTCACAGCAGGAACAGCCAGGAATAAACAGAGCACTTGAGGACCTTGATGCATCTCTCCAAGGATCCTCGGTAATTGGACAAACTCCAAAGCCACCTGGCCTCTCCACCACACCAAAATCAACAAAGTTAAATCATGAATGCCATCCACACAACTTTGGAAAACAGGCCAATGAAACTACTCAGGAAAGATAGAAAAGAAAGGAAGACACATTTAACAGTTTATCATGTCATTTAGTTCTTTTCAATAAATTACTTTGAAATAGAGTTAGTGATTTTACGAAGGTTGGTGTGGAATCTATTTCACACACAATAAAATCCCATGAATAGCAATTAGATTAATTACTTCACCTACACCAAATAACCCATTCTCGGTGGTGTAGGTTCAAAGATTGCTGTTAACAGGACAACAGGTTCCTCTTCAAATATCATTTTTCAATGCATTTACTTGACAACACAAGGGTCAATGTGGAGTAATTTTACTGGGTCCTGAAGATGAGTGGTAGGTATTCTAAGATCTTGCCTATGAATGTGAGAAGATAAGAAACAGGAGCTTCAGAAAGCCAATTTCAGTGCTTGAACCTGTTCTGATATTCAATAAAATCATGACTGGTCTTTGACCACAGCTCCATTTTCCCACCAGACGAACATCTCTTTTGATTTCTTTCCAAATGTCTACCAACTTCAACTTACAGTTCTGCATTTTAATGCTATACTTTGGAGCACACTGGAGCTATCGTTGAAAGGCTGCTGCAAGAAAACATTGCACACAAGGACAGGCATCCAGTTCACAGCTTGGATCGGACTGTATCTCAGACTGCTTTCTCACTTACTCACTGTGCCTGAAGTTAGATTCCTGACCCTTTCCATATTCTCTGTCCTATCACTTGTTCTGGAAACTTTAACAGACTCTGCTGAGTTCTCCCCACCCCCCTTTAACTCATTCCATAATTTTCCATGTAACCCACCCCCAACTATTAATGTCTAAAGCCCTGACCACAGTCCTTCTTATGCAATTTTCTTACACTCTGGACCCAAATAATGTGAAAATTAGTGATATGAGAGAACAAACAGTTCCTGAATTATTCTTTCCTGACCTGCCTTTGATTGATTGATTGCTTTTATTGATCGTTATAACAGCAGAATATCAATTCAGTACAAAGATGTTATGGTGAATGGGTCTTTTTCCTACACTGGGGAGTCCAAAACCAGAGGGCGCAGTTTTGATCTGAGAGAGGAAAGATACAAAATGGACCTAAAGAGAAACTTTTTCACATAGAGAGTGGTGCATGTATGGAACAAGCTGCCAGAAGAGGCTGGTACAATTACAACATTTAAAAGGCAGCTGGTGGGTACATGAATAGAAAAGATTTAGAGTGATATGGGTTAAATGCTGGCAAATGGGACTAGATTAATGTAGGATATCTGACCGACATGGACAAGTTGGACCGAAGAATCTGTTTCTGTGCTGTTCTACTCTATGACTCTATGACTTTCAGCAAGGCAATTTGCAGTTTTGCTCATGGGAAGTCAGCAGCCTTCCATGAGCTGTGCTGCAGACACTAGGATTGTCAGGATTTTGGTCAAGAGATAATCAATGGTGGGGTGTCACAGATAGATGCAAAGGCAGGACATTGTGGAGAAGTAGTAGCGAAGCAATGACTGGAAAAGGGAACGAGAGTCTCAGTTGTGTCTTTTCGAGCTGACAATGCAGTAATGACGGTTCGATCGGATTCTAACCAGGCTTTCTGGAGATGGTCTGGGAGGAGGGAGGCCTCGTAAAACTGCAGAAGATGTCGGGAGGGAAGTCCAGCATTTTCCCGATGCTGCAGATATTCCCAGAAGCAGTAACAGCAGCAACCTGACTGCCCACCCACCAGAGTCTAGTGGTCGACTCAGAATTACAGCCATATTTTCATGACATCAGGATTTCACTGGTGCCATCAAGGTTACTCCGCCACATGGGGAGACCTCCAGGTACATCAAGGTAGTCTCCCAGTGGGTTCCTGGGAAGTGTGGAGGGTGAGGAGTGTCTTCCACTGTGCCAATTCCTTGCTGCAGGGAGAGTCCTCCTACTAGCAATGACTATTTCCAAAGCCCAGGCACCATCACTGAAGGGTTCATCCAACCAATGGCCCAGCCATTTGTCTAACTGCTGAGCCTAACAGCCTGGCCTCTCCACATTGAAAATATTTCATATCAACCCTTTGAGATATCCTGCCATGGAGACCCCCCTTCTCCCTGCAGCCTCATCACCTGCCACTTCTACTGTTTGCACTACCAAGGCTGCCATCTTTCTGATTGGCATGGCAGCTCTGTGATCAGGACAGTGTCCTAATTTGAGTGACACTGGCATCTTAGCTGGTTACCATTGTTAACATTGGCCCCCCACATCCCACCCTGTGTCCCACTGTCCACAGACATGAGCTTAGGACCTATTTTCAATCCTGGTGGTGGGTCTTCAGCCCATTGTGTGGCTCAGTCTGTCCTGCAGTGGATACTGAAACATCGGGCTGCAGTTTCACTATGGGATTCTCTGGGCAGTACTACCACTGCCAGGGGTGTCTGTCACCTCCATTTTGGAAGAGTTATCGCATGAGATGCCCCGAACCATGTTGAAGCTGTACTCCTCCATGCTTCCTGACAACACTAATGATCTGTCTGACATTCTGTCTAATGCATTAAACATCATGGTGTGCATGCTCACTGGCATTCTCTTGTTGACTGCCCACCAAATTGTTCATCTGATTCCCCTGCTGCAGACCCAACTGTAATGTCCTTCCCTGGGGAGCTGGTGCGCAATCTATCCTTTGTGTTGGCCTGGCTGCAGCCAATAGTCATCTGGTGACTCTCTGGGACAAGATTGTGTCTCTCTCCTATCAGTCCACTAAATTACACGCAGTGCCTGTATCAAAGCTGGTTACTGCAAGTATCAGATCAAGCAACAGTACTTCTTCCTCAACAGTCTGTAGCAGTTCTCAGTCTTACTCTTGAGGCAGTAATAATTGTTTTTGTATATTGTAAGCAGTTCTTGTATATCTGAAAGCAGGATATCAGGAGGGGAGTGTTGGGATGAGGGAAGAGGGCTTGGGTGGAAAGAAAGAGGTTGCATGATCCGGGGTTTGTACTGAGTGCCACGTAACAAGATGAGGCTGTTGTGAGACACTACAATTCAGGAACAGACCATTAACCTGAATGTTCTCCCTGACACTAGAGACAATGGCCTCTGTGATGTCAACCCCATGATGTTGAGCACAGTCTTTTCCAGAGGGTTAGGGTGTTGCAGGTGTTTGCCAGTCCAGATCTTGTTGCATTTGAACATGTACTGCTTTAGTATCTGAGGAGTCTCAAATGGTGCTGAACTTTGTGCAATCATCAATGAACATCCCCATGTCTGACGTTATAATGATGGAAAGTCAATGATGAGGCAGCTGAAGATGGTTGGGCCTAGGACGCTACCCTGAGGAAGTCCTGCAGAGATGTCCTGGAGCTGATTTAACTGACCTCCAACAACCACAATCTGCCAGGTATGACTCTAATCACCAGACAGTTTGAGCCTGATACCCATTGATTCCGGATTTGCTCGGGTTCCTTGACGTCATGCTCATTCAAATGTGGCCTTGATGTCAAGGGTTGTCACTCTCACCTCACCTCTGGAATTCAGTTCTTTTGTCAAGGCTACAATGTCAAGGCTATAATTAAGTCAGGAGCTGAGTGGCTCTGGTATATTCCAAACAAGGCGTTACTGGGCAGGTTGTTGCTGAGCAGGTGTTGCACTGTTAATGACACCTTCCATCACTTTACTGATGCCAGACTTAACTGATGATGGTTTTTCTGCAGCAGAAGGAGAAAATGATTTTTCTGTTTAATGTTGAATGATCTTAATCTTCAATTCCTTATGTCAGTTTTTTGTACATATGGATCTCATGATCCACAGAGAGCACAGTCTAAACAGTTTACAAAATACCACAATCTTTATAATCTGTATTGAAAACCATGTACAGCTATCATGTAGCTCATAATGGAAAACACAACAACTTGTACAGGTTTAGCAGATAGCCTAAGCAGTATCCCGTTCTGTTGATTTCTTTTTTAGCTTTAAGCCTTACTTGAGATGAAACTAGTAATTATATGGTCCCAAGAGAAATTGGGTAAATCCATTTTAATAGTTCAGAATACCTTCAAAAGTTCACTTTCAAGGAAAAATTAATTGATTAATAAATCCCATAATAAGTTAAGCCTCTGTATTCTCTACTATCTGAGTGTCTCAGATGACATGAAAAACAAATGAGAGGGGATAAAAGTTAGTTAGTTTTTTGGCCTCTACAGCGTAGCTGCAGTGAGACAGCTCAAAATCTCAGAAGGATAATGCAATATTTATGTGAAATTTGAATACTGTGTGAGAGTGAGTGAAATAAATACAGAAGTGGGACTGTTTTCATCCAGCCCTGTGATTGCAAAGCTAGTCACAGGAATACATTCTTTGCACATGCTGCATGTTAGACCAGTCCACTGTATGCCTTTTATGCCATCCAGCAGCATAAAAGTTACATTGTTCTGCATAATTCATGGTTATTACAAAAATTGTCTATCCCAAGCTAAGAGCATATTCTGATGAATTTAATAAGGTCTATCACATAGAAAAAGTATTACTTTTTAAAAAATATTTTTGCATGAATTCATTACAGTGCTCAAAATAATTTGAAATGGTTGAAATGTCCCTGTCAATTTCTTTCAAATTAATCATTTTTCAGCATTTTAAATATTTAATATTTTAGGTGACATTTGAATCCAATTTTTGCTGCAATTCACAGATTCATATTTGTCAATCTACAATTAATTACCATTGACTCCAGGAACTGTAATCAGGCGGTGGACCTGAATGAAACCCTTTCGCACATTTGACCTCATTCTTCCAGAATACAAATATTAATAATGTATCATTACATTATTTCTTAATTTCCTTACTCAACCTTTACGACTTTCCATCAGTTTCTGCCTGCCCAAATTGTTTTCAATAAAGCATGGATCCCAATTTAGACCTTCAGAACATTAAGGCTGTGCTCACTTATGTTGCTGAGCAACCCTTTTAAGTCACCTCTGGAACATTCAGGCAGCTGTACCCAACCTGAAAAAGTGCTCAGATGGTTTCAAAAATAAAAGGAACAGTTATCCCATGCCCCTCATCTGATGCTTTTGTTGAAGCAGTCTGTGAAAGTGGCTTGTCTTTCTTCAGACAATGGGAGAAAGGAACTTTCAAGATAGGCCTGGTTGGAAGTGGCAGAAGTCAGGAGCAGACTAGGAATCATTGTCACAATGTGGATCTAGTGCATAAAGGGATTTTAGAAAGTGGTGTGCTCTCAAAAGGTGACAGTATTAATAATTGGAATCTGGAAATCCTGTATTAACTGAAACATGCCCAGCGAATCTGAGGGTAGATAGTGGCCCCATGAAAGGGACTACATCAAGCACCACTGTTAGCACTGAGATGCACAGTCAAGATGCACCCTAGAACAGCACACAGACATGGATAAATGCTGCACTGAGATAGCTGAATGGCCTCCTCACCATGCTACATAGGCTTGACACTGCATGTTTACATTGCCACAGAGCGAACAGCATATCGGATTTCAAGATAGTTTCTAACAACATTACGTTTTAGAACTGGTTAGAACTGGCTAGATGTGGCTGTGTAACATGACAGAATAACTCACGACTTCAGAGTTAAAGCAACCCCAGGTGGCAACGATCACAATATGATTAAAATATAGATCTATTCTGAAAGGGAGAAGATTAGATCCAAGGCTAGTGTTTTAAACCTAAATAGAAGTGACTATATGGGCATGAAAGTTGATCTAACTGAAGTGAAATAACAGAGATAACAAGGTGTAGAGCTGGATGAACACAGCAGGCCA
>NC_063338.1:35059533-35128162 GCF_021869965.1 Rhincodon typus
GGACATAGGTAGGGAGTTCCTGGACCAAGGGGGAGAAAATGGAGTCGAGATAGTTGGAGATCAGTTTGGTGGGGCAGGAGCAGGCGGAGACAATGGGTCGACCAGGGCATTCAGGTTTGTGGATTTTGGGAAGGAGATAGAAGCGGGCAGTGCGAGGTTGGGGAACGATGAGGTTGGAGACCGTGGGTGGGAGGTCACCTGAGGTGGATAGACTTTTGTCAGTCATGGGGAAGATGTTACAATTGATCATTAGAGAGATTTCAGCTGCACATATATAAAAATGTAAGGTAATCAGGAAGAGTCAGCATGGTTTCATAAATCATGTTTAATCAATAATAAATAACATTTAAGCTGTTGGCCGTCTTGCAGACAGACAGTTCTTGGAATGGGACTTCCTCTTGGAAGGAATGGAATGCTGACCTCAAGCAGATGAACTGCCAATGGGCCCTAACATGGCTGTGGATTAAGCTGATCAAGCAGAGATATACTCAACATCAACCTTTATCTGTGGGGACAGGAACTCCATCTCCCAGCATAACATTCAGTTCCTGTGTAATTTACTGCCTGGGGAGCTGGCTCCTGAGAAAGCCAGCTGAGCGCAATTTATATCCCATGTCTCACCTCATGCAGATCCTGCTTTCAAGCTCCCCTGTAAAGTGTATGCAGTAGCTTGTGGATCGGAGGATGAGATCAAACCAAGGTGTTTCTTCATCTTTGCTCCACTCTTGCTTTTTCATTTCTTGCTTCCGCACCACTTGTTGACCATGTGAGTTTCTTGTTTACTGACTGAAGAAGAAAGACATAAGAAAAGGATTATGATTAGGTGTATGTGTGTGGACGTGTACATTGGCAATCAGAATATATTGTGAAATGAGGAAACGGTGAGATATGAGGAGGAAAATGAGGTACAAACACATGGTCAGCTTCGATCCTTTCAGCCACCACCCCAGTCATGGCCGCACCAATGATGGCAAACAACATCTCCTCCATCAGGACGAGAACCTGCAGCTATGCCTGTCACAAGAGATAACAAGGTGTAGAGCTGGATGAACACAGCAGGCCAAGCAACATCAGAATAGCAGGAAGGCTGACATTTCTGGCCTAGACTGCCTGTCACCCCTGGTTAGGTACTGCTGCCTCCACTCATGCACTAACCTGTCCTGCAAGGTGTGTGTCATTGATGTCGCTGCCTGTCTAAATAGCCAGTGGTGTGTGCGAAGTGTGACAATTGAGTGACAGTTTTGTTTCATGTGTGAGGGTGAGTTGACATTATGAATGCTAGGCATGAGTTGTGATTGATAGGGATTGTTGGTATCTGTGAGATAGGGTGTACTGGGCATTGAACTGTGTGTAAATCTAATGGTGCAGTTAGTGGGAAGTGGCATTTGAAAGCTGCATTCATTGATCACAGCCACACTAATCATCGGACCTTCTGGCAGCACTGCATTCAGGTTCTTGGGGCTATATTTGGGACTGATTTTTACACCTACCTAGACCCATTGCCTTTGAGTTTGACTGAAGGGCTTCCTGGTTTCCTTTCCTGTTGGTTCTATGCACTAAGGCCTTCAATGCTACAGAGTAGCTCACACTCTAGCATCTTGTGCTATTCTTTTGTCTTTCCCAGGGCAAAATCACTTGTGCAATGAATTCAAACACCTTCTTCAATCAACATTCAGTCTCCCTTTGAAAGTCGATAAAATGTGGAGCTGGAGGAGTACAGGAGGTCAGGCAGCATCAGAGGAGCAGGAAAGTCAATGTTTCAGTCTGGACCCTTCATCATGAAGAAGGGTAATACCCGAAACGTTGACTACTCCTTTCCTCCAGATGCTGCCTGGCTTGCTGTGTTCTTCCAGCCTCCTGTTTGTCTACCTTGGATCCTAGCATCGGCAGTTTTATTTTTGTCTCTACATAGGATTGATGTTTAAGAAATAAAAACAGAAGATAGCTTTTCAAAAGACTGACACTCCAATGTGAACAAAAGCTTCATATGCACAGTTGCATTATTTAAATTGGTTATTTCACACTTCCTCGTCTCAATGATGGACTGATAAGAAGAGAAACAACCTACAGACAGGTGAGATGGTTTTCACAGGAAAGGAAGCGAAACGTATCAGGCATAAATTCAGGTGGCTTTGCTTATGGGAAAACTAGATTTATTTGTCAATCTTCCCATTTGCATTAGTGCATAGAGCTTTATTGAATTAGCAGAGGTGTTCTGATGTGTTAACCAAAGCAAGTGGAATTGAACTGTTTCTTATTTAGCAGAGGGAAACATTGAAAGGTGGCTCTGTGAATATACATGCTGAAATTGGATCAAGGATCAGAATCTTTCATACCCCTGTACCACAGAAACATGTATCTATATTGTACCTTTTAACATAGAAATACGAAAGGAAAAGAGTGATGAAAGGCTTATAAAAAGGCTTATTAGTCAGGATGCCCAAAACATTAATCAAAGTGGGTTTTATGATGGATTCTAAAAGAGAAGTGAAAGGTGGAGAACTTTGGTTGTACAGTCAGACAAAAGATTCTGTGACTGGTGTGGGTTGGTGAGTAAGAATTCAAGTATACCAGTGCAAGATGGCAGCGGAATAACTGGGCAGGGCGTGGGCTCTTACCAAGGGTCCATCCGCTCCCATCTGCTTTCCTTCATTGTTTTACTTTTACTTCTGCTACTTTATTTCACTTCATTTTCCTTTTCTTTTTGTCTTTCTTTCTTTTCCGTGGTGTGTTGGTCAGCAGCACTGGCGCAGTAGCAAGAGCGGGCTGCATGCGGAATGGCGGATTGGCTTCTCCCGGTGATATGAGGTGGCAGCAACAAGTGCATTCTCCCAGCGTTCGGGGCCGTTCCCAGCAGTGAGGACGTTCTCAGGTGTTCGGGCCCGGTGGCAGCAGCAGTGAGGTCATTCTCCTGGCATTCAGGGACGGCAGCAGCAAAGCTCCCCCAGCAGTCGGGGACGGCGACACCTACAGCAGAGGACTGTTCAAGATGGCCGCACTGACAAGGCTACAGCTGCAACTGAAGCAGGAACCGTGGCCCTTTTTTGTTTCCTACAAATTTGATCTTAAGTATCTGAATACCTTTGAACCTAAGATGGCGCCGTAAGTGGCGACTGTAAATTTTTCACAGTACTCATTCGAGTTCATGTGACAATAAAGCTAATTCACAAAATTAATTCATCATTCCTATGTGTCAGTTCTCCACCCAACTGTCATCAACCCAGTCTGACAGTTACATCATTCAGGGCTCTGGCAGTTACCAAACTACTCTTGGTCATGGACAATGACAATCTTCAGCCATTGTGTGCTCTTGTTGCCCTCAGTGCTTCTTCCAAATGATGCTTAACAGATAGGAGTACGAATGCATTAGCTGAGGGAATACAGTATCAGCAAACAAAGTTTGACCTGAAACCACATGATTTTCTACAGGCAATGTTGCCTGAATACATTCAGTCAGTTAAATACCACACTCCTGTAATGTGAACGGGTAGAAATTACATCATAGATAAAAAGTAAAACCCTGTCATTTCTTCCTGGGAACTTACCTTTGATCTGTGAATTTGATAGAAATAAGTATAGTTTCTGCAGCCTATGTGGTGATGTTATTGTGATGACGCAGGAGCCGCTCTGAGGAAATTGTTGATATTATTTAAGAAAATTGGAGCAAGTGATGGAGTGATTTTCTTTTCTGTTTTTGGAAGAAATTTATGCTCCATTGTTTCAGACTGTCTCAAAATGTCTCTTAGACCCTGCATTAGGACAGTACCCTAACTGTTCCAGCTATTTTTTATCTACATTAACTAGCCACCTCAAGATTATTAATGTTTTTGATGTTGAATTATTAAGATTTTCGTATTGCTTAGGAGATCATGTCCAGTGGATCTAGGTTGAA
The DNA here is from genome assembly GCF_021869965.1 of Rhincodon typus. NCBI lineage: Eukaryota > Metazoa > Chordata > Chondrichthyes > Orectolobiformes > Rhincodontidae > Rhincodon > Rhincodon typus. The sequence goes on from NC_063338.1 coordinate 35,063,426, forward strand.
ATTATACAAAATAGTTTCACTTCAGCCCTTATTATCAGAAAGAAAAACTTTATAGCATTATTCTGAGCTAGCATCAAGATTCATCAGTGAAAGAGAAAGGTATCAAGCTCGATCTGATCCCAAATAATAATATTATTAGGAGGAGTTTATTGATTGATTGATTGATTGATTGATTGACACGTGTACCGAAGTTTAGTGAAAAGCTTTGTTTATGAGCAGTACAGGCAGATCATAGTAAGCAAGGATGTACAGATCAAAAAGACTTAAACAGGGGCATACAGGTTACATTGCACAAGTAATGCTGATCTTGTTAAAGTTGATCTTGCCTAATGCATTATTTGAGGCTAGAGAGTCCATTCATCAGTCTAATAATGGCCGGGAAAAAGCTGTTCCTGAACCTGCTGGAGAATTTGCTCAAGCTTCTGTATCTTCTGCCTGATGAAAGTGGTTGTGGAAGGTTATTACCAGGTCACAATGGGCCTTTGATGATGTTGGCAGTCTTTCCACAGCAGCAAACCATGTAAATAGAGTCTATGGATGGAAGGTTGGCTTCTGAGATAGATTGGGCTGTGTACAGCACCTTCTGTAGTTTCTTACGGCCCTGGGCAGACCAGTTGCCGTACCAGGCCATTATGCACCCAGACAGTATGCTTTCAGTAAGTCCAGGACAGGTTGTCGGTTAGCATCACTCCAAGGAACATGACGCTCTTCGCTCTCTTGACCTCAGTTCCGTTCATATAGATGAGGGCGTGATCTCCTCCTTTCTTTCTGAAGTCAATGATCAGTTCTTTAGTTTTGCCGACACTGAGAGAGAAGTTGTTCTCATTGCATCACATCACCAAGCCCTCCATTTCCCATAGAATTCCTACAGTGTGGAAACAGGCCAATTGGCCCATTGAGACTCTCCGAAAAGTATCCACCCAAACCCCCCTTTACCCTATCCCTGCATTTCCCACCCTGGACACTATGGCCATTTTAGCATAGCTGATCCACCTAGCCTGCACATCTTTGGACTGTGGGAGGAAACTGGAGCACCTGGAGGAAACCCATGCAGACACGGGGAGAATGTGCAAACTTCACACAGACAGGTGCCCAAGGCTGGAATCGAACCTGGGTCCCTGGCACTGTGAGGCAGCAGTGCTACCACTGAGCCACCATGCTGCTCCCTTCTGTATTTTGACTCATCATTGTCAGATATCCACTCTACTATAGTGGTGTCATCAGCAAACCTATAGATGGTGTTCGTTCGGAACTTGGCAACACAGTCGTGGGTGTATAGGGAGTGCAGTAGGGGGCTGAGAACACATCATTGGCGGGGGCTCCAGTGTGGATTGTTATTGTGGAGGAGGTGCATTTACCTATCCTCACTGACTGCAGTCTGTGGGTCAGAAAGCTGAGGATCCAGTTGCAGAAGGTGGAGTGGAGACCAAGGCCAGTCTACAGGGGATAATGGTGTTGAAGGCAGGGCTGTAGGCAATGAGCAGGAGTCTGATGTAGGTGTCCTTGTTCTCCAGATGTTCCAGGGATGAGTGCAGGACTAGGGATGTAGCATCCTATGTCGAAATGTTACATCAGTAGGCAAATTGCATGGGATCGAGGCAGGTTGGGAGATGTGGGCCATGACCAGCCTCTCGAAGCACTTCTTAATTATTAAGGTCAGAGCCACTGGGCAGTAATCATTAAAGCACGTTGTATGTGCATTCTTAGATACTGGGATGGTAGTGGTCTTCTTGAAGCACGTGGGGACTTGGGCTTGTAAGAGGGAGAGGTTGAAGATGTCAGTGAATACCTCCACCAGTTGGTCTACATAGGATCTGAGTGCCCGGCCGTGGACACTGTCTATGCCCGTCGCTTTCTTTGGGTTGACTCCCAGGAAGACTGCTCTGACGTCTTCAGCGGTGACCAAGGGAACAGGTATGTCTGGGGCTGTTGGGGCAGGCATCACCTTGCTGCTGGCCTTCTGCTCAAACTGAGCATAGAGAACATTGAGCGCGTCAGGAAGAGATGTGTCTTTGTCTGCTGTCTTGCTCTGCTTCATTTTGTATCCAGTAATGTCATTTCAGCCTTGTCAGAGGTGATGGGAGTTTGTTTGGTAGGTTTGGGCCTCTAACTTGGTCTAGCACTGCCTGCTGGCATCCCTGATGGCTTTGCGGAGCTCATATCTGGATTTCCTGTATTGGTCTGGGTCATCCGAATTGAATGCTGCGCATCTGGTCTTCAGTAGGGAGTGGATTTCCTGGTTCATCCAAGGTTTACTGTTGGGGAACACTCAGATTGATAATTTTGGATTCTGGAACAATAATGATTCCTTGAATCAAAATCGTAAATGAGTTTCTTACCTCCAGCATGTCATATTATACACAGAAATACAAGAAAGAAAGACGTATATTTTGGGGGTTTATTTTGGCCACATTCTTCACAAACCAGCATGATCTGTTGGTTCCTTTCCATTTCACCACAGGTGATCTATTCGGGAAATGTTGAAACATCCTTCCCTGTTGAACCATTCCATATGGTCCCCAGGAGCTGACAGAATGCCAAGCATGATTATATATCCTGTTATGATCTTCTAGATGGGTGGTCAAAAATACAAAAGTCAGAATGAACATCTGTCTTTGGATTGTAATGCCAACTAGTATAAAACAAGATTACAGCCTAGAAATTGGTTCATGATCAACAAATGACCACAAAACCGATTCTCAGGACGTGGAGGTTGATTTGTTCCTATTACACGATGGGGATGAGATTGTTAAGATCGGAATGCCACACAAACTCCAAAAAAAAGTGCACTCAGCCAAAAAGGTCTAGACTAGGAGTTCAGGTGGGTACAAGATGAGCAGCAGCCCGCAGCATCTCAAAGGTTTAATATGAAGACGAGAAGTATCGGAATATTCCTCCTGGTCCCACATTCATGTAAGCTTTTGCTTTTAATGTGCTTTGTGTTTTTATCATCTATGACGCAGTTTTTCATCACACAGGAATTAATTTCATAACAGGGCCAGAAATAAACATTTTTGAAGTGTGTTTTGCCTGCAGCAGGATATCTTTACCAGATGTGGCAATTGTTATCCCTCATAACATAATAACTAGACATGGGTAATGTGGTATTAAAATAGCTTACAAATGATTATTACAACTCATTAATAATACAAATAGTATTTAGTCCAACATTAAGCTTTTCAGTTTCAAACAGCAGCATGCATCCATTAGTGTGGCATGTTTCAAGTGGCCTTAGTTAAGATGGAGTCTGAGATTTATTCCAACAAGTCATATGCAATGATGTCGTGATGATATCATGATGCAATTTCTTAAAGATCCACTGACATACTGTGAGATATCACAGAACAATTTGGCCCCCTTTCTACATTAACAATGAGCTCAACAATAAATTCAAAACTCAAACTTAGCCTCAGTTGGGTGTCTTAGAAGTACATCAGCCAAAATAAATGCCTCACATATTCAGCAGAAATTAGCTCATGCATGCCATGGGTCATATTACACAATCCATGTACCAGACCTACAATTTATTTAAAATTCATCAAATGTTAAATTTGATATATTTCTCTAATTCTCCATGATAATACAAGATGGGCTATTCTGTAAGGGATAGAAAATCATGTGCAGATGTATTCACAGATGTAAGCAATATTCAAACATTTTATGCTTCACTGATTTCTTTCAGAGTTTTTCAGCATGATTTCTTGCATGAAGGCCATTAGATAATATGTAGAATGACTAAATTTCAATTTGTAATCATTTGTCATTATTAGCAAAGATTTCTGTAATGTACATATTTTCATTGGCAATTAACTATGCTGATTTGAAGGATTATACTTAATAGAAAACTGGGTGCTCAGTGAATCACAAATTCTGTACAGGGCAGAAAGAGGCCATTTGGGCCAATGAGTCTGCACTGACCCTCCAAAGAGCATCCCACATAGACCCAGCCATCCACCCTATTGCCATGACTGCACATTTATCATGGTTAACCCACCTAGCCTACATATCTTTCGACTGTGGATGGAAACTCACGCAGACACGGAGATAGCATGCAAACTCATCACAAACAGTCACCCAAGGCTGGGATCAAACCTGGGTCCCTGGCGCTGTGAGGCTGCAATGCTAACCACTGAGCCACTGTGCCACCCCACTAATTTTACTAAAATATTTATTCTGCAACTTTATTATCTCCTATTTTAAAAATTTCTCCTAAATTATTGTATTGATAAAATATCAGACATCTACACCCGATCTTGATAAACAAACACACAATAGTCATGATTCCCCCGGTCTTTCGCCACAAAATCTGGATGGGTAGCACCCTTTTAGCAATACTGCAAGTATTATTTTGGTTGGAGCTAATACTGTGGATTGTTGAAACAAAACCAAAATACCTGGAGAAAATCAACAGGGCTGGCAGCACCTGTGGAGAGAAAGCAGAGTTAATGTTTCCGACCCATCTTCAGAACTCAATTGTTCTCCTATCCTGGCATGCAATGTGAGTTTCTCTATCCTCATGGATGTGGCCTAGCATGCAGTCTGGGCATTGGGTTTCAGTCCTGTATTGTAGAGACTGCTGATTGAGACTTTACTGTTCTTCCTCTCAGTCTGCTGCATTTCTGTCTCTGCTTTACATAAGAGTGACTTGCTTAGAATGGTTTAATGAAAAAGCAGTTCTGGTATTGCACATGACATATTTTATTGCAAGTAAGCAACTAGCTATGGGTTACATTAATACGATAAATGTATTAACAGTCTGTGAAGAAACCTCAATGTCCGGTCTTACTCCGTTGAGACCCTAAACTGTTCTGCCCACAAGTCTATATGATATTATCGAAGTGGTTGATGCTTAAGGCACTCCTGTGGCATTATTAACCCTTTCAGACCCATATACACAAATGCCTATAACCCTGTCACTGCACTGTACTGTACTATCTACATTTAAGCCATCATGACAAACCAGAATGTGGCTAGCCTATGACAAGGGCTATTGGCTGAGTACCTGACTATGGACTTTGGTGCATAGCCCACGTACATGTGGACTGCGCATGTTCAGTTTATATCAGTTGTGCACTTAATAGGTTGTGAGCAATAACTGGGAATTTGCTGGTACTGCTTTAAATGGAAATAGAATGATCTAGTGGTGGTGCTGAGATTAGGAAGTATATGTTTTTATCAAGTGTCTCTATAAATAAATGCTTAAATATGTGTGTGAAGATTAGGCTGCAATACCATTGAATAACATGTGGATTTGTGGAATAGAATATTATGTATGTAGCAAAAGACATGCTACCACATGAAATGTGGTTGAAGAGACCATTTGACAATGTTTTCACTGCTTGGACCATTGAAGACGAGCCCTGCAAACTCAGCAGAGAGCTTTTCAATTATAGTCTTGCTCTTCTGCATGCTGCAAAATCTGGAGATTGGGATGTGAGAAGAAGGATTTGGGGTGAACATACCATCATCCCTTTAAAGTTTTCAGCCCTGCAATTGGTCACAGCCTCTGCCATTACTGTATCAATGATCACCCTTCTGTGGGGTTGAGGATATACATCAATGTGCCACCTGCTGATCAGGCGCTGCTACCTCTGGTTTTGCACTACTGTGTGCTGCAAGAGTGAGGGAAGTGCGTCACTGAGTGTGGTGAAATCTCCTTTGTTGATAGGGCTGTCATGAGTGAACAGCTGATGGGACATGTATAGTGTGGGATCTGAGCGTGAAATGTGCAGCAGTGCTATGTTTATGAGGATGCAGTGAAGTTTTGAATGTTAGGTATGAACAGCAATTATTGCTGCTTGAATGAAGGAAGAATGGTGTAATGACTAATGTCTGAGGCTAATGGTGAGGTTGATGAAATTCCTGGCCTTTACCGTTCATGTAGAGACATTAAACATTTTCTGGCACCTAATCCAGTCTCCTCAAGGATAGTGACCTGGCATTGACACGTATGTGGTGCCCAGTGCTGTCTGACAGTTTCTTTTGGAAAGCCTCCTGGACACTAGGACAATATGATCTTTCTTCTCCTCAGTACTTCACGAATCCCTACAATGTAGAAGCAGGCCATTTGGCCTATCAATTCCACATTGACCCCCTGAAGATCATCTCACACAGACCAACCCCCTAAACTATCCCTGTAACCCTGCATTTCCCATGGCTAATCCACCTAACCTGCACGTCTTCGGACTGTGAGAGGAAACCGGAGCACCCGGAGAAAACCCACGCAGATGTGGGGAGAATGTGCAAACTTCACACAGACAGGTGCCTGAGAGTGGAATCAAACACGGGTCCTGTGCCACCATGCCACACTTAATCCACAAAGTCCAGTGATAGACAATCTTGGAGTCTGATCTGAGTTATGTTGTGCCATTCTTATGTATTTCTCAAATCAAATTCACCTTTGTAATGACCTACAACACCTGCTTCTCCCAAATTGCAACTCTGCGTTGACAGGGCTTTGTCTTCTATATCTCAGGCTAGCTTTAAAATTGCCTCTCCTGATCTTGCATGTTCTGCACATCAGAAGAATTGGGTGAAGGTTAATTGCACATTGCACCCATTCAGATTTTATCAAATTTTGTGACCACTGACTTTATGATTTTGTCATCACTGGATTTATCCTGGTGTAAAAGTTTTCTTAATAAGTATGACTTAATTTCAACTATTATTTCAAATGATTAATTAATCTCCCTGAATCCATTCATTTTTAAATCTGCTGCTGGTAGAATGGACAGTTGTTCACAGAATAAGACCAAACTTTGAACGAGAAAAGGCTTGGTGAATCTCATATCAAGGAAGCATGCCCATTGGTAGTTGTCATGTCAATACTTGCATGATTGCTACAGAAATGGGTATATTTCATTTATAAATGTGCATGTCTGGACCTTGGGAGCCTTGAATAACATTTATCCTAGCAGTGACCAAGAAATTTACCTGAAATCCATCTTATTTTTCATACCTGCATTATGAGGACAGATATCCTCTCTCAGCTTCTCTTCAGAGACGATGCTTCTCTCAGCTTCTGAGAAGTTTTATATCAGGAGGTAGATCTTCAGTTTGCCACTCTGACACTGCCAGAATCTTCACTCATTTACTGGGTCAAGTTTCATTTGAATTTCATGACAGAATCTCAAAGGATTTCTGTTAAGGGGGAGACCACCATTGTCTGGTTGTGAAATCTCATGACTTCAGAACCAGAAGAAGCTGCCAAGCCTCATAAAGGCAACAGCACAAAGCATTGCAAGATCGGCAGAGAAGGAGTGTAACACTGCAAGGTTAATACAGGCTGAACAAAAGGAGTGACAGCCGACTCAAAGTCATCTCACTCAATGGGGTGACCTCACATCCATTTTATCACCGTTTGCTCACTGTTTTCCAATCTTGTCATATGGAATTGGACAGTAGGCCCAGGAACTAACCATTAAAAGGGTGTATATGAATCATCCATGTGGGATTTAGGCCCTGACACTGATTATCTCTGAGGGGCAGAAAAGGAGAGGCAAATAGCAGTTACAGTAGTGGCTGGTGGAAAGGAAATGGAGGTTGGACTGTTTCCTTCATTCTCTGTAATTCTTACTGACTTACGACAGGATTGTGATGGAAAATCATGGGTGGAACTTATCTCCAAGATAGTGCTGATGCATATTACTGACTACAGTGAAAAAGAATGGAAGTTTTTATATTGTGACATAGTCTTTTACTGTGCAACAAAGCCCGTGGAAACTGATAACTTTAAAATATAGATTACCCAAACTCCAATAGAAATAACTGAAACACAAAATTATATGTTTTATTATTTTTATTGATAAAAATAAACTGAAATCAATGTAGATGAAACATTAATTGTCAAACAACTGACAAAATCAAACTAAAGAAGAGATACTTGTGGCATTAGCTAATTAGTATAATTAAGACACATCTTACAATTCATTTCAATGTGCACAGCATTTCTGGCAGATGCAAAGCGTTACAAAACAAATGAAAAGATGCTCCTAGCTCCCTACATTCTCTTCTCTCTTCATAATCGATCAAAGCGCCCAGGATCTTTGTAAAGTTTTTTTTCCTCAGTCTGAGTCTTTCGGATTTAACTTCCACTAGCAAGGCCCTCCTCAATTGATTCCTCATCCCTTATATCTCCGTTGGTCTTCTCTGTTGTAATCCCTTCCTTTCAAAATGAAACTAAACTCTTACAAGAATCCTATTTCGCTAATAGCACGAAACAGTCTTTCTCTACTCTTCATAGCAGTAGATGTTCCTTTTTTTATTACCACGCAGCAATAATTAGTTTTGTCTCTCTTTCAGCGTCTCACAAAATATCTGCTGCTTTACTGTCAGCCACTGTGAAAAGATGTGGAAGCTGTCATTTAATATTCCAGTAGGTTTTCTTGTATATGCACTATGCCTCTAAGAAAGTTCACCTTTAAGGATTCCACATGCTGTGTGTGTAAAGTATTATGACTCTGCCTGCCAGTTAGTCTGCTGTGCGCTTTGCAACCTGAACACACAGAAATTGTTGGTTGTTATAATGTCAACTTCAGAACTTATAATGTGTTTTTTTTCCTGTTTAAACCAACTAACCCACAGATTTAATCAATTCCTGATGAGCAATAGATTATGAGACCAGTGTCATTATCAAGAAAGGCTTCTATTTGAGTCTCCTTCCCCATGGCAACCGCATAACACTGGGCAGAGGGATAAAACATAACCTCATATTGCCATTCCAGAACATTTTGTTTCATCTTAAGTTGAAGGAAACATTGTAAAGTATAACAATCTTTCAAAGACCAACATTTGTAACACTTTAGCTGCTAATCGCTTGGGGAAACTATGCAAGACAACGCATAAGCAGCAGAAATTAGATTCAAAATTTGCATATTTGGAATAAAATAAAGATTATTTTTAACGACTTACAAAATATAAATAAACTACTCAGAAACTCTGTTAAATGATGTAATTGCTATTGAACTAGTAATGCACCATTGGAAGGTAATTATATGAAGCAATTTTAATACAATGCACAAATTTAAACTCCAAATTGGCAGTTTTCCATCATTATGGTCTGTATATGGACTGAAAGAGTTAATAAGGAAGAGTGTTGTAAGCACCACCCACCTCAGTGACATCATATGCAATGGTTTCAGGTCTCAAAGCATCATAAGCAGTAGCTTATTCACTGTATTGAGCTGGCATGTCCAGGTAACAGTATGAAGGAGATGGGAGTGCATAATTTTAAGATGTCCACTTGTAGCATGTTCTAAGAAATAATGCAGCAAAGTATTTTAATTCCAATCCATATCTACTAATCATCCTAATAACAATGCATTCAATTATTTAATCATCAACAATATTTACAGTTATGTAGTGGTAATGCCAGAAGTAAAGCCCGCAACTCTATTTTGTATAAAACTTTGCAGTAATTCAAGTTGTAGGACAATCAAAAGATTGCAAACTAAATGAGGAAATTCAAATTCATGGACAGGATGTGGATCTTAGCAATGGAGGAAGCTTGCCAGGCTGATCACCAAATTTACCACTGGGTCAAACATAGATCTTTTTAGAAGGAGGAGGTCTCCACTGTTAAGCTCATTAGATAGAATTTCAAAGTTTACAATCAGGAACAAGTAAGTCTTCAACATTAATTTATTTTTCTTTGCCTGTTTTTGTTCATATCTTAATTTTCATTAAACAGAAAATTGTTGTGAAGACTCGTTTTTTTCAAACGTACAAAGGCACCACAGGATTCTATATCTCGCAGAAGAGAAACAGTCTGTTACTAGAATGCTTGAAGGCTTCCAACTTCAGATCCAGCAGAGTTACCCTTATGCAGAGAACCCTTTGAAAGAGTATGTACTGTATCTTTCTTCCATATTTTGAATTACGTAATATCAGGAGATAAAAGAGCCATATTGCCTGTCTTCTACCAGCACAAGGTGGCAGGTCGAAGACTGGCTTCCTCTGGCAAGGATGCTTTCCATCTGGAGAAGCAGTGATAGATCTTGATCTGCTTTTCACAGTCTCAATTTCTGTATGCCTTGCTCAATCGAAGATCGTAGAGCTACAAACTTCATCCTTTTATCTTGTCTCCATTCTGCTAAGTGTAGCAAATCATGATATATATCCTTCCACTACTTTCATCCCCAAAGTATTGTATTTCTCATTTTGCCTGATGAAACTGCTGCATTTTGCTGCAGTTTATTGTTTTTTTCACCATAGTCTCTAATATCCCTCAAATCAGTACAGCTTGCTTATCTTTTAAGGATTTTCCTGGCTCGATGGTAGTTGCCCTGAGGTATGTCATAACATGTCCAAATAGGTTGAAGAAATAAATGATATCATTGTTCATAAAATGAACACAAAATGCAATATAACATAGTTCCTCTGGGTTATAATACCACTGTATCATTCCAGCACTGCACCAAAAGTGGCACGGTGGCTCAGTGGTTGGCATTGTTGCCTCACAGCACCAGAGGCCTGGGTTCAATTCCAGCCTGGGGTGACTGTCTGTGTGGAGTTAGCACATTCTCCCTGTGTCTGTAAGAGTTTCCTCCAGGTGCTCTGGTTTCCTCCCATAGTTCAAAGATGTGCAGGTTAGGTGGTTTGGCCATGGGAAATGCAGGGTTATAGGGTTAAAGTTGGTCGGGGGTGGGGGGTGGGGGGAGGGGGACATTCGTTCTGGGTGTGCTGGTCTTCAGAGGGGCTGTGTGGATTTGATGGGCTGAATGGCCTGCTTCCCCACTGTAGGAAATCTATGATTCCAAAAAGTATTCATTTACACATACATTTACTCCATCCTCAAACAGAATCTTTCTATCTGTGCAAATGCATTTACCTTAATACTATGTGCCTTCAGTTTCATAGTGTGTCTCTTACCTAGCATTCAAATATGTTTGTTCTGAAATCCGTAAATCTGAAGTCCAGTGATAGGTGGTGTGCTGCAAAAACTCAGCTGAATTTAGAATCATAGAACCTTGCAGCCACAGAATGTGTCCATTCAGTCACCGTGCCTGTTCTACCTTTTTGAAAGAATAAGTCATATTTAGGACCTCACCCCTCACCCCTCCTTATAGTTTGTAACTTAGCAAGTTCCTCATCCTCTCATATCAATCCAACTCCATTTTAAAGTTATCTACTGCATGACTTTCCACCCTTTCTCAGGCAAAACATCTGAGATCCTCACAAATCTGAGTGAAAAATAATTCTCCTCATTTCCAAGACAACAAGGTGCAGGGCTGGATGAACACAGCAGGCCAAGCAGCATCATAGGAGCAGAGAGGCTGACGTTTCGGGCCTAGACCCTTCATCAGAAAAGGGGGAGGGGAAGGGGGTTTTGAAATAAATAGGGAGGGAGGGTGGTATACTGCATCCGCTGTACCCGGTGTGGCTTCCTCTACATCGGGGAAACCAAGCGGAGACTCGGGGACCGCTTTGCAGAACACCTACGCTCGGTTCGCAACAAACAACTGCACCTCCCAGTCGCGAACCATTTCAACTCCCCCTCCCATTCCTCAGACGACATGTCCATCCTGGGCCTCCTGCAGTGCCACAACGATGCCACCCGAAGGTTGCAGGAACAGCAACTCATATTCCGCTTGGGAACCCTGCAGCCCAATGGTATCAATGTGGATTTCACAAGTTTCAAAATCTCCCCTCCCCCCACCGCATCCCAAAACCAGTCCAACTCGTCCCTGCCTCCCTAACCTGTCCGTCCTCCCTGGACTGACCTATCCCCTTCCTAACTCCCTACCTACACTCACCTTTCCTGGCCCCATCCCCGCCTCTTCGACCTGTTTGTTTCCTCTCCACCTATCCTCTCCTCTATCCCTCTTCTATCCGCCTCCAACTCTCTCCCTATTTATTTCAAAACCCCCTTCCCCTCCCCCTTTTCTGATGAAGGGTCTAGGCCCGAAACGTCAGCCTCTCTGCTCCTATGATGCTGCTTGGCCTGCTGTGTTCATCCAGCCCTGCACCTTGTTGTCTCGGATTCTCCAGCATCTGCAGTTCCTACTATCTCCTCATTTCCATTCTGGATATTTCACTAATGAATTGGAATATATTTTTCTGATCACTGACTCATTCACCAGATGGGATGGATTTTTTTATTCTGTCAAGACCTCTCATCATATTGAAAATCTCTATTTGATCACTTTCTCTGCTCTCAGGAGAACAGTTTTAATTTCTGTAACCTCTCCTCATAACTGAAGTCTGTTGTCCTTAGTGACATGCCCGTAAACCTCCTCTTTATCTTCTCTAATATGATCTTATGTAATTTGATCTGATTTATTATGGATCCATATCTGAAGTCACAAGACTGTTTTGTACATCAACTTTATTTGGCAATCAATGGAAGGACAATTGATGAGGGGTATTTAGAGCTGGTGACCAATAAAATGTTACCTATTTGCCCTCTGAGTAACTTTGTTAGTAAACTTCACAGCTTTATAAGTAAAAATATTTTTAAGTCTATTGCAATTCATTTTATAAGTGAGTGCCTTTCTACTAGATCGTTCAATTGCTTCATGCAATCTCTTAATATCTAATGTGTCCTATTCAGTCATAATGTACAGCTTTTATATCAAACACTTACATAGGAGGGAATCTTATAGGAGTCTGAGCAACATGAACAGTGGCGAGATTTCTGGTAGAATCAGATGAGAAGTCTGGCGGGGACTATCTTGACATCAGCAGCATCTTGCTCCACTTTTATAAACAAATGGTGTAACAAGTTTCTTGCTAAGCAATGGAGAGTTGCCAAATGATGGTGATTATTGTTTGGTAAATGTCTCATTGATGGCCCAACTTGCCTTATTAACAATCGGGTTTTTACTTTGCCAAACTCGACCAACAAGCGAGATGTCAAGGAAACTTGGCATGGAAACCAGAGCACATACTGTTAAATTAAGCTTACTGCTTGTTCTGAAGGACCTCCATGTTGAACATCATACACCAACCTCTCAGGGTTCGCTCATAGGCTCCATCCACATACATTCCACATCCTCGAACATTGGAATCTGACATATGCCCACCTCCAAGATCCTTGTGGCACATCTTAGAACCACTTGCAGGATATTTTGCACTTAAGTGGACTGCTTGGACTGCTCCAGCGACAATCTGGCTCCGATACACAGCCAGCTGGATCAGCCTGCATCTCTGGGCTTTTCACTCACTGCTACAGCACAAACTCACTCTGAGTACTCACAACATCCCTGCCTTGCATTACTGTGCTTTTTTGCGCTTTGCCCCCTCAGCCAGAGATACCGGCATCAGATTATTTCAGTCTTAACTTGTCAAAAAACTCAATGTACTTGGACCTTGCAAATTAAAAAGTAGAATTCTGCCCTTTTTTGTTCTAACAAAAACAATTCAAAATTTTTAAGGCTTTGTATTTAAATAACTTTACACTAGTCAGTAACCAACAAACATGTGGTGTAACTGTTCCATTGCTTGAATTTTTCTTTAATGGAGATTCACCGGGCACATCTGAGTCAACATGGATGCTTTGATCAGTAGCCTCCAGACATTGTGAGACTGTCTAAATAAAATGAAGGTGAGCAACTTCTGGTTCTGTATACCATCTCTCAGAATCTGCACAGTCTAATGTTAAATCTACTTACCCTTTGATCGGTGAGCCCTCAGATCCAGAACATAAGTATTTATCATAACATTTCATGAGGTCTGTTTTCCCTTCTGATTATAGCTAATATGATGTTCTCATTTAACCCCAACAGATACTCAGTTAATTAGTTTACAATATTAAGCACCAGGCTGTCTACAAACCTGCAATATGGTAATAAAAATTTTAATGGCATCTGCCTGGAAACTTCAGTCCAGCAGCACAATCAGGTAACGCTTTTATCTCTTTATGTCCCTCAGACATCATTTCAATGCATTATGAGTTAGAAAATTGGTTTAAAGACATTGCAAAGAAACACCAGGGGTACTTTCAGTCATTAAAAAATGGACTGTTAAAAAAACTAATCTTGTGATATCAAATTCTCTTCTCCATGTTTATCTTCTTTTTTATGGGTTTAGGTGCTTGTAAGGATGTTTGGATGTCAGCTTGCAACATATTTCTATTATTTCTACTTACAGAAATATTGCCTTTTAAGAAGATATGTTCTGATACATCCATTAAGAAATAGTGAGATCTTCAACAGAATAGTCCTGTACTTAATCTCCCTTGATGAAGCCTTCCATAGCCTTTGAACCTCTTATCACTTTCTTCTGTTCGTGTTCTATCTCTTAAAAACACTTCAACATGAGAACGCCTAGGATGAATGCTCTGGTAAAAACATGTAGGATATGGATGGAAAGTAAAAGGTTTCCTGCCTAAAAGTACTGAAAGGAAGCATACTAAATTCTTTCTTTGCATAACATTCCAGAATTTTTTTTTAAGTACTTCAGAGAAAGCTAGCATCTTGGGCAAAACGTAGGCTAATTAAAGTCTGTGGTCTCAATTTCTTCCTGCCTTTACAAATCAGACAGGCAACATATTTCTATTTTCTACATGTTTATGCTAAGTCAGTTGCAAATCTGGCGTGAGGAATAGCATTCCTGACGGCATCTTTTGCCCCATTATTTTGTTATTGAATAGATGAATTACTTCAGAAAGGCAGAATCTTCTGCCAGCAACTTGTTCATTTGGACTCTTACATCCATTTTCCTTCTCTCAAAGGGTCATGAATCTGTAAAATTCAGAGAGTGGTGGATGTCGGGACATTGAGTAAATTTAGGGATGAAATAGACAGATTTTTCATTAGTAATGGGTTGAAAGGTTATGGAAAGTGGACTGGAGAAAGGGGTTGAGGCCGAAATAAGGTCAGGCATATTCGTATCAAATGGCAGGGTGGGTTAGAGGGGCTCAATTGCCTTCCTCCTGCTCCTAGTTTTCATGTTTTTAGAGAAAGGGCAGAACTCTGGTATATCCAAAATAAATTCTGCCACTTGTTTGTCAAAAACTATCTGATTTTATACACAGAAGAACAAACAAAATTTTGAACTCAACATTTCTCAACTCAACATTGGATGCATAAATCTGAAGAAGTGCACTATTTCAATATATAACTTTTTATGCTAAGTTGAAGCAAATTCTGCAACATATGGTTTTCAACAAAATAACAGGCTCTGTGGGATATGGAACAAATGCACTTCCTTCACTTTGATATTACTTATTTCGGTACTTCTCAGGCCTCCTCCTTTAAAAGATAAAGATCACAGGCAGATAAAAGCTTGACCCTGCATTCCTTCCATAGGTGTTTTTTGTAAATGATGGCACTTGTCAGCATCAGTTCCTTTTTAGTTTAAGATTAATCAGTGAAATGCCAATGTTTCAATATTTCCTGTTAAGAAGCTGTGTAATTAAACAACAACTTCCATGCCCATTTTGTGGAAGTGGCAAATGTAGTTTAGTGTTGATGTTCCAAGTCACTGTCAAAATGATTAAATATGCCTTGTAGTCAGAATGTCAGTCAAGTCCCACAACTCTTTGTGCAGCACACCAAAATAAAGATAAAATAAAACTGTTGTGAAGCAGTACAAGTAAATAAAGCAGGGTGGAAAGGAAAAGTACAAGGAGAAAAATAAAAGGAAATGAGGAGGGTAAAAAATAATGAAACTGAGCAAGAGAACAAAAAAATAGTAGTGACATAAAGGTGAAATTGGCAAAGCAAAGATCAAAGTAGAAAGAAGTAGACAGGCAGAAACAAGTGAAGTAGGGGCAAGGAAAATTTGTTTTGCAGACTCATCACTTTTAAATCCTTAGTTAGAGGTGTTCGAGAAGCTGAGATTTTTAGCACACAAAATATTGAGCGTTATTAAGAACTAGTTGCTAATACAGTAAAGTGATACACTTTTCAAACGTGTTCTAGCCTTCCATCAGATTGTGGCTAATCTTCAACTTCAATTCCGCCTTTATGCAGTAGGTCCATATCACTTGCTTCCCTTAGTGCCGAAGATATTTAAATATTCCCCACAATTGTGCATATACAGTCCTCTAGGCTAGAGAATCTCAAAGATTTACAACACTCTAATTGAAGGATTTCTCCTCATCTCAGTATGAATGACTGTTCCCTTAACCTGAGTCTAAAGCCCAGATTTTCCAATGACCAGATTATCATTACATCAGTATAGATGGGAGTTGTGCATGAGGACCCTGAGAAATCCCTATTGTAGCAGACTCTGATGGAAGTACCCAGAAAAATGAAGATTATGCTTGGCAATTCCCTATACTTGGAAATTTCTGCAAGTATCCATTTAATTTGGAGAATTTAGAGGGTTTTGCTGAAGTTAAGTAAATAGTCACTCAGGAATTGTTTAACCATTAAACACCTGGCCTATAACTCCTCAGTAAATATTCAAATGATCCCACTTTACCTTGTGAACACTGAACAACATCCCCCCATTCCCTGACCTGACAGCTTCCCTGTCCCCCAATATCCAACAACTCCTCTCTAAAGCTAGGACCAGACCAGACCACTGGGCTCTACACACCAACCCATATGCCCTCTACTAGATCTGATCCCAAATGCTCTTGAGTATCACTGGACTATACCCCTACCCATTGCTGGATCTGATGCCCTTTCCCCTAGTGTCTGATTCAACTCATTCCACCAAATTCCCTCCCTGCCATGCTCCCAGACTTTACCCCTCCTGCTCTGGACCCAATTCCCCTTTTCCCCCAATGCTACACTAGATCCCCACCTACCGTCCCAACAATCCAATGCCCCCCTTTGTACACTCCAGACTTGAACTCCACTTCTCCCATTCTGGATTTAAAACCCAGCCCCCTTCCCCTGCTCTGGAATCAATCCATCCTTGACCCGCTACCACTACCTTCACTTTTCCCATTGCTAGACCAGATCCCTCCAACTCTGGCCCAGATACCCCTGCCCCACAAGTAGACCTGCCCCACCAACCCGAGACCTCCCTCTAACCAGACAGTGCCCTCCACAATATCCTACAGCCCCCACCCGTCCATGGCCCAATATCTCCCATTCAACCTGCCCTACCTTAAATACTCCATTTAGCTGGCCTTCTTTCCACATTGCTTCCTGGCACCGTAATCACTGTCACCCTACTCATGGCACTCCATTTACCCTGTACCCTATGCCCTATCTGCCTGGCACACTACCCTCCCGGCATCCTAACCTCACACTTAACTAACGTACTTATGGTTTGACGGCAGCTGTCAAAATGGCTGTCTGTGATTCTGGACCTTTGAATTTCAGAAAACAGCAACTGCTTTGAGAAAAGAACATGTAGTTTTCCTTTCCCCAAACGGTTCTGCTCCACCAGTGACGTATCAGAGTGGATATGCAGCTCCCTATTTCTGAATGAGCCATGACCAGAATCTCCAGTCAGAAATGCATTTGGTAGCATAAAAGAAAGTAATGAGTAGCAATTTGCAATTTCACAGAAAATCTGGCTGTAGATCTCCCAGTATTGGAGTCCTCAGTCAAAGGGAGGATTTTCTCTACATCAACATTGTCAAGCACCTTAAGAATTTTGTATGTTTTCATTTTCCTAAATTCTAGAGAACATAAGCTTCACCTATTCAGCCTCTCCTTATAGTTGAATTTCATCCCTTTGGTTCTAGTATTTTCTTCCTTAGGCAAGGCGTCCTTCAGTGTTGGGCAGAATAAGCATATGGAAATTAGAGCTGTTTGTGAAAAAGAGAAAAGAAAGACTAGCTTAATCCTCAACGGGCTAGGCAAGCAATATATGGAGCAACAATAGAACGCATTCAACAGAGTTCTTTTTAAATTGGTTTGTCAAGAAACAAATTAAGAAACAGTTTATTTTAGATTTGGCATCATGCGATGAGTCAGGGTGATTAATAACTTTGTAGTTAAAGTATCACTGGGGAAGAGTGATCATAAGTCTGAAAACTGGTAACGTAAAAGCAAACCATGTATGTATAAGGAGCTGAGATAGTTTGAGAAATGATATCAAAGGAATAAATAGATAGGCGATGGCAAACATTTAAAGAATTAATTCATAATTTCCACAATTATGCCTTCCCTCAAGGGAAAAAAAATATTTGAGAAGTTAAGCTAAAGCTGAAGTGAAGAGAAGCTAAAGATAGTACTAAAGGGGGACAAATGAGCAGGCAGTGACTAGAGGGATTTGGACCATGTGCAGGCAGATGGGATTACCTTAGAATGAGTGTCAAAGTCAGTGCATACATAATGGACCTCTTTCTGTGTTATTTCTATGTTAAGAGTAAATGTGGCTCCTGTGTAACAAAGGCAGTAGAAATTATAATTAAGAACAGAAAAATGTCAGACATTAAATAAATATTTGGTGCCTGCCTTTATCATAGAAAATATTATTTTAAAAGACTGAAATAGTGAGAGACCAAAGGTCCAGTGAAAATTACTAACTTCATAACAATATTGCGAATAGCACTAGAGAAATGAATGAAACTTAATCCCAACAAATTCTTTGGATCTCATGACTCACTCTCTAGGATGTTAAGAGCTGGCTATACAGGGATATAGATACATTTGGGCCTTCCAGAATGTCCGAGAGTACAGAATAGTTGTCGTGGATTGGAAACTGAGAAATCGCATCCTGCTGGATTGAGGAAAGGATAAAGAGAGAAAACAGGGAACTACAGACCAATTAGTCTGACATCATTAGTAAGGAAAATTCTAGAATCGAACTGGGGATATGTGTTACCTTCCGCGGTACTCAAAGACCATCCTAAGAGAAAAGAAAAATAACAATGATAGAATACACTTGCATAATCTAAATTTTGTAACTTACTATTGTGCTTTAGTCATAGAATGATGACCAGTGACACTTACTAGACCATGTGATGAAGGATGGTTAGTGTTTCTTTGGATAGCAGATCATTATTTTTATCTTACCTTGTTCTTTATTTAACATTCCTCATGGAATGAACTGGCTGCATTTCTCTATCCTACCTAAATATGGGTTAAATGCTTTTCTCAAAATTATTCATAGAACGTGGGCATCGCGGATGAGGTCAGTACTAATTGCTTGTCTCTAGTTACCCTTAAGAAAGTAACAGTGAGTCACAAGCTTGAACCGCTGACATCAGTGTGGTGAAGGTACACATACAATACTGTTAGTTCAAAAATTCCAGGATTTTGATCCGGTGGCAATGAAGCATTGACAATATATTTGTAGGCCAGGCTGGTGTGTGACTTTGAGGGGAAATAAGAGATGGTAATTTTCCCATGCACTTTCTGCCTTTATTGTTCTGCACATCAGAGGGCAAGCTTGCTCTGAAAGGTGCCCCAACAAGTTTGTGTGGCTGGTATTGGTCCATTTACACCCCCAACAGCTTGTAAACTTATATTTTAAGAAATTACAAGTCATTTTAAAACAATATATAAACATTTGATGTAAAAATTAGACATTAATCAGATGGCCAAAACTTGGTCAAAAAGGAGTGTCTTCAGGGAAGAGAGAAAGAGAAACAAAGAGGCAGAAGGAGGAGATTCCTCAGATTAGAGCCCAGCTAACTGAAAGCAGTGATGGAGTGACAGCAGCCATCTCAGTGATGGCTAGGTGATGAGTGCAGCAGTGTAGATCAGCACACATAGGGGTGATCAATAGTCTAACAATGGGAAGGATTAAGGATTTGGTGAATGATTGGATAGTGAAGAGGTGGTGATGGGTTTCTGGATCCCTGCTCTGTGAGTGGTGGAACTCAGGTATTCAGGAACAATCTTCCTGTGACCTGGGGTGCCAAGAAAGGGATTATTACAGCAACCAAAATATTGCTTGTAGGAGAACAGGCATTCCTGGTAAAAGCAAGTGATTTGCTAACGGTTGCTGGGGAGTAAGGATTGCAAAGGATGAGGTGTTATTCAGCGGAGAAGGCAGGAGGTTAAGCAAAGCACAATTCAGCCAGAGGAAGATATGGTTTTGAGTCAGTGCTTGGGAAAGAGGAGTTATAATCGTGTTACTGCGTAATGATATCACTGAATTAGGGAGGTCAAGGTACCCTTCATATGAGGCCACAATCTTCAAATCCAAGTAGTGTGGCTGGGACGGGTCATTTGGTAAGTGATTGAGCAGACTTTAAGAATAAATGCTGGCAGGTAAAATGAATGACGCATGGCCTGGGTGTGAACTGAAGAGGCTGGGAAATTAACTGATTGCATTTCTCAAGGTCGGTCACAGGATAATCACGGGTTTGGTTAATTTGGTTGCCAGCATGGTGAGTTTCTATGGGAAAACGACATCAGCAGGGAGAGATGGGAGGAAGTTCAATAAGGCTGCTAAAGGGCAATATTTTTACAAAAAATATTAAATTTCCTTTGAAACATTAAACGCATACTTCCTATATTTGGCCATGCCAAGGAAGGTGGTGGCCAAAAAGAACCTCATAAGCTGTTTCACAGCAACACTCAGAGGCTAGAGGTTGTATTTACATGCAACTGTTTTTGGTCGGAGCTTTCATTGTAACAGTTCAAACATTTAAATATTAGTTATTAACCTCGTGAAATTCCTAATGCATTGATGACATGGCAATTCTTCCAATGAGCAATTACTCAAAAGCTGGAACTGTCAAAAAAAAGTCCCCAACTCTCAGCTGGAAACTTCAGAAAGTTTTGACATATTTTATTAGTTTCACAGGAAACATTGAAGGAGTTAAAACCCACACTGACTCCTGGTTAGGTATAAAGCTGACCTTGCACCAACACCAATGCTGACTTACCAGTGACCCAGCAATCAGTCACTAAACTTTCTCCACGACAGACCTCCCTGTCGTAACACTCCCAATCCTCACCCTTAACCTCCTGGATACTTGACATCTCCCAACCAACACAAACACAAACACAGAAGCACCTAATACACTAACCCACTTACTTGTTACCTCTATCCAACACCTACGTGCCTTCCACCCTAGCCCACACCTACCTGTCAGCCTATTCCTTCAACTACTCATTTGTCAGCCTACCCCCTTACTCACCTAGTACCCTCCAATCTCAAGTATTCACCTGCCACCCTATTCCTTCATTCCCCTACAATCCCTAACCTTCGCCAACTGCCACCCTCTTACCATTACCCAATTACCAGCCACCCTACTCCCTCTCCCAGTTATATGCATACCTTCTCTCAGCAGCTGTCAGAGTGGTTTTGGGACCTTTAACTCTTCATTTATTGGAATATAGCAACTATTGGCATAAAAAGCTTATATGCCTTGGCCTTCAACGTTGGTCCTGTACTGAGTAAATTTCTATTTGTTTTCCTAAGGTAAAGGCAATAAGGATAGGCCAAAGTGTGACTGTAAGAATTCCTGAAAGATAAGTGCGCAATCAATAATAAGACAACATCCCCTGGATCTGTTCTGACTGTAATTGGAAGATCTGGGCCATACTCGAAAAATCCTATCACAGAACCATCTCATAACATAACTGATATTGCAGTTGGAGATAACAAGAAGTGCAGATGCTGGAGTCAGAGATAACGCAGTGTGGAGCTGAAGGAACACAGCAGGCCAGGCAGCATCAGAGGAGCAGGAAAGTTGACATTTTGCATCAGGACCCTTCTTCAGAAATGGGGAGGGGGTAGGGAGCTGGGAAATAAATAGAGAGGAGGGATGGGGCTGGGGAAAGGTAGGTCAGATGGTGATAGGTGAATGCAGGTAGTGAGTGGTGGGGATTGGTCAGTGGGATGGGTAGGTTGGATAGGTGGGAGAGAAGATGGGCCGCTTGTGTCGGGTCAAGGAGGGGGAGGGAGGATGGGTGGGGCTTGGGAAAGGTAGGTGGGGTGGTGATAGGTTGGATGCAGGTAGGTGTAGTGGGGATTGGTAAGTGGGATGGGTAAGGTGGATAGCTGGGGAAGAAAATGGGCAGGTTGTGTCAGGTCAAGGAGACAGAGATAGAGAGATGTTTGGATGTGGGATGAGACCAAGGTTGGGGAGATTTTAAAACTGGTGAATTCTATGTTACCCAGGGAGTGGGAGGGGGAGTTAGAATGGCTGGCGACTGGAAGGTATTGTCGATTATTGTGTACAGAGCACAGATGCTCGACGAAACAGTCTCTGAATCTCTGCTTGGTCTCACTGACGTAGAGTAGGCCACATTGGGAGCAGCGGGTACAGTAGACCGAGTTGGTGGATGTGCAGGTAAACCTCTGTTGGGTATGAAAGGTTTGCTTTGGGCCTTGAATGGAGGTGAGGGGCAAGGTGTAGGTCCGGTGTAGTACTTCCCGCGGTTGCAGGGAAAGGTGGCGGGGTTGGTGGGGTTAGTGGAGAGTGAGGAGCGGATGAGGGAGATGCAGAGAGCACGGTCCCTACAAAAGGCAGATGGGGTGGGGAGGGAAATGTCTCTTTGGTCGTGGGGTCGGATTGTAGGTGGCAGAAGTGGCGGAGAATGATACACTGGACGCAGAGGCTGGTGAGGTGATATGTGAGGACAAGGGGGATTCTGTCTTTATTTTTGTTGGTGGGAGGGTGTGTGAGGGCAGAGTGCAGGATATGCAAGAGATGCAGTTGAGGGCAGTTTTGATCACCAGAGGGGGTAAGTTGCGGTCCTTGAAATAAGAGGACATCTGGGATGTCCGGGAGTGGAACACTCCATCTTGGGAGCAGATGTGGCAGAGGCAGAGGAATTGGGAGTAGGGGATGGCATTCTTGCAGGAGGGTCGGTGAGAGGATGTGTAGTCCGGGTATCTGTGGGAGTCGGTGGGCTTGAAATAGATGTCGGTGTTGAGGCCGTTACCAGAGATGGAGAGGTCCAGGAAGGGGAGGCAGGTATTGGAGATGGTCCAGATGAATTTGAGGTTGGAGGGAAAGGTGTTAGTAAAGTTGATGAACTGTTCAAGCACCTCATGGGAGCACGAGGCAGCGCCGATATAGTCGTCAATGTAGCAGAGGAAGAGGTGGGAGATAGTGGCAGTATAACAGCGGAAAAGGGACTGTTCCACGTATCCTACAAAGAGGCCGACATAGCTTGGGCTGGTACGGGTGCCCATGGTCACCCTGTTAGGCTGTAGGAAGTGGGAGGAGTTGAAGGAGAAGTTGTTAAGGGTAAGGATAAATTCTGTTAAGCAGATAAGGGTGTCGGTGGTGGGGGACTGGTTGGGCTTGTGGGAGAGGAAGAAGCAGAGGGCTTTTAGGCCATCTGTGTGGGGGATACAAGTGTACAGGGATTGGATGTGCACAGTGAAGATGAGATGTTGGGAGCCAGGGAATTGGAAGTGTTGGAGGAGGTGGAGGGCATGGGTGGTGTCCCGGACATAGGTGGGGAGTTCCTTGTCCCAGGGGGAGAAAACAGAGTCAAGGTAAGGTGGAGATAAGTTCAGTGGGGAAGGAGCAGGCAGAGACAATGGGTCAGCCGGGACAGTCAGGTTTGTGGATTTTGGGAAGGAGATAGAACAGGGCGGTGCGGGGTTGGGGAATGATGAGGTTGGAGGCTGCGGGTGGAAAGTCACCTGAGGTGATGAGGTTATGAATGGTCTGACAGACAATGGTTTGGTGGTCAGGGGTGGGGTCATAATCGACGGGGCAGTAGGAGGAGGTGTCAGAGAGTTGGTGCTTGGTCTCCGTGATGTAGAGGTCAGTGCACCATACCACTACTGTGCCTCCACTTATCCGTGGGTTTGATGGTGAGGTTAGGGTTGGAGCGGAGGGAGCAGAGGGCTGCGCGTTCCATGGGGGAGAGGTTGGAGTGAGTGAGAGGGGTGGAGAGGTTGAGGTGATCGATGTCACGACAGCAGTTGGAAATGAAGAGGTCGAGGGCGGGTTGGAGGCCTTGGGGTGGTGTCCAGGAGGATGGAGCTTGTTGGAGGCAGGAGAAGAGATCAGCAGTCGGTAGGTTAGACTCGTGGTCAAAGAATAGGCGCGGAGTTAATTACAGTTAATATGTTACATTTTATAATATATTTTGCCATAGATGGAGTCTGACATAGGAGTTTTGAAATGGAATTTTGTGAGTGTTTGAATAGTTTTAATACATAAAAAATAGTAATTTTCACAGGATTTAAAGTAATGATTACTGAATATTCTATGCAAGAGGGAATGTTTTAATAAATTAAGGAGTATGTTTCTCCGATGTTACTGTGCTAATACAAGCACTGACAGTATATATTTTTGTAATCACCAAGGTTAACAGTTATAATATTCTCTTTCTTTTTGAAGGGCTGTTTATGGCTGGAAAACATATTTTGTAATCCAAATATTCTTGTACAAAGCAATACTTTTGCAAGTTCTAGTGAATTAGATCAATATTCTGGGTTTACATCACATTATAGCTGGGAGCTTCCTCCAAGTTTTATCTCTTGCACTGCCTTAAGCCCCTTTGAACTGTGGCATAAACAGGATTTCAACCACACCTTCAATGAAATTACAGACTCAGAGTGGGAGCAGCTCCAAGGAACGTAAACCCTGTGTAATGATTTGGAGTCAGAGTCATACAGCATGGAAACAGACCCTTCAGCCCAACTCATCCATACCGGCCAAGTTTTCCAAAACTAAGCTACTCCCATTTGCTTGTATTTGGCCCATATCCCTCTCAACCTTTTCTATTCATGTACCTGTCCAAATATCTTATAACTGTTGTAATTGTATCTGCATCTTCTACTTCGTCTGGCAGTTCATTCCACAAATGAACCACTCTCTGTGTGAAAAAGTTGCCCTTCCAGTTCATATAAATTTAATTTTCACTTCATTGTGGGAGTGGCCCAGAGAGTATGCAAATCCAGATTGTTCAATCATATTCAGCGCATATTACTTAATCACAAACAAGACGAAAGCAAGTTGGTTTGAATGAACTAACGCAGATATTTATATGTGGTCAAAAATCAAACAAGATTTTAATGTTTACTGGAGCAGATTTGAGGAATTGTACAGCTTATTATTGTTTTAAATAAAAATCAAAAGAACTGTGGATGTTGTAAATCAAAACAAAAATAGAAATTGCTGGAAAAGCTCAGCAGGTCTGACAGCATCTGTGAAGAGAAATCAGAAGGGTCTGAGAAAGTATCACCTGACTGAAACGTAAACTCTGATTTCTCTTCTGAAGAATGGGACAGCATCTATTAACTAAAGAGGACAATAAATGGTAGGATTTGAACATTGGACTACAATGCTAACGACAATGCTCTTTTTTTATTAAGATTCAAATATACCAAGAGCCAGAAATTCATACATTCCTGCCTTTGGGCACAGCATTGTGATTTGCACCCTGACTGTGTTGGTTCCTAATGAGATGGTCAGCACATAAACTTGGTCTATCCACTTAACTGCAAGATCCGAATGTGAGACTCAGTGGGTTCCATAGTTTTATTCCACCTCATATTACCTGTTGGCTGTGCACGCAGCAAGGGATTTGAATAGTGTCACCCAGAAGAGACTTGGTGATGCTATCCTACTCTTCCCATCGACAGGTTGCCCTTCTTAAACAGAAACTGCACCAGATACTATTGAGGACTTGGAAACAGTGCCATAAAACATTTAGTTAACTCACAGGGACGGTTGACATCAGTGAATGCTCATATGACATCTCCCAGGCGTGATGTGTACATGTGAATGCACACGTTCAAACACTTCAATCAAAAAGTAAGTTAATCCCTGTTCTGAAGAAAGGTCACTGGACTCGAAGTATTAACTCACCGTTCACTCCACAGATGCTACCGACCTGCTGGGCTTTCCCAGCAATTTGTTTTTGTTTGCCACTTAAGCACGTTTACCCAGGTTCCTTGTAGTATCAAGGCCAATAAACAGACACAAAATAAATAACCAGTGAAACAATCGTAATTTTTATTAACCAAATAATTAAAATAATCAAGCCACTCAACGTTTAATTGTAGTGTTGTCCAAGACTCCCCAGATATACTTCCCGTACATACTTGAACTAGGGATGGGCTGGTGAAGCTTGCAAGGTTCATTCTCTCTCTCTCCGTCTTCTTCCGCAGAAGTGGATCTCGTACCACAGCAAATCCTTTCATCTTGGTGCAGCATCTCTGTTGGTGGAGTTTCTGCTGCTTTCGCAAGTCCAAATCCAGAGTTATATACTTTTCAAGCGCATTTCTGGAAAGTTTTGTTGACCCACCGAATGTAGAGCGCAGTCTTTAATCGTCAGAGATAATCGTCAATGTTCCATTCCAGGGTCTTTGATCATTTGCAATCTTTTCTCTGTTCACGGCGTGAATGACAAACTATAGGTGCCGTTCTGTCTGGGGAAAGGGTTCAAATGTAAATACACCTTTTACATCTATTGGTACCATGTATCAATTGTGTTTGTGAACACTTGCTTGAGTTAGGAAGCCCTTGTTAGCACTCTTGTGTACTGGCCTAATCAAGTCTGCATCATGTCCGGGTTCTGCAGACAGTGTATTTGACATATTCTTAGCAAGCTTTCCATCATTCAGTTTTGTTGGCCAGTTCTAGGTCACTGCCTCAAAAGTCATCTGGCTCCATTGGTACCATAGCATCAAGCTACTAAACTACTAATGAGTCACGCACTCATCCTTCACTTATCAAGCAGTACCCTGGCACTTAGGACCTGTGGTATTGTGCATTGCTGTGAACATTACAAATATGTAAATTAGGAGGAGAACAGGCCATTTGGGCCTTCAACACCTTGCTGTTATTCAATATGTTTATGGCTGATCTGCTTGTATCCTGAATGCACATTCCCATCTATCACTAATGCCTATTGAGTTTTTGCCGAACAAGCACTCACCTGTCTCTTCCTTAAAAATATTCAATGATCCTGTATGCACTGGATTGTCTTTGATAATATGATCCTTTCTTTTGTGACTTCTCAAATCCCAAGTCACCCGAATTCTGGTATCTGCTAAGATGAACAAGTGGTTCATCTGATCATGTGGTTACGAACATCTTGCTTTCCTCCCACGAGCAAAAAGGAACAGCATAGAATTGTTGCTGTCACATCCCTCAACCTTGACAATCGAAGCTACAGCTAAGATTCTGACATTGCACATCCTTGGAGGCTGGCATAGAGTTGGGATCACCATGTGGTGAGTATGTGACTCACAACCAGTCCAGGAAAAAAAGACTTATAAATTTGCCAGCTCACCAAAGGGTGAGGTCACAGTTAAGTTTTGCAATGTTGAGATCCCAGTGGAGTGGTTTACAGTAGAGTTCTAATGGGTATGTACACTGTGATGCTTACTGCACTGGCTAAACTGCTAGACCGCCTCTTATCACTGTCATTGGAGAATCATAGGATCCTTACAATGTGGAAGCAGGCCATTCAGCCCATCAAGTCCATATTCGAAGAGCATTCCACCAAGATCTACCCCATTCCTGTAACCCTTCCTTTCCCTTGCCTAATCCACCTAACCTGTACATGCCTGGACACTGTGGGCAATTTAGCATGGCCAATCCACCTAACCTGCACATCTTTGTACTGTGGGAGGAAACCCATGCAGACATGGGGCGAATGTGCAAACTCCACACAGACAGTTGCCTGAGGGTGGAATCAAACCCAGGTCCCTTGTACTGTGAGGCAGCAGTGCTAACCATTGAGCTACTGTGCCATTCAAATCTAAGTTGACAGCGGATACTGTTCAGAGTTTGCCATCTCCACAATCTCTGCACCATCTCACTGTTACTCTGCAAACACAGAAATAACACCACTACTTATATTTGCCCATTGTAGCCTTTGTGTGGGTAGCTTCTGGATTCCCTGGCAGAATCTCAAAAATAAATTCCAGAGACCATTCATGTCAGAAGTTCTTAAAATGACCATACATACAATTGGGTTGTTTGATCTTTTAAATTATACTAATATAAGGCCCATCCGAAACCAGAACATTACTTTTTCACACGGTGATCTGTGGATATGTAGACAGAGCCCACATGGTCTGAACTTTGCATTTTGGCAATACAGTGGCAGATAGGCTTTGTGACATTAGAGGATACTGTTGATTTGCAGCCTTCTATTGCATGCAGAGAACCCTCTTCCCCTGCTAGTAAGGCAGTGCAAATATAGTTTAACTCTTAACATCTAATTGCTAAATATAAATTACTGGAACAATATCTTTCATGGCTGTAAGCTTGTTAATCCTTAGCTCAATAACTGGCTTATCCAGCTACCTCACACATCCAGCTCTCCCAAAATACCTCAACATGCAATCTTGAAAACTCACTGTGTGTACAGTTGATTAAATGAAGTTGGAAGCATTGGCTGAAGCCTTTGGGAAATATTATAAACAAGATGAGCAGATTTTTTTCTTGACACAACAGATTGCTAAATCTGATGTTATTTGTTCAGTTGGTTTTTTAATGACCAGTCCCAGCCAGGCTTAGGGAAAAGCAAACAATACATCTTTTCCTTTTGGGATGTGGGCATTGCTGGCTAGGCCAGCATTTATTGCTCATCCTCAATTGTTCAAAGAGCAGTTGAGAGTCAACCACCTTGCTATGTGGATCTAGAGACACATGTAGGCGAGACCAGGTAAGAACAGCAACCTATTTCCCTAAAGGACAACAGTAAAGCAGATAGGTTTTCCTCAATAATTGGCAATGGTTTGGTGGTCATCATTAGACTCTCAATCCATTGAACTTCCCATCATCTGCAATGGCAAGATTCAAACCAAGCTCCCGAGAACACAACCTGGGTTTCTGGATTAATAGTCTAGCGATAATTTCACTAAACCATCACCTCGCTCTCACTGTTGATCTGATCTAACTTCATAATCTGCCAGAGAGGCAGTAAGTCTTTGACCATCAGCACAGTATTCGTACCTGATGAAGCAGAACGGTAGTGGAGAAAATGCTAATAATTCTATAAAAGATTTCTTAGTAGACAACTTAGATATGCATATGAGGGTCTTTCAGTGACAGGACCTGACAGAGTCAACAAGGTTTTATGAAAGAGAAATCACGCTTGATTGGAAATTTTTCAGAACAGAATTAGGAGAGTTGTTAAGAGGGAGCCAGTGGATGTTGTATACATGGACTTTCAGAAAACTTTCAGTTATGTCCAATATAAGAAATTACCACAGAAAATTAAAATGCATGAGCTTGGGGTTAGTGTACTGACATGGATGGAGAACTGGTTGTAAGACAGGAAACAAAAAGAAGAAATAAACAGGTCATTTTCTGAGTGGTAGGCAGTGGCTAATGGGGTACTGTAGGAATCAGTGTTTGGACCCCAGCTATTCATGATATATATTAATGATTTAGATGAGTGGCCTAAATGTAATATTTCCAAGTTTGCAGACAACATAAAGCTAGGTGGAAGGGGAGCTGTGAGGAAGATGCAGAGATGCTTCAGTGTGATTTCGATTAGTTTAGTGAATGGGCAAATGCATGGTAGATGAAATATGATTTGGATAAATGTGAGGTTATCTACTTTGGTAGGAAAAACAGGAGGGCTTGTTATTATCTAAATGGTGATAGATTAGGAAAGGGGGAGATGCAACAAGACCTCAATGTCATTGTACACTGGTTGCTGAAAGTAAGCGTGCAAGTGCAGCAGGCATACCTCCACTTCTTGGATACTTCCTGGGGAATCTCATGAAATGATATCCTGCCTGATCTTGAAAACCTAAAATCTTGATTCCAATCAGTTGGGAGTTTTCAGGCAATTCACATTGACTTCAATTTTGCTTGTTGGTGCTGCACTTGGTCAAATACTACAACTGATGTCAAGGGCAGTCAGTCTAACTTCATTTTTTGATTTCAGCTCCTTTCTCTATGTTGGAACCTAATCTAAACACCAGTGAGCAGGTTATTTCTGAGTAAGTGCCATTTGATAGGGCTACCCATGACCCCATCCACCACTTTGCTGATGACCAAGAGTAGAATAACAGAAAGTAATTAGTCAACAAGGTGCAGGGCTGGATGAACACAGCAGGCCAAGCAGCATCATAGGAGCAGCATCTGCAGTTCCTACTATCTCTGAGTAATTAGTCAAGATGGTTTTGTTCCGATTTTTTGTGGTTACAACATACCTGGGCTATTTTCCATGTTAGATGCCAGACGAGAACAACTTGACTAAGGGCACAGCCACATCTGGAGCATAAGCCTATAGTTCTAGACTCCATACTGTGAATAGTTCAAGTCTCCATACTCTATACAGACACTGGAGATGAACAAAAAAGATCCACATCAATGATCCCAGAACCTGTCACTGGGGGTCTGTTCTCTAGAGAAACCTGGGGATTCATCCAGTGTAAGTGTTTGATGTAAAGAAGCAGTTTCAATTCATAGAACTGACCTAAATTAAAGGTCACAAATATAAAACAGTGAATAATACTGGGGATCAGTTAGATGGAAAGTTGGTTTTTGATGCAGACTGAAAGCCACAGCACTGATTCAATTCCCTAGCTGGTTGAAGTTAGCATGAAAGCCCTGGCTTGTCAATCTTGCCTGAGGAGTGATGACTCTGAGGTTAAGCTGATAACAAGTCATCTTTCTCTAATGAGAGAGCAGCCTATGGACCTCTTGGACTGTTGTGACAACATTTCAGTCAATTCATTAAAGAACAGGAAGTTCTGAAGTATATTCTTCACCCAGAGCATGGTTAGAATGTGCAACTATCTAACAGGGGGAGTAGTTGAGGTAAATAGAACAGATCCATTTAAGGAGCTGCGTGGAAGCATGTTCCAGGGCAGTGAATAAAGACAGCCTGAGATTTAGGGCCTTATTTCTGGGGCTGAGAGGACTCTCAGAGGTGTGTGTATGTGTGTGTATGTGTGTGTGTGTGTGTGTCCGTAGACAAAGGAGAGGGAGTAAAAACAGAAGTTGCTGAAAAAGCTCAGCAGGTGTGGCAGCATCTATGAAGAAAAAATCAGAGTTAATGTTTCAGGTCCGGTGACCCTCCCCGTTCTGAGGAAGGGTCACCGGACCTGAAATGTTAACTCTGATTTTTTTCTCCACAGATGCTGCCAGACTGCTGAGCTTTTCCAGCAACTTCTGTTTTTGCTCCTGATTTACAGAATCCGCAGTTCTTTCGTTTTTTTTAAAGGAGAGGGAGTGATTTGTCAGTAGGAACTAATAATTTCTGCTTTCTACTAATCTACAGTTTAGAGTTAATAACATAAGAAAACTAAACTTGGCTAAATTTTGGTTAATAATAGTTTAACTTAGGGTGTGGCAGGTAAGATCAGTCCCATGTGTTGCTCAGTCTGCAGTATGTGGGAATTCTTAGTCACTCCCGTTTGTACTCAATGATCTGGACATGAATGTATGATCAGTTTGTTCACAGACTACATGAAAATTAGTGATGTGGTGAGGAGGAAAGCCATAGAGTACAGGGCAATATAGATGGACTGGTCAAATAGGCAAACAGTGGCAAATGGAATTTAATCATGAAAAGTGTGTGGTGATTTATGTTGGGAAGACTGTCAAGGCAAGGGAATACACAATGAACAGTAGGGCCCTCGGAAGTACAAAGCATATGAAAGACCTTCATATGCATATCTACAGATCCTTGAAAGAGTAGGACAGGTGGATGAGTGATTAAGAAGGCATATTGGATTCTTGCCTTTATTTGTTGAGGTATTAAATATGTCAGGACCAAGGTTATGATGGAGCTGTTAATAATGATAGTTAAGCCACAGCTTGAATACTGTGTGCAGTTCTAGTCTCCACACTATAGGAAGGATGAGATTGCAATAGAGAGGGTGCAGATGGGATTCATCTGGATGTTATCTGAACAGGGGTGATTCAGGTAAGAAGAGATACCAAGACAACAAGGTGCAGAGCTGGATGAACACAGCAGGCCAAGCAGCATCATAGGAGCAAAAAGGCTGACGTTTTGGGCCTAGACCCAAGGGTCTCGGATTCTCCAGCATCTGCAGTTCCTACCATCTCAGAAGAGATACCAGATTGGCTGGTGTTGTTTTCCTTCAAGTGAGAAGGCTGAGGGGGTACACTGTAGTATGAGGAGCTTAGGTAGGGTAAATAGGAAAAAACTTCTGGCCTTAGTAGAGGGGTCAATCATCAAGGGGCATAGTTTTAAGGTAAGGGGCAGTTGCTTTTAACAGGATTTAAGAAAGAAGTTTTTCACCCAAAGGATTGTGGTGGGTAACTAGAACTTACTGCCTGAAAGGGTGATAGTGGCAAGAGTTATCAGAACATTTAAGAAGTATTTGGATTAACGCTTGAAATGCCTTAGCATGCAAGACTGTGGACCAAATGCTGCAAAATGAGATTACAGTAGATAGGTGTATGATGGCTAGCATGGTACGACGGGCCTAATGGGCCTAAGAACCTTGTTTTGTGTCATAAAACTCTATGTCTCTTAGGAGAGGCTAGACAAGTTCACAGTTTATAATGACAGGGTGATTAAGGTAGATGGAAGGAAGCCTTTCTGCAGTATAAAACAGTTGGTGTGAATGACTTCTTTCTTATTGTACATTTTATACACTTTCATGTGAACACTTTAAAGTTATCTAATTCAGCAGATGCAGAAGACACATTCTCAGGTCTTTTTCAATCAATTTCTTTTGGAGCAGTTCCAGACTTCTGAAAAGACTTGCCTTTATAAAGCAGATCTGTTATTTTTTATATATTTCAGTACACTGAACGTTCAAGGTATCATTTTTTTAAAGGAAGTCAGTGCAAAGAAGACTACAACCTTTGTATTTGCACATTGCCCAAACTTAATTTTTATTGCTGGGGTAGAAATTTCTTCCAAATGTTTAAAAAAAATCAGATTGCTGATATACGCAATACCTTATGTTCAAGTCCAATGCTTTCAATGGAATTAAATATCAGGCACTGATCAATCTTGTCAGTTATGCGTCAGCACCCAAAACAAGTTTCTACCCTATAGTACTTTAATAATCATTCAGCTGAAATCCTGAAACTTCATAACTAACAGCACTGAAAGATTTTCTTCATTGGAAAGAAATAATTCCGTTGGATCAGTTTTCTTTTCTAGGGAGGACAGACAGGGCCTTGCTCTAATAGCTCATTTAAAATAAAGAAACCTATATGTAAACATAGAATCTTATTTGTACTGTACTATTCCAGTGAAGGGTCCCTGGACCCAAAACATTGAATCTGATTTCTTTCTGCAGATACTCTCAAACCTGCTGAGTTTCTCCAGAAATTTCTGTTTTTGTTTCTGGTATCTAGCATGCACACTTCTTGTTTTATATATTGTACTGTACAGTACCCTGTTGGCCCAGTTTTATATTCAGGCCTCTGCAGTGAAATTTGAATCCAGAGCTTCACTGTTGAAATTGCAACATACTAGCTCAAAGCTGGCACCTAAATAATCTGAAAATTAGTGTTTATCAAAACTAGTCGGTAATGCTGTGACTGATCTGTCTGAAGCGTATGAAAAAGGAAGCATTTGCAGACAGGAAACTCCAAACTGACATCTGAAGTCATTCCTTTCACCAGAATATGAATATCATTGCCCTTTGACAGTGGGATGGAAATATTTTGTTTTCTCATGTGTTGGAAAATACTTTAGGTATTGGTATGGCTGAAAATAGCCATTTCTCCAAATCAATCCTGTGGGCCTCATTTCCTTTGTCTCAGAACCATTCTGGTAAATCTGCTGTCCACTCTTTCAAGGACCCTCCTCTCCTTCCTGAACAGAACTGTGGTGACCAGAACTGTATACAATGCTTGACTGTGATCTAACCAGAGTTTTCTCAAAGATTAGCAGGGTCAAGCTGAAATCCAGGAAGGAGAGAGGTAAAACGCTACTGTCTCAAAAAATGACTTACTTTTCCTGTTCAGTTTCTGGAATGAGCCAATGCCTAAATCAGAACCTAATTTTTATGAACTCAAATCCTACCAGCTCAGGAATGGGTTCGTACAGTGCAGAGGAGATTAAGCCAGCGTGGTGGCAAGAGAAGTCCCCTGGCATTTGTGGTGGTGGCATGAATGGACAGCCTGAGGCGGTGATGAGAGTAGGCAGCCCAAGGTCTCCCAACATCAGCGGGGTAGATCGAGCCGGCACAGGAAGGAGCAGCCCATTGCGTTAGAGGAGCTTGATGTAGAAGAGATCAAGCCCTTGTGTGGATTATGAGGCCAGCATGGCTAAGCACTTAATGTAAGACTGTAATGTTGAATTTTAACTTTATTTTTCTACTTTGTACCTAAGATTTTGTATCTAGGTACCTTTGTACCTAAGATGGCGCTGAGAATGGCAACTTTGTACACTTTTCACTGTACTGTTGCATCCCTGTACTTGAGTACATGTGACGATAAAATCTAATTCTAATTTTAATTCTAAACTCTAATTCTAATCTGCAGTTGGAGATCAATGTAATGAGGTTTTAGAATATAGCAGGGCAATTTGATTGAATAGGAGGTAAATTTCATCTCGTAACACGGATTAAACTTTTGGTATGAAGTTCATGAGGGTCTACTTTCCCACCTTTCATGGTCAGAAATCTCTTCTCCATTTATTACATTGTCATTGGGTATTCACTAGCACCCCAGCTCATAAGTTGTGTTCTGATTATGGTCACAATTTTGTTAGTCAAAAATGGGAATCACGAATGATCACAAACCCAACTACGCATATAGGATGAGTATCTGGCAGGATAGACCACTTCCTTCCAGCTCCAATGAATGAACCATTAATCTGTTACTTGGCTATGTCAGAAATAAGCCATTTCATTGCTGAAATGCTGACAGCTTTAGGTTGAAGGTTTTTGATGTTCAGCTGATTAGGAGAAGGCATATTTATATGCAGTCAGGCTTATACCAACATAATTATTACAAATGTTTGTGGTGAAGGCTGATGGAGACCTTAGCCTGCCCAATTGAGATAGACATGCTGATTCATTAGAATAAACTTGGTTGAGAAAGACAAGAATGCTTTAACTTTAAAGGGAGACTAACATAAGTTGTCTTAAACGGGGTGCTACCTAATTTGGATATTGATTAAAAAAAAGGTTCACAGAAAGGTCACTGAGTGCAATGGTAAGGAAGGGAAATCAACTTAAAGGGAATGGTTTTCAACAGCTGTGGAATGAAGGCAGAAAACTGGAAGTGAGGAGCAGAGTCAAGGTAATAGGGACAACAAAGGGTGGGAGCTGGATATTAAGGTTGGTGTGGTGTCACAGAGTGGGGTTATCTGGAGTGCCAAGGTTGGAGAAAGAGCAGTAAAACTAACTGAAAGGGGTCCTAGCATCAGGTATAGATCAATCACAATAGCGATTCATGCAGATATAGCTAGTAATTAGGGAAGCTAAAAGAATGTTACAGTTTATTGCGAGGAGAATTGAATACAAATGTAAGGAGGTTATGTTCAGTTACAAAGGCATTGAAATCTGGAGTACTATGTATTGTATTTGTCACCTTAAATAAGGAAGGATGCAAATGAATGGAAACAATTCAGAGAAGTGTTACTAGATTAATATCTGGAATGGTTGAGTTACCTTATGAGGAAAGGTTAGACAAGTTGCTGCTTTATTTTTCACAGCATGAGTCCTGGCAGATGGGAGAGAAGCAGTAGCAATACAGTGAAATGACAGGCATTGATTGCACATGAGGCATGTTATGGAGACGGCCTGCACCAAATTTTGCATGTCACGCTTCTGTGCCGTGCTAAGCTTACAATGCACATCAGGCAAATATGGCGCTCTCAGTGGCAGTGAACAGGAGTTCATTCATTCCCTTGCAACACTGGATCCAGTCTCTCTTGATGCTTCCATGAGCACTAACCTTTGCAACCATCTCAGTCCAGGTTGCATTGATGACTCCACTTGTTGAACAATCTGGAAATAACACATTCCTTCTCTCCCAGACAGCATGCAGGAGAGGGGTATTGCTGAAGCATGGGATTGACTTCTGACAGGTCTCCAAAAATTCCGGGCCTGAAGGCTGAGCTGAGGTCAGCTGGTGGTCTTAGATTGCAGAAAGTGATGTATTTTCCAGTAACCTTTTAAATATGGTGCCCAGAAATTGAAGTCCAGTCGGACCCAATGGGATTCAGAACATTCTGTCCATCCGCCACTAAAATTTGGTGTTTTACAATCCTTGAATCTGTAATGAACTTAGAAGACTATAGTGGCACAGAAAACTCAATCCTGCACCCAAGCAGTAATCTCTTTTTGCTTTTTCGGCCCACCTCCACATGTAGGCTCAGAAATGAAAATTCTGCCTAGGTTTCTGCAGCAAATGTTTACAAGATTTTGAGTTTATTCATCCTGAAATTGATGGCTTCACTAGCTTAATCCTACCAGCTGGGATCCATCCAGATAAGGATAAATAATTATCAGAAGGGAAATCTTTGAGTTTTGCTTTGTTATCAATTGTCTAAAGTATTTTTAAATATTTATGTAAGCTATTTTTGCCTTAATAATATTATTGAAATAGTTGAGTCATCACTGCTTCTTCCTGATAGAGTAGGCAGCAATATTGTAGCCCGGAAGGAGACAGAGAGTTTTGAATTCATTCTAGAAGTGTGGGCCAACTGGCATTTCATGTTCATCACTAGGTGCCCTAAAGTAGGTGGTGACTGATCTTTTCCTTAACATGATACAACTGAGTGGCATGTTTAACAATCCCAAAGTTATTTAAAAGTCAAGTAGTAGAGAAGCCTGAGTATGAGTTATGTCTCTTATTGAGTTTTCACAAAATTTCAACAGCTTTATTGTTATTTTCTATGTATATTAGTTGCTTTAATTTTCTGGATCTTTTGTCAATTGAAATCTAATTCTCAAACAGTAGGATTTAAGTTCAGGTGTTCTGCAAAGGTCTGACCGAAGCCTTAATGTTACTAGTGTTAAAGGTATGAGGTGGACTATTAAGTCCCTCCAAAAATGGTGAGATTTACAAAAAAAAAATGAGTGCCTCAAGGTGAAATTCTAAGCCACTTGGAATTCACCCACTTCTGCTCTTAACAAAGGCAGGACAGGAGTGAATGACCAATCCATTTCCAAGAAACAAATTAATTACATTTTTTTTTTAAAAGACTGTGAGCCTTAGATTTTATTTCCATTTTAGATTTAATCCTATCCAAATAGACTTTTCGGATCTCAGGAAATCCTACTGCTTAATGGAGGCATTCCATAGAAAGTTCACTAAGCTGAGACCGGATATGGAGGGACTGTCTCGTGAGGAGAGATTGAGTAGATTGGGCCTATAGTCATTGGAATTCTGAGAGGCAACCTTGTTGAAACTTATGAGATTCTTAGATGTGGAAGGATTGTTTTCCTTGTGGAAAAGTCTAGGACAAGAGTAAGGGGTTACATATTTAAGATAGAAATGAGGAATTCCTTCTCTGAGACGATTGTGAATCTGTGAAATTTGTTATTGCAGACGGCTGTCAAAACCAGGTCATTCAATATATTCAAAGCTGATAAAGGCAGATTTATAATCAGTTAGGCATCCAAGGTCCATAGAGAAAAAGCATGAAAGTGGACTTGAGAATTATCAGATCAGCCATAATCTCATTGAATAGTGGAGCAGACTCGAGGGGCTGAATGACCTACTTCTGCTTCTATATCTTACTGTTTTATGGTCTTATGGGAGATAAGGGCTGCTACATAAAGTGAGGAAGTGATTTTCCAGTGCTGCTTGTGGGTCAAGAGGAACAAGGGTGCTTCCCCCAAGCTTCCAAGTTTAATTGCTTCACTTGCTAAGACCAGAATCTTTCCCCTCCCCTTCCCAATCCCAGCATATCACTAACCATCAATTCACAATTGTGGACCCATCCAAATTCACAAATTTCATCCACCGTGCCCAATATTTTACTGTCCTCTTGCATTGATCACTAATCTGCACTGTACCTGCTGTCTTTGCCCCAAATCTATCTCCAACATACTTTAATCAATGTCAGTGGTACAAGTCATTCTGGATCCACGTGATTTGATCTTTACCCGTTATCATGGTCTGACTTGGTGTGGACTGTTGTTTCTGCTGCAGCACTTTATTTTATTCACTCGTGGAATGTTGCCCACCCCTAGGTACCCTTGAGAAGGTGGTAGTGAGCTACTTTCTTGAGCCGCTGCAGTTCATGTGCTGTAGGTTGACCCACAGTGCCATTAGGGAGGAACCTTTCTATCCAGTAGAGAGATGAGCCTGTTTATCAGACTCAATTCATGGGGATCTTCTTCTAAAAGTAAATATACATGTGTGGAGTCAAACTTCAGTGGAAACCTTCATCGGAACTCCACCTGTTCCTACACTTCCAACATTCAACTCCACCTTCCACCTTACAGATCCTGCCCAGTAAATATAGAAACATGACTTCTTCAAAGAGAAAATATAAACAATTAAACTGTGGAGTGGTTCATTGCTTTTCAGTACTGATTAGCATACATGTAACTAATGGCAATGGGAGAAGAGATTCCTGTTGATCATATAAGCAATTTTTAGCTTAACCAACATAATTTCCAGCAAAAAATGGTTACTTATTTGTGATAATATCTCAGTTATAGCAAAGGTAATGTACCTTTTGTGGCTTTAAAAAAATAATACAGCATCCTAAATGATGTAACTTTAGTAAAAAGGACCTCAAATTCGTTGGCTTTTGCAAATTCACAATCTTTTACATTTTCGACTGGTCTGGTAGAATTTCAACCATGTGCCAGCAAATAAATTGTGAGATTTTAAGCAACTAACAATCCATCTACTTCCAGAAAGTTAGAATTATACCCAATTACATGACACAGTACCAAAAATTCTAAGCTAAATTTGTTGTCACCTGTAGCCATGGAAAACAAAACAGTACCAAACACTTTATTAATAACAGTGAAATCCAAGAGTTACACAAAGATTTATTTATCCCCATAGATTTTATATCAACTCAAAATCAGTGGGATGAGTTAAACACGAGGAAGAAAAATATGTTGAATGTTAATAAGTATCATTATTAAGTCATACATTTAATTTCATTGAATGCTTTCATTTTGGCAAAACTAATTGCAATTTAATTGTTTGAGCAGGTGAGTCAAGGGAAAAGGAGGCCTAATATTTTCCATTGTCAGGCAAGTTAAAAAGTGCACGCAAAATGCAATATTTTTAATGTTGCTTTCTGATAAAGAATCAGTCTTACTGGTATTTAAGGAATTTCTAGGAATCAGTGATGTCCTTAACACAAAGCTGAATGTATAACTAACATTAGTTTCTTCTGACTGGGGAAAGAATAAGAGCAGAATGAAAAAGAAGCATTGCCATTCAGATGCTTTTGCAGAAACACCTGCAATAAATATTCTTAACTGCATTAAAGCTAAGCTTTAGTTGTTTGGAAAATCTTTTGTTGCGTTGTTGGTTGCACTTTCGCTCTACGCTCCTGATCTTTGGCCACCTGGTGGGAAGGGATGTGGGCAGATCGGAGGATCTCTTTATGGGTCTGTTCCTGGGGTTGGCCAAGCTGGCTATAAATTGGTTCAGGCACCGGGTTGTGGAGGGGGTCATCTCTGCCGACTGTCTACCCCTTTTCTGCAGTTATTTTTGTGACTGGGTATCCCTGGAGAGGGAGTATGTGGTGTTCATCAATGCTGTCAATGCCTTTAGAGAGAGGTGGGCACTGCAGGGGATGTAGTTCTTAATTTTCCCATCCAACTCCATTTTGATTTAGCCCTATCCTGCTCTCCCTACCCCTTACCCACACCTCCCAACTTTTGAGGGTTCATATTGCCCATAATTGGCATTGCATGTAAACCTCTAATTGGCTGCATGGGTAATTACTGGTGGTGGGTAATAGTTAAAAACAAACAAAGTGTCATGGTGATTTGGTGGTGGGAAAGTCATTCAGTTGTGTGTGTTATGACAGTTCGGATATATACAAAAAAGGAAAAAGAGCCCCTGAGCCAGAAGGCCTGGGCTCCAGTCCCACTTGTTCCAGGGGCATGTCATAACATCTCTGAACTGGTTGATTTAAACAAAAACTAAGATCTGGGAGGTAATGGCCTGGTGGTATTGTTGCCAGACTGTTAATCCTGAAATTTAGCTAATCTTCTGGGAACTTGGGTTTGAATTCTGCCACAGTAGATGGTGGAATTTGAATTCAATAAATATCTGGAAGTAAGAGTGCAACAGTGACCATGAAATCACTGTCAATTGTCAAGGAGAACCCATCTGGTTCACTAATATCCTACAGGGAAGGATACCAGCCATACTTATAGTGTCTGACCTATATGTGACTACAGACTTATAGCAATGTTGTTGCCTCTTAACTGCCCTCTGAAATGGCTTAGCAAACCACTCAGGTGTAGCAATTGTGACAACAGTGCATGGAATGTGGTGATTTAAGAAGGCAGCCCACTATCACCTTCTCAAAGGCAACTAGGGATAGGCAATAAACATTTGCCCAATCGATGATACCTATGTCCCATGAATGAATAAAAATAAAGCTCAGCCCTGGAAAGGCAATGTCGTAGTTGTATTATTGGTAGTCTATTAATGCAGAGACCCAAATATTATTCCGGAGACCATAGTTCAAATCCCACGTTGGCAGATGGTGGAGTTTGAATTCAATGTAAATCTGGAATTAAGCGTTTAGTAACAACTATGAGACAGTAGTCAACTGCTGGGGCAAAACCCATTTGGTTCATTCAAAGCCCTTTGAACTCCATTTTGATTTAGACCCTGCACTTCACCCTCACCTTTTTGGTCTGCATTGCTCTAATGGGCTTTGCATGTAAATTAATCAATTGGAAAATATGGGTGATTTACTGGTGGTCATTAATAGTTGATAATTGTCACAGATGGGATAATCAGCTGTGTGTAAGTGCACCTTCAGATATAAAAAGCAAAAAAATAGCTAAGGTTTCCTTCACTAATCCTTAATTAAATGACCAAAAGCCCAGACCACCATCACAATGTGCTTGAACGATTGGCGGGGAAGTGAAGTTGGGGGAGGTGAGGAGGGTGGTTGTCAAAATCAATTAACTATTTCACGCTTAAGTTTTTACATTTTTAAATTATTCTGATTCGTGACTGTAGTTATATTTTAAGAATTGCATCAAAGAACGATAGCAGTAAAGTGCCATCCTGGATATAAGCATAGCGTGCATGTAACTACTCCCTGGTTATTCCCCACGTCATATTGATGAGGGTTGATGCAACATACCTCTACAACATTTGTGCATGGGCTTCCCTTATAATGCTTTCTTTACCTAGAAAAGTCATTGCCTTACTTTTCTAATGGTCCAATTACAACATAGGTCTTCTGTGCATCCGCCCACCCAAACCTGATAATAATTTTCAGATGTGGAGCTGGAAAAGCACACCCGCTCAGTCCTGATGGAGGGTTTTGACCTGAAACATTGACTTTCCTGCTCCTCAGAAGGCTGGCCGACTGGCTGTGTTTTTCCAGTTCCATATTGATTAACTCTAGCTTGCAGCATCTGCAGTCCTTACTATCTCCAAGGATCTTCAGATCTCTGAACTCCCACATTTAAATTCTAATCAGCTCTGAAACATTCCAGTTTCTGGGAAAAATACACCTTGCTACTCAATTATCTTGTTTTGGTTCTACCCACATCTTGGTCTTTGACATTGTATCCAGAAGCTTATCTTTTAGTCCTCACACAGTAGCCTGTCGGGATCAATGCTCTTCTTGGTTTCAGCTAAAGTTTACCTATTTTCAGATGATTCTTTTCAAAACTTTAGGGTTCAATAATATATTCGGTCAATGAAGGCTCAAACTACAGTTCCTCATCAAGTCATTCTTAGCCATTTTTACCCAGTGCCCATTACAAACAGCAACAAGAATGTAGTTCAATTAAAACTGAAGTTACAGTCATTCATAATATTTAAGTTAGCTCTTGCTCTTTAGCAAGAAAAACTGAAGTGGGGATTTCCCAGGATTTTTTCATGCTTAAATCCAAAATTGGGCCAAAGAGGAAGCAAGAAGAAGTAAAATAGAGGAATATCCACTATTCTGTACATTGCTGGTAGATATCTAAGCACTATTCATAATTCTATTGCATTTCATGTTGGGATGTTCCACAATTTTTATGACAGAAATTAACTATGTTTATCTAAGTTCAAATATGTGCAGTGTCCTTTCATTCAATTATGGTAGATAAAGAGTTAAAAAGAAAATAGCTTTATTTACAGAAATGATATCCTAGCTTGACGCAATATGGCAATTCGTGATTAGTCAGTTGTCTCACTGCAGAAAGGCTGAGGAAGGGGCCAAGACATTCATTTCAAGCAGAAGCATGCAATGTGATTTAATCAGCTATTCATCTCATTTTGAAGTTAAAAGAAAGTTATTTATATTAAATTAAGTCATGGTAACCATCTTGATGCATTCATCAGCTTGCATTTGTCAAACCAATGGGTTTTATTTGGAGGCTTCACAGGCATTTTATCCACGAAATTTTAAAGAGAATTACTCAAGACAAATGAATCTTAGAGACAAAGAAGAGAAAATGATTCAATTCTATAAAAATAATCCAAAGAAAAGCACACATTTGCATACTATCATGTTTTACTGCACCAGAAGTTAGCGAAGATTGATAACCATTGTGAGAATATAATCTGTGCCCAGGAGAACAGAACTGGAAGCGTTCTGTATTCTCCAACAGGATACTCCACTGTCGAACCTGTCTCTAATATCTGCTCTAGCCCAGTTATGATATATGCTTTAGAGATAGTAGGAACTGCAGATGCTGGAGAATCCGAGACAACAAGGTGCAGAGCTGGATGAACACAGCAGGCCAAGCAGCATCATAGGAGCAGAAAGGCTGACGTTTCGGGCCTAGACCCTTTATCAGAAATGGGGGAGGGGAAGGGGGTTCTGAAATAAATAAGGAGAGAGGGGGAGGCGGATAGAAGATGGATAGACGAGAGGATAGGTGGAGAGGAGACAGACAGGTCAAAGAGGCGGGGATGGAGCCAGTAAAGGTGAGTGTAGGTGGGGAGTTAGGGAGGAGATAGATTAGTCCAGGGAGGACGGACAGGTCAAGGGGGCGGGATGAGGTTAGTCGGTAGGAGATGGGGGTGTGGCTTGAGGTGGGAGGAGGGGATAGGTGGGAGGAAGAACAGGTTAGGGAGGCGGGGATGAGCTGGACTGGTTTTGGGATGCGGTAGGGGGAGGGGAGATTTTGAAGCTTGTGAAATCCACATTGATACCATTGGGCTGCAGGGTTCCCAAGCCGAATATGAGTTGCTGTTCCTGCAACCTTCGGGTGGCATCATTGTGGCACTGCAGGAGGCCCAGGATGCACATGTCGTCCGAGGAATGGGAGGGGGAGTTGAAATGATTCGCGACTGGGAGGTGCAGTTGTTTATTGCGAACCGAGCGTAGGTGTTCTGCAAAGCGGTCCCCGAGCCTCCGCTTGGTTTCCCCGATGTAGAGGAGGCCACAACAGGTACAG
This sequence comes from Rhincodon typus, assembly GCF_021869965.1. Classification (NCBI taxonomy): domain Eukaryota; kingdom Metazoa; phylum Chordata; class Chondrichthyes; order Orectolobiformes; family Rhincodontidae; genus Rhincodon; species Rhincodon typus. The sequence continues at coordinate 35,106,626 of NC_063338.1, forward strand.
CGGATGCAGTATACCACATTGGCAGATGTGCAGGTGAACATCTGCTTGATGTGGAAAGTCTTCTTGGGGCCTGGGATGGGGGTGAGGGAGGAGGTATGGGGGCAGGTGTAGCACTTCCTGCGGTTGCAGGGAAAAGTGCCGGGTGTGGTGGGGCTGGAGGGGAGTGTGGAGCGGACAAGGGAGTCACGGAGAGAGTGGTTCCTCCGGAAAGCAGTTAAGGGTGGGGAGGGAAAGATGTCTTTGGTGGTGGGGTCGGATTGCAGACGGCGGAAGTGTCGGAGGATGATGCGTTGGATCCGGAGATTGGGGGGTGGTACGTGAGGACGAGGGGGATTCTTTTTTGGTTCTTATTGCGTGGACGGGGTGTGAGGGATGAGTGCTACACCTGCCCCCATACCTCCTCCCTCACCCCCATCCCAGGCCCCAAGAAGACTTTCCACATCAAGCAAATGTTCACCTGCACATCTGCCAATGTGGTATACTGCATCCGCTGTACCCGTTGTGGCTTCCTCTACATCGGGGAAACCAAGCGGAGGCTCGAGGACCGCTTTGCAGAACACCTACGCTCGGTTCGCAATAAACAACTGCACCTCCCAGTCGCGAACCATTTCAACTCCCCCTCCCATTCCTCAGATGACATGTCCATCCTGGGCCTCCTGCAGTGCCACAACGATGCCACCCGAAGGTTGCAGGGACAGCAACTCATATTCCGCTTGGGAACCCTGCAGCCCAATGGTATCAATGTGGATTTCACAAGTTTCAAAATCTCCCCTCCCCCTACCACATCCCAAAACCAGTCCAGCTCATCCCCGCCTCCCTAACCTGTTCTTCCTCCCACCTATCCCCTCCTCCCACCTCAAGCCACACCCCCATCTCCTACCGACTAACCTCATCCCGCCCACTTGACCTGTCCATCCTCCCTGGACTAACCTATCTCCTCCCTAACTCCCCACCTACACTCACCTTTACTGGCTCCATCCCCGCCTCTTCGACCTGTTTGTTTCCTCTCCACCTATCCTCTCGTCTATCCATCTTCTATCCGCCTCCCCCTCTCTCCCTATTTATTTCAGAACCCCCTTCCCTTCCCCCATTTCTGATGAAGGGTCTAGGCCTGAAACGTCAGCCTTCCTGCTCCTATGATGCTGCTTGGCCTGCTGTGTTCATCCAGCTCTGCACCTTGTTGTCTATGATATATGCTTTATCAGGTAGTAACTACCTATCTTGTTTTTGAGTGTTTGTATCTGAGCTGGCGGAGAACGAGCATGAGTAACATGATGGTCCTCAACCTCCAACATTCACTAGCTTTTGATTGTCAGTAGTAGGACCTTTGGAAAGTGAAAGACATAAATTAAAAGTGACAAGGTGAAAGATTTCTAAATCATCATTGCTCAGATATTTCTGCAAATTGCTGCTAACATTAAGTCGACTCAAGTCATTGTTGTTTCCTGCTTAGCTTTGTTATTTTTTTTCTGTTCATAGGTGGTGGGTGACCCATTCGCTCCATTTCCAAATGCAAGAGATGCCAGATCTGGCATATCTCAACCACCTTCTTCTCTGAATCTGTCAAAGTAAAGATTACTCAAGGACCACCTCCATTCTCTGTTTTACCCTGGTATTCTTCTCCTGCAAGTGTACTGCTGGCAAGGTCAGTCAAATGGCCCTTGACTAATTTCCAAGGAGAATATGCTGTCCCAGAAAAATGGGCACTTTGTCCTGACGTGCTGAACTTTTTGTTGGAGGTGCAGTCATTGAGGCAAATCAAAGGAATTTTATCACATTCCTAACTCCTGTCTTGTTGATGATGGAGAGGTTTTGGTGAGTCAGGAGGTGAGTTACATACTGCTAAATACCCAGTTGCCTTTTTCAACTGCTTGTGTCCATTGGGTATAGCTGCACCCACAGTGCTATAAGGAAAAGAGTTGCAGGTTTTTGATGCAGTGGCATCATGAAGCATGTCTTGGTTCCAAATTCAGATGGTTTGTTGCTTCAGGAGAATTTGCATGTGGTAATGTTTCTGTTTGTCTATTGCCTTTCATCCTTCCTAATGCTAGAGATCAGGTTTGGTAGATGCTGTTGAAGGAGCCAGTGCAGAGCATCTCATAGATAGTACACAATACAATAGATGGGCAGCAGTCAGTTGGCACTTTGTCCTGGATGATGTTGAACCTCTTAAGTAGTCAATGGGTCAAATGGAGACCATTCTATCAAACTCCTGAATGGGGTTCTATGGATTGTTTGCAGTCCTAGGGGAGCCAATAGCTGAGGTACTCACCGCAGAATTCCATTATCTCACCTGCTCTTGCAGCAAAAATGTTTATATAGCTAGTTCAATTAACTTCCTGGTCAATGGTGACCCCTGGATATTGATGATGACCTAAATATTTAAAATATTTAAAGTCTTTCTTGCTTGTTAATTTATCAATTCTGTCAATGAATGCATGCCTTGTTTAACCTGGTGCATTTCAGGAAGCTCAATAAATACCTGTGCTCAGAGTTAGTGTCAGAATCCTAGGTGAAAACTGCAGTTAGTTAGAATCAGTGTAGTTCAATGGCAGACATCCATATCCCTTGGGGTGTTCCCGCAATCTTGGAAATATGCTTAGGCTAAAGGCTAAAGGCAAAAGCTGTGGTATAAGGGGTTAATAATAGCTTTTATGCTAAATATTACTATACGTCATCAATTATGCTAGACCACATGGAGCTGGAACCTGAGAGACAAAGGTTTTTCTGATGAAGTCACAGTCTACATCGTAATGAGTATAAATAGCCAATAAAGGTATATTGTTTTATAACAGCATGATTTCCAACTCTCTTGTGTCAAAGACATGCATACTCCAGTCAAGGAGAAGCACTAGCATCAAGATCTAAGGAGCACCTGAAGTGACATTTGAGTTGATCCTTCATTTATCAACTCAATTAACTTGCTTGGAAGACACTAAAATCATACAGTACAACACATTTAAGTCCAATTGACCAAGAAAACATATGACATGCAATGGAGAAAGAATATAAAGGCACACCTGCACAATAAATCTTTAGTGTGTTCAAACCCAATGTAATTTTATTATGGGTAACACTGTCAGCCCTGAAAATAACAATGAAGCACTTGAAGGTTGTTGCAGAGGGAGTCATGATATCTGGCATTTGTGAAATAACATCGAAACATCCTCTAAACTGAACCCTTAGTGTTTAGATTAGTTACTTGAAAGAAAGATACAAAAGAACTTTACATTGACTATCTAATTTAAACACCTCTTGACATTTTGTAACCCTGTAAGCTTCACCATCTGTTTTTTCTGACAATTGGCTTATTAGGAATACTCATTGACAGGTAAATATTATGATTTAAATTGACCACTTAAAAGCCACAATAATCTCCCTTGTTAGTGTTTTTAAAAATAATCACAGCTGAGAAAATTTTATGTGCAACTGATGGAAAAGTGATGCACTCATGTCTAAATAATTTGTGTTTTGACTACATCTTTTGTTAATGTTACATGGTAGCAGCAATTGATGCACCAGCTGAAATTGTTATAAATAAGATACTATTTGCTGTTAAATTAGCAAAATGTCAGCTGGGAACTGTTTGCACTTGGCTTGTTGCTCATTCAGTACTACAATAAAGTCATTACTCTAATATGGGATGTAGCTATTATATTATACAAGAAAGCTACCAGGAATGTATTTGCATTTAGTTAATCAAATACTGAGACCCATAGGGATCACAATTGATTAGCCTTTTTACAAACATTTGAATTTGTGGCAAAGTTGTGTGAAGAGTCCTTAAATTTTTTCATTCTTCTTTACAATAGACAAATGTCCTCAAGTGTTTAAGGGATCATATTTACATCCTCTTGTTACTTAATGTAAATTTGCTCTTAGGGATTAGATTACTGGCTTCTTAAGTACTGAAAAAACATGGAGCTACCAATAGCATTTGTCTATATATTTCTACTGGATCTTTAAGCAGTATGAAAATCTCAACAAAATGGTCACATTCCCACTTGTCCTCAGTCCTTACAGGTAACTAATGCCAACCAATAATAATAAAAATGTTTTAAACATGTGTGTAATCTGTGCTCCCTACAAGCTACAGTAATTTTATAGGAACCACACCAGTAGATATCATTGTACAGCACAGGAAGCCCCACATTTGACACTTAAATATGGCATCATTGACTCATACAAAGTCATGGAACTGGGGCAGGGAGGCAGAGTTTTGATACAGATCATCCATGATCGAATTAAATGATGGAATAGGTTCAAAAAAATGAATAGCCTACCTTTTTTCTGTGTTTACCTATTCCAGTGATTATTATTCTCATCTTTCTCTGTTGTAGTGTTCACAATGACTGCTTTCTATTTTTCCTATGTGACTACCTCTGTGCTGTCATCACTTTACCCTGAGATATTACCAGTGTGTAATTTTCCAGTCAATACCAAACTGCCAAAGAATATCATTCAAATGAAGCTGTGTAGGAGTCAACCTAGTTTGCATTCTATAAATCCCTCCATGAACAAAATCATTCCAGGAAAAATAATCCTGTAAAAAAACGGCTGTAAAACTTTTTGCTCTATTTCTAATTCTGTTCCACTTTGGGAATATAGGCAAGACCTGAATTTATTATCCAAGTTTCTAATTGCTTGGTCACTCCAGAGAGCAGGAAAGAGTTAATCACATTGGTGTGGACATTACATCATGCATAGGCCAGACCTAGATTTTTAAAAATACCTGCTATTCTTACATGGCTTAGGCCTCAGATAATTTGAAGCCCATAGTAATATAATTTACTTGTGATTGCCCTCTGAAATTGCCAAGTACATCATTCAGTTGCATAAGTATGGACTGAAATATGGGCTTTGACACAACAGCCATCTGAATGAGTTTTTTTTAAAAATCTCTTCAGCTACTCTTGAGACATTTTCCTTTAACTTGGAGCAAAAAGGACTACATTCCTATTATAAAATAGTGTCAGGGAAATTAATGAATTGTCTGGTGCTTGTTGAATGAGAAGAAGCCTAAATAAAAACAATACCAGAGGTCCACCAATATAAAGGGCTGTGGGGAGTCAGGAGGTTTGAGAGAAAGGCTGAGTAGTAGGGGAAAGAGTGTCAATATCCAATAGGTAAGAGTGATAGTGGGGAGTCAGTGGGAGTGGGAGAGAGCACTGTGAGAATAAGTTAATGGAAATAAAATCATGGACCGATAACACAGGATGGCAGGTAGGTGATAAAGTGGTTCAGAGAGTTCCAACGTGAGAGGTGCATCGCTGAAGAGGATTGAAGATGAAACAGCTTAGCAGAGTGGAAGTGAGAGGCAGGAAACATGGTGAAACCCCATGTAAAAACCTTCAGCGTCAGTTGAATTAAAAAAGTAGTAAATGAATTAGTAATAAGATTATGAAAAGGGATCAGGCCTAGAGGTATTAATTAAAGTTAATTGTTCAATCAAGGTATGGGATTCTGAATGAGAAAATAGAGATTTTTCACATCATGGCTGAAAGCCATTTCTTGCGATTCCTGCACCATATGGGAATTTCAGGACATTGCACATGTCTTAGGGGAACCATGTGTTGAAGGAATGTCCGCAGCTGCCTGAGCTCAAGCTTAGCGTTTCTGAGCTTGAGGGGCACCTGGAGTCACTGTGAAGCATCAGCGGCTGAAGTTCCCCTCATTGTGTGTTCCAGTCAACCCATGGAAAGAAGGTTCTTGATTGTAGGTGGAAGCCCCTCTGCAAGAGTAGCAAGTGGCAGGGAGTGCAAGTGTCTTCAGGGTATCTGCCAGTTTTAAACAGATAATCAGTATTAGGGACTGTTGGGAGGGACAATGCCTTGAAGGAGTGTAGGCAAGATCATTTCATCTAGGTACAGGAAATTGTAAACCAGGAAACAGCAAACAGTAGAAATTTCTGATGAAGGGTCTAGGCCCGAAACATCAACCTTTCTGCTCCTATGATGCTGCTTGGCCTGCTGTGTTCATCCAGCTCTGCACCTTATTGAGATTAATTGGTCAGGTTTTCAGGAGATGGGGAGGAAATTTAAATGTAGGACTTCAAAGGTAGCAATTTCTGGATTACTGCAGGTGAAGGTGAATATGAAGGTGTGGATGATCAATGCACAGCTTGAGATATGGCACAGGAGAGTAGGATTCAGATTCTTGGAGCACTGCGACCACTTCTGAGGCAGCTATTCAAATGAGATGGGTTCCACTTTAACAGGACTCTAGCCAATGCCTTGGGCAGGACAAAGGTTCACAAGTTTGGTAGGGGAAGGTTTAAAATAAATTGGTAGGGGCATGGACACCTAAATATAGAACTGGAACAAAAAATAAATGAAAAGTAGGTGTTGAATGGCACTGGAAAAGGACATGACTGCATAATAGATAGGAACAGAATAAGAAAGACGATAAGAAATACAAAGACCAGTCTAGAATGCATGTTTTCCAATGTACAACTTGTGGTGAATACATTAAAAATGCCTCTGTTGTAGGTTTATATTAAGGATTAGAAATATAGGGGTGAATTTTATAGGCCTTTTTGGCTGACTCCAAGTTGTGTCAAGTTATTGGGAGGGATTTCTGCTTAGGCCTAGTGAGTTTTTTCACCATATCTTTCCAAACTTGCCTTATTAGCTAATTAGCCAGTTCCTATTGCATCCATCATGTCTGAGTCTGTCCCATCTTACCACTTGCCATTCCCAGAGCAATCTCCACTCAGTGGATATCCACTGAAAAAGTGATATCCGTTTTGCCCATGCCATCTTCAAAAGGCTGCTGTGAACCTGGACAAGTATTGGCAATCTGCCATTGCCCCACTGCACCACTAAGCTTTTTTGTAACTGCAAGCACAAATGAACATGAACAAACCCAATAGAGGCTAAAGTTCACCCTCACAATGCAAACCAGATTTCAGCATCATTGGCAACAACTATTTTAGAGTCCATAACTGTCTGCTGGACCCAGCTTTCATCTATCAGAAACTGGTGTCAATGAGATCCTGTCTGGCTTGTAGTCCCCAATGAATTAGTTTCGATTTGATTTATTATTGTTACATGTACCGAGATACAGTGAAAAATATTGTTTGTGTGCTAACCAGACAAATCATACCTTACATAATTACATCAGGATAATAGAACAGAATGCAGAATATACTGTTACAGCTACAGAGAAGGTGCAGAGAAAGATTAACTCCAATATATGAGTGTTCCATTCATAAGTCTGGTAATAGCAGGGAAGAAGCTGTCTTAAATCTGTTGGTACATGTTTTCAAACCTTTCTACGTTCTGCCTGATGGAAGAAGGCAGAAGTGAGTATAACCAGAGTGGGAGGGGTCTTTGATTATATTGGCTGCTTTCCCGAGGCAGCAGGAAGTATAGACGGAATCAATGGAAGGAAGGCTGGCTTTTGTGATAGACTGGGTGCATTCACAATTCTCTGTAATTTCTTGTCGTCTTGGGCAGAGCAGTTTCCATACCAAGCTGCAATGCATCCAGATAGGATGCTTTCTATGGTGTGACTGTAATAACTGGTAAGAGTCATTGTGGACATGTTGAATTTCCTTAGGCTTCGGAGGAAGTAGAGGCATTAGCATGCTTTCTTGACTGTAACATCAATGTGGGTGGACAGGATAGTTTGTTAGTTATATTTACTCTGAGGAATCTGAAGATCTTGACCACGTCTACCTCAGCACCATTGATACAGACCGAGGGAAAGCCCTCCATTCTGCTTCCTGAAGTTGATGGCCAGATGCTTAATCTTGCTGACATTGAGGGAGAGACTGTTGTCTTTACACCATGCCACTAAGCTGTCTACCTCCTTCCTATACTCTGTCTAATCTTGTTTGAGATCCAACCCACTACAGTGGTGTCATCAGCAAGTTTGTAAATGGAGTTAGTGCTGAATTTGGCCACACAGTCATGAGTATATAAGGAATATAGCAAGGGGCTGAGTACATAGACTTGCAGGGCATCAGTGTTGAGTATGATTATCATGGAGGAGGTGTTGTCACCTGTCCTTACTGTCCAAGGGTCAGGAAATTGAGGATCTAGCTGCAGAAGGGGAGCAGACTCTTAGATTTTGCAGTTTGGAGATGTGTTTTATTGGAATTGTGGTGTTGAAGGTGGAGCTAAAGTCAATAAATAGGATTCTGACATAGGTGTCCTTATTATCCAGATGTTCCAGGGATGAGTGTAAGGCCAGGGAAATGGCATCTGCTGTGGACCTATTGCGATGGTAGGCAAATTGTAGTAGGTCAAGGCAATCCAGGAGGCTAAAGTTGATGTGTGCCATAACTAACCTCTCGAAGCATTTTAAAATGATGTATGTCAGAGCTACCAAGCAATAGTCATTCAAGCTCATTGCCTGATTTTTCTTTGGGATGCTGGTTGTCTTCTTGAAGCAGGTGGGAACCTCACGTCATATTAAAGAGAGGTTAAAGATGTTTGCCAAAACTCTGCCAGCTGGTCCACACAGGATCTGAGGGCATGGCCGGGAACTCTATCCAAGTAAGTGGCTTTCCGTGGGTTCGCCCTCAAGAAGGCCAATCCGACATCTGTGGTGGTGACTGTGGGTACAGCTGCACCCGAGGCTATGGGGGCAGGTGAAATCATTTCACTGACCTTCTGTTCAACATGAGCATAGAATGCATTGAGCTCATTGGGGAGGGATGTACTGTTAGCAACAATTCCACTCAACTTCGCTTTGTAGCCCAGTGTATCGTGTAAGCCTTGCCACAAACGACAGGTCTTTGTGTGGTTATTCTGCGACTGTAGTTCAATCTGGTATTGTCTCTTGACAAACCTGATGGCTTTGTGAAGATTAATATCTAGATTTCCCATATAGGTCAGAATCACCTGACTTGAACACCTCAGACCTGGAATTCAGTAGGGAGTGGATCTCCCAATTCATCCATGGTTTCTGGTTTGGGAAAAAGGATTAACTTCTTCAGCACACAGTCCTCTACACACTTACTGATGACGTCTGTGATGGTAATGGCATACTCATTTAGGTTGGCCGTTGAGTTCCTGGATATGGACCAGTCCACTAACTCCCAGTAGTCCATTACCTCAGACCAGCACTATATGACTTTCTGTTCCAGATCCTCACACTCCTGTGTCTGTGTGTAAGCCCAGAGAAGGAGTACAGCCTTATGGTCTGATTTACCAAAATGTGGGCAGGGAAATCGAGTGATAGCTGTCATTGATAGTTGTGTATCAATGGTCCAGCGTGTTTGGGCCCCTGGTGGGACAGCAGACATGGTGGTATCTTGGTAGCACACTCTTGAGATTGGTCTGGTTGAATTCTCCAGGTGCCCCAGACCTCTGCCTAACTTCCATGAGCAGCCCCTAGACTTGATTGACCAGACCCCTGAATGTTGTGTTTACAAATTGATGGCAGCTGATTCCCCTGACTGCTTCTGATGGCCCTACAGGACTGATTGCTGCACAACTCCTGAACTGTACTGGGGCAGTTCCTCTGACTGCGACCATGACCGTGTCCCAATGTGGCAAAACCTCAGGAGTGAGTGCGGAGTTTGCCCGTGACTAACAGTATCCGGAACGTCTAACCGACAGGGAGCCCCTTCCTTCACTGGACTGAGGACTCCACCCTCCAACATGGTCGTTTTGTTAAATGAACATGCAGTGTGTTTACCACACAGAGGTATTGGTTTGATGTACAAGTTTGTCATTCATCACAATGCTCCCATCCCTCACTATGCCCACCCAGATTCATCCCTACTAACAAGCATGACACGAAGCAGCTTGGTCCAATCCATGAGCTGGGTCCCTATCCCTGCACACAAAGTGTCCCTACTGCAGCCTTTCAATGGTAGTTACAAGTCATGCTTGTATCGGACAGGTGCCATGATGGTCAGAAGTGGTTGAAAGATGTCAGATGCCAATGTCATTTGGTGAGACGTGCTTGAGGTTGTTGCCCATGAGATCCACTTCATTTAAATACAACATGGGGGTTGTTTTGAGATAGCAGTGAGCTGATTCCATCAGTTTGATAAGATAGAAAGTTGAATGATAATGAGGCAAATTGGGCCAACAACAAGGTATTAACATACAATAATTCACCTTAATTGGCTGCCTAGCAAGAAACTCACCACAGCGCTTGACAAAAGCGTAAAAGTTGAATCAAAACTATCCTGACGTCAAAATAAGCCTCGCTGAACTTCTCGTCTAATTCTGCCACAAACCTCAGAATCCCCATAAGATTCCATCCATAGTGTTCTAGTTTCAGTTGAAGGTGAATTAGAAATCATTTTCTTTTGATTTGTTTTAATATATGTTTAGAAATAATTCTTGGAGCTTCGGCCTAACTGAATGGAATTTAGAAGCTCTGAGATTTCTGTGGTGATATTTGCTGAAGGTGGTGCTATTCTCTAAAGAAAAACTGGTGGGATTTGGTTTTAAAGATTATAAGTGCAATGGAAGCTGACCTGAAGGCTGCAGCCATTCAGCCCACTATCTTTAACCGAAGCTCTCAGTTCAGTTTGTTAACTGAGGGAGAAAGAGTGAGTTCTACAGCATTGGGTGGAGACATGTTAAGAGAGAAAAATTCCAGCTAAGGAATGGATACCAAGGGAGTTTCTACCTGTGTTTGGTGGGTGATGGCATATGACTACCAGCAAGATCTATACTTGGATGTTATGAGAGTAAAATGTGCCAAACCACAGATACTTCTGTGGTACAAATCATAAGTCTAACTTACATATCTCCAAGGGTTTAAAGAAGAGGAGGTCATAAAAGGTGCAATAACAAAGCAAGTCTTTCTTTCTTGTCATGAGTTCCATTGAAATAAATAATTAGGATGCAGCAGAAACAAAAAGATAAAGTTTGCAGACTCTTTCAAAATCAGCTAAATAGCAAACTAACAGTAGAAAATCACAGTGCACTGTGACAGCCATTTCCTCAAAAATTCAATCACCTTACTGTACATCTCTTTCTCAGTCAGGAAGCCAAAGCTAAAATGATGTACTATCAAAGATTATTGAAGTTACAAACATTTTTGAGAGCTTTTTAGCATACAATAACTCATCACAATTCAATTAACATTGTGAATGAACAATTTGAATTTTTTTACTTGCATATTTTTAGGAGGATTTATATCAGGTATCTTATGGTGAAATTTAAGGCATAGTATATTAAACTCAATCATTGTTTTAGATATGCTTTGATAAGTAACATAACCATATCTTCCAAATTTAGGCAACTAAACATGTACTGATTATATAAACTATGCTGTGTGGATTTTTTGGCCATTTCGGTGTCTGAGACTTTCATGGACAGAAATTATTTCAAAAAGAGACAAAAAACATTGATTTAAAATGGCCACAGGAAATGTTCCCTCTCAGCTGTATGGAGTTGCACTTATCTTGATGCTCCTAGAACACTGCCCACCTCATAGGCAGCACCGAAAATCATTCCGCATATGGAACTCAGGGATTGCCACATCCTATCCCCTTTCCCACAATCATCACCCACTCAACCTATGTATACAACTACACAGTCATCCATTCACTCATCTATCCTCATGTCCATATCCACTAACATTAACTTTTCTCCAATCAATGAACAACTTACAAACAAAACTACACTCTCTGAAATCAGCTAATGTAAAATCGTGTTATAAGGGCTGAATCTACACTGTAATCATTACTCTGCATGAAGCTATAAAGAACAGAAAGTGCAACTTTAGCATTATAAAGTACACCTGAAGAGTGTGTGAAATAAATCCCAATTCTAGTTTATTACTTTATCGCAGAATTGTTATGGTCCTTCCTCAGTCAGAGCCCACAGAATGGCTGAAACATTCTCATTTTAAATTAATTAAATTACGTTAAATTTAAATTTTCTAATTTTACTGATTAAAAAAGGAGAACAAATTACAATCTGTATACAGACAAGTGGCGCAAGTAGGGAGAGGGATTTGTAAAGCTTGCAATCTATCCATGGCCATGAGTAAGAAGAGACAATTGCTAACCAGAAAGTTGAATAAACAACTCAAATTGTAAAGAGGTTGATTTGGAGTGGTCGCTTGTATGGATGTATGATTTGGACTTTATGGAAAGGGACAACCAATTTGTTAAATAGCTTTGAGATATGGATTTTGAGAAAAATAGAAAGAATCAGCTAGACAAGTAACAAATGAAGTGCTGAGCAGTTGAATAGCTAAATACATTTGCTGAAAGTAATTGGGAAAAGGGAGAGAGGATGACAAGGGCAAGTGGTAAGTGAAAATGTACTAGTAAGTGACATTATAAAGGGAAAATACATTGTGAGATCTTGCTAAGCTTCGCAGAAAGAAACACTCAATGAAACTCAATAAAACTGACACTTAACCAAAGAACTGTAAGATTCAGTCCAGTGAAACCTGTCTTGTTGCAAACATTTGTCGCAGTAAGGAGAGACTAGATAGGCTTGGATTGATTTTCTTTATAGCAGAGAAGGCTGAGGGGGACATGGTTGAGGTGTATGAGATTATGACGGGTATGGACAGGGTAAATAGGGAGCAGCTGTTCCCTTGGTTAAGGGTCAATCATGAGGGGGGATAGTTTAGGGAAAAGGGCAAGAAATTCAGAGGGGATTTGAGAAAAAAAAATCTTTTTTCACTCAGAGGGTGAAATTCACTGCCTGGGAAGGTAGTGGAGGCGAGAAACCTTATAATCTTTATAAAGAAAATTTGGATGAGCTCTTCAAGTATGATAACATTCAAGGAAATGGGACAAGTGCAGGAAATTGAGTTTAGTGCACCTTTAGTGGTAGCTGTTGTCGGTGCAGATTCAATGGGTTGAAGGGCATTTTTTGCACTGCATGACTCTATGGTTTTATGACTTTATGACACGCAATAAACTATATCTAGATAACTACAAGAGACTCTTCTGGTTAAACGAGGAATTAGTTTTCCTCTTCGCATTAGGTCAAGCAGTACATGTAGCTTTGCACACTTAAAGAGGATGGAAACAACAACCTTCATCATGAACAGCAGCTCATTCAGCAGAGTGAGCTGGCATGTCCAGATAACATGTCCAGATAATGCCAGAGACTGGCCAGTGGAGCAAACATATAACTTCAAGAGGTATGCAGAATTTTCAAGTATGCAGGACATCCTCACATTGCAAGTGCCATAATCAAAAGAGATTTAACTCCTTCAAAATCCAGCAAGTGAGCCATTATATGCAGCAAATTATACAGATCAATGCCTGGGATACTGGCAACACTCACAATGCCTCCAGCAATAGTATGCTATGTTATCCACTTCTAAGCTATCATCAATTGGAATGTGGCTATATGCTGACTTAGTACCCGTGCACATACAGGCAGCATAGGATGAAAACCAGCTTCTGCACAAAATATGATGGTGTAGTCCATTAAGATAAACTCACCACAGACTTACCAGACATATGGCTGTCTCTGCACTACAGAGAGACAAATGGTGGTGGTTTGACCTGATGACCACCATACAACAGATAAGGGAGAGGTTGAGAAGAAGAATCCTTCATTGTAACCTCAGTCCGTGTTGGATTTGAACCAATGCTGAGCTAACCAAGCCCCAGTAGACCATTAGCATGCTGCAATAATGCTGTCATTTCCTGGGCTACTCTGGAGGAGGCCTGCACTATTTCGCATTAGATTAATTTAAGATTTGTAATAGTCTGCTGTCTATTGCATAAGCATTCCATCATGGACACAGGAATTGTCATCAGCCAAAATGTGAGCAGCTAAAGCTGAGGTGTATAAGAGGAGGAAGGTAACCTCAGCAACCATTTTCTAGCCAGTCTTTTTGTGAACAATTCATTCAATTGTGATATCAATGCATTAAACCGCAATTTCCCATTCACTAACAGTCGCACCACACCATATCTCCACTTGTCAGAGTTTACATGGCCGTAATGCAAAAAGTCACCACAAAAAAAATTCCAAATCTGGACTTGCGGAACAACCTCAACCAAGTCTGTGGCCAAAAGACCTGGCTTTGGACTGCACTGTCTTGTCATGGGCATTAGCAAACTGAGCTGGGTGGCTGACAGGCAACAGTGCAGGTGAAGTAGCAGCAGTGGGAGTATGAATCCTGTCATCCTGAGAGATAACAGCAAGTTTGTGTTCCACGCAGTCATTTCTACTCCCCCAGGGGAGTAACTCAGCTCATCTAGTTATTTGTCACAGCACAAATTTTTGGACTGCTGTAAGACTTTGAAAGTTCCTTTGAACACCAGTGTCCACAGCTATGAGAGCAGCACGCTTTGCTTCCATGTCTTCAGTCTGTGCTGCAACAACTGTAACCACATGTTTGTTGGCTTCTGCTTGTGCTACGGTGAAACCTGAGACATCTGCTGTCAGACACTGCATCTAAATTTGGAAATGGAGTCTTTAAACTTTTCAACACTTGAAAGAAGCTCTCTAAGCTCTGAACAGAACTCTACGAAATGTTGGTGCTGGACTTCTTCATACAGGCCTAGCAATGCAGTAAACATGTAAATGTGAATAACAATCAGCTCTTGGCTGTAGCCAGCCCTAGCTGTGTTAACCTGAGTCTACTATAGCAGAACTTTTATGCATTCTCATCTTCAGGGAGATTGCACCTCCACTAGCCTGCCCTCCTACCCTAGCTGCAGACTAATTGTGCCCAGAGTGTCATCACAAATGTAGCATCTCTGGGCTTTCCTGAAAATTATGTACAGTGACACTGTTTGAGCTGGTGTCTATGAATATGAAAATAAGTTTCAATGTTTCTTCATTATCTTTTCTTGCATATTTAACTATTGCTGTTCTTCTACTGCCGAAATAGAAGGCAGTTCTTGAGAATGTTAAAGGAGAAAATTACAAGGGTCTGAATCTGGTAACAGGATATTGAGGGGGTTAGGAAGCACATGTTGGGTGTTTACACCACCAGCAAATCCTAAATTATGAGCTGAGTAGGAACTAAGATATGAGAAGGAGGATTAGTATTAATGATACCATCACCTTCCATGGCTTCAAACCTACTGGCTGTGGCCTCAGCAATTGCCATTCCAATGATGATAGCGGGGAAGAGGTATGCAGGTGTGACTGACTCCCTCTTTTAGCTTCTGCTTTCTCCAACCGCACATCACTTCATCCTCCATGAGAGAGGCAAATGTGATGCAATATGTGTCAGTTTAAGTTGAATGACTGGCACTGCATGCAAGCTGTGAGATGAGGATAAGAGGCTCGCACAGTATGTGAGGATGTGGTCAAACTAGGAATAAAGATTGATCAGGATGTGATAGATTAAACATTGCCCAATGCAAGAGCAGAGATGTGTTGCTGAAGATGTGTGAGGCTCTAGTCAGACTACATTTGGAATACTGTGAGCAGTTTTGGGCCCTGTATCTAAGGAAGGCCTTGCTGGCCTTGGAGGGGATCCAGAGGAGGTTTACAAGAATAATCCTGCGGATGAATGGCTTGTCATATGAGGAGCGGTTGAGGACTCTTAGTCCGTACTCTGTGGAGTTTAGATGGATGAGGGGGTCTCATTGAAACTTACAGAATACTTAGACAGCCTGGATATAGTGGACATAGAGAAGATGTTTCCACTTGTAAGAGAGACAAAGGCCTGAGGGCACAGAATCAGAGTGAAGGGACGACCCTCTAGAAATGAGACGAGACAAGGAGGAATTTCTTCAGCCAAAGGTTGATAAATCTGTGGAACTCATTGCCACAGAAAACTATGGAGGCCAAGTCATTGAATGTATTGAAGACAGAGATAGATAGGTTCTTGATTAGTAAGGAGATCAAGGGTTATGGGGAGAAGGCAGGAGAATGGCATTGAGAAATGTATTAGCCATGATCAAATGGTGAAGACTCAATGGGCTGAATAGCCTGATTCTACTTCTATCTGTTATAGTCTTATCGTTAGTGAGTTAGTATTTGAAGATGAGCATGATTGGTTTCCAGCAGAGTATAAGGAAGAATATTTCTGTGCCAGGTTACTGGAGGGCAAGGTCACGGATGAGCTTTTGCACCAGGCAGTAGACAGCTGAACTCTGGTAAAGGTTTCCAAAGGTGCTGCACTCTCCACTCAGAAGGTCTTCAGCTTCTGTAGTACTGGGTGCTACAGTCAATGACTTTGTTAACTCATGTGAGGTCATTGAATTGTTGTGGTATTGCAACAAGTCCTTGCGCCTTGAGTTCAGACATTGACGGACGTGGCTGTCTGTTCTGATTGCCTTCAGACAGTTCTTGGAGAATCTTCTGGACAATTGTGGATATGGTGCATCTCGCCTACTCAGTTAATTCTTCCAGTGTAGCGAGGGAAAACCTTGGACCATTCTTTCTCCCATGTTGTGCCATTTTTATATCTTTATCCAAGTCAGCATGAATTTCATAATGACTTCCATCTTTTGCTCCAGCCACCAGGTGTAGGCTTGCTTTCAGCACTGTATACTTGACACAATTTTGGGTCCCTATTGAGGCTTGAAGCCATTCAACTTCACAGTTGATGAGCAACAAAACTTAGGCAATGTGAAGTTGAGCTGCATCAGCAGTAACAGGCATGGATTAATCCGACATCATAATCAAAGTTCCCTTTTTTTTTGGCTGTGTATGTTATTAATTTAACTGCATGGACCCTTTAAATTGATTTGTGTGGCAATAAATGCATGGTAACTTAAAGGAACTGACTTGTGTTCAGCTTTGGCAGGTGAAATTCCAGATATACAAGAAGTTTTTCAGAGCTTTCTCTGTAACAGTGTATTCTGTGAAAATAGCTGGCAGAAATTACAATTGCATTAAAGATACACCGAAAATTATGGTTTTATTTGAGATTATACATTTCCTGAGATCTATCCGATGGCTTCTGTAATAAATCAGGGAAGCAGAAATGAACTAATCTAATAGTTTGTCATTAAATTTCCATGGTCTAATTTCAAAATTCTAATGTTTTGTAGTAGCATAGTTAGGATTATTGTTTTAATTTGAATGTCTGTACAAACACGCAATACCCGGCATTCACATAAAGCTGAGTATTAGATTAAGATGGTATATTAGTTTCCACAGAATAAGCACCCTGGGATGCAAGGATAATGCTTAATATATTTATTGAGAATTGTATTATTTGCAGTGTATTTTGTCTGCAGATAATATTCCTTGCTGTCAGCTTATGTACCTTGAAACTTTGATTATGAGTAGATAACAATGTGAGAAAACTGCATTTCATGAATTGCAGAACATGCCAGCAGGTACAGGCTGGGAGATTCGACTCTCAAACAAAACTGCACCCAGTACTACAGAAGCTGAAGACCTTCTGAGTGGAGAGTGCAGCACTTTTGGAAACCCTTTACCAGTGTGCAACTGTTTACAGCCTGGTGCAAAAACTCATCTGTGACCTTGTCCTCCGGTAAACTGGCACAGAAATATTTTTCCTCATGCTCTGCTGGAAACCCATTCATGCTTACTCACTGTGTGCAGGTTCCCATAGCATTGTTGCATCTAAGATATGTGTCATGCCATTATCTGAGCTGGTGGCTTTGTATATCAGATCAAGTGATGGGGCCTTTTCAGCAGTGCTGTGCTGTTGCTCTGTCTATTCCATCTGGGTGTGCTGTGGCTGGCAAAATAACAGTTCTTTAGCGTCTGAAAGCAGAAAATTAGAAAGGAGCGGGTTGGTGAGGGACAGTGCGTGCAGTGAAAAACAAGAGATCCACATTCACACCTTCAGCAGCTTTGTCATATGTAAGGAAACCTTCCTCAGGGTGACACTTGTCCTCTATGCCCAAAGGTCTGTGGTTCCAGGTTTGGCTGGCTGAGGCACCTCAGGACACACAACACATGACGCCTAGTAGATGGCACCCTCATCCCAAGGGACTGACAACAATGACATATTTTCAGTAGCAGAATGAGGGTGTGTTGGAAGTTGAAAGGAGGCTTAAAGCAGGAACATATCACTATCCTCAATGTTGTCAAATTGCTGCATGCCCTGTCCTCTTCCAATGTCATCTCCTCCATCACGGCACAGGAGATGCTAAAATCCTGGACCCCACCAGTTCCAGTTGGCTCTTGATAACTCTGAATCAGTGTGTCCTACAGGAGATAAGGCAAAATTTCAGTGACTGTGTTGAACTACATTTTGGTGATATTCCTGGCACAGCTGAATAGCTGGAAGTGTGTAAATCAATGGAAGCCAGGTGTGAGGTTGGCACCATTGGAGTGTGTATGAGGATGAGGTGCACCATCTACATATTAGGATTAGGTCTAGGCCTGTGTGTGCATAGTTCCTTGAAAGTGGAGTCGCAGGTAGACAGGGTGATGAAGAAGGCATTGGCATGCTTGTGTTCATTGGTCAGAGGATTGATTATAGGGTAGACCCAGCTGAGGTGGCAGCACAATGGTATGCAGTAAGTGGGAGCTACCTTCGGTGTCCAACGTCAACTCTTGACCCTATGAAGTCTCATCAGGTCAAGGATGGTCATGGAAACCTAACACCGGCTCAGCTGATGAATAAGTATAACTCCATTTTAAACACTATTTGGAGGAAGCATCAATGGTGGCAGGGGCACAGACTGTAATCTGGGTGGAACACTTCAATGTTCACCATCAAGAATGAATTGGCAGAAGTTGGTCATGTTCAAAAGGATATTGTTGCTGGATTGAAAATGTGGCAGTTGGTGAGGGACCAATAAGAGGGAAAATATGGAACAAAAACAAAGTTGCTGGAAAAGCTCAGCAGGTCCGGCAGCATCTGTGGAGAGAAAACAGAGTCAACATTTCGGGTCCGGTGAGCCTTCCTCAGAACTGCTTAACAGGGAAAACATACTTGGCCTCATCCTCACCAACTGCTTGCCATAGATGCATCTGTCCATGACAATATTAGTAAGAGAGTGACCATTTGTGGAGACTGGCACAAAGGAAGATAGCTATGGTTGTTGGAGGTCAGTCATCTCTGGTCCAGGACATCTCTTCAGGAGTTCCTCAGGGTACTGTCTTATGGTGAACCATCTTCAGCTGCTTTGTCAATAACCTGCCCTCCATCATAAGGTCAGAAGTGGAGATGTTCACTGATGACTGCATAATGTAAGTTTTTTACCAAGCAATTCACCAAGCTGATTTGGAAATATATCACTGATCGTTCAGTATTGTTGGTGAGTCAAAATCTTGCACTTCCTTCCTAATGGCATTATGGATGTTCCTACACCAAATGGACTGCCAGTTCACCACCACCTTCTCTAGGGCAATTAAGGATGGGCAATAAATGCTGTCCTAGCCAGCCAGCAATGTCCACATCCCATGAGTGAAAAAAAAAACAATCTTGCAATGCAGTTTGCCATGCAAACACATTCCACCCACAATTTATGGCTTCTCCTGCTTCCAACATCCTTGCTCTTTTAGGCCTGATATAATTCCAGCTGCATGCCAAATACAGTATAATTTATACAAGGCAAGGTTGAGTGCTGTAGCAATACTCTAACCTCTCTCTCTCTCTGTTCCACTCGACAATCACAGGATACTGGTAGAAGATTGCATATTGTGAAGAAAGCAAAGGAAAAGCAAATTTCCATAAACCCAGCAAACCATTAAGAACCTGCCGGGCATTCCTACATAGCTATGCACCTCCGAGACTGTCTCTTTCATTTATATAACATGGCGGGATTCTCATCTTTCTGCTGATTTCCATTTTGGCAATGTCATGGTGACCCTATAATGTTCCCTGACTTGAAAGTCAACATTAGAATCGGGTACATGTAATTTATTTCATAATGGGAATGCTGGGAAGAATGTTGGACGTTCGTGTTAATACAAGGATTGTCCAGCTGAAGTGCTCTGAAATAAATTGCTGCCAGAAACTCTGAGCATAATATACAACAAACTACCATCCCATGTGACACGCTTTATAGGTATTCCAAGATGCTATCCTGTGAAGATAATAGAATCATTGCCTGAGGACTCCAGTAGTTGGCTCAATGATGGCTTGAGTTGACCGATGCTGAAGAGGACAGATATGGTATAACACCAGCAATTACTACCTGCCAAGGAGCAACTGAACCATCAATGTCAGCTTGGCTGACAAGCATGTATTCCTGAAGAGAGTGATGAGCTAAATGTGTAAGGCACAACGCTTGACTTCACATTGATAGATCTTCACTTGCTATGCCAATGTAAAGAGTGCAGAATGGAAGATTGTCACAATATAAAATCATCATTTGCAGCCAGTACGTAAGCCAGTAAGACGCCATATGATGCCCTACTGATTACACTCCAGTTGCACATTAATGACGTGGAAGTCCTCTAGATTTATGAAAAGACTGGTGTTGTGTGAAATAACCCAAGATAACAGTACAGCTGTAAATAGCACTTTGAATTTAGCTGAACACAGCAAACTACGTAAGCCTTAGAGCACTATCCTGCTACCTCCTTTTGTCCACAGGGAAAAGATGAAAAGTGTAGAATGCTTAATGTGAGCATTAACGGCAGGCTGACTAATGGAACTGACATCACCTGTGATGACGTGAAAAGACTGCTGCTAAATCTGTTAAGCTTGCAGTAACATATACTGTGGCCAGCAATACTGTAGTAGGTCTGTTTTCAGGGAACAACTCAATGCTTTGGATAGCCGTGTAAAGAAGTGAAGTCTCCTAACCAACTGCTGCTCAGTCAACTCCAGGAATTGTGTACTAAGCTATAAAATCTTCTAGGAGAATAAAGATTCCTGTCAGCAAATAGCCAAATAAATGTTTCTGTACCAGCAGCCTAGTTTGTTCCTGCCTGCTCTTCCTATCAAAATAAAATTCCAAATAGATTTCTATTGCACCATAGAGATTAGAATTCTTAGAAGCAAATAACAAAAACTGACTTAATTCAAATTTTAAAAAAAAGACCATGGGCTACTGTAAGAGAATTATCTTCCAAAACTTAGCAGTGGTTTATCCAAGAGGAACTGACAAACTCTTTAAGTATCACTATAAATAACACCTCCCAAGATGTACGACCCAGGATTTGTTGACTGGATGAGCAACTGATGGTAAGGTAAGCAAAGATAAAAATGACATTGTGAGTCATTACTCCATGATTCAGCCTTGATTTGAATTTATTGTTGAGGCTCTAAAATAAATGATATGTTAGCATTTTAACTATGCAGACAATTATACGGTCTCACTACTACCCCAATCTTATTTGTAGACCAGTGGAGAAGACTGTGGGCTGCAGTGTACTTCATGAACAGGTGGTGGAAGTCAATTCAGTAAGAACTTTCAGCGAATTTCAAAAGGAAACATTTGCAGTGCAATGGGAAAAGAGCAAGGGAGTGGGGCAACTAGGGATGGGAAATGAATGCTGGCCAGCCAGCGACACCCACATCCCACAAATGAATAAATAAAAATAAATTGCATAGGTTTTTCATAAAGGCACAATAGTCTCTAACATTTTTCAATTGGGAGTCTGATGTAAAGCATTGAAAAAGATGCCTTGTCTAACAGAGACAACAAGGTGCAGGGCTGGATGAACACAGCAGGCCAAGCAGCATCATAGGAGCAGAGAGGCTGATGTTTCGGGCCTAGACCCTTTTCTGATGAAGGGTCTAGGC
>NC_063338.1:35128662-35144101 GCF_021869965.1 Rhincodon typus
GAGATGATGGTTTGGTGCTCAGGGGTGGGGTCATGATCAAGGGGGCGGTAGGAGGAGGTGTCGGAGAGTTGGCGTCTGGCCTCGGCGATGTAGAGGTCAGTGCGCCATACTACAACTGCGCCTCCCTTGTCCGCGGGTTTTATGGTGAGGTTGGGTTTGGAGCGGAGGGCTGCACGTTCTGCGGGGGAGAGGTTGGAGTGGGTGAGAGGGGTTGAGAGGTTGAGGCGATTGATGTCTCGACGGCAGTTGGAGATGAAGAGGTCGAGGGAGGGTAGGAGGCGTTGGGGTGGTGTCCAGGAGGAGGGGGTGTGTTGGAGGCGGGAGAAAGGGTCAGTAGAGGGAGGGTTAGGCTCGCGGTTGAAGAAGTAAGCGTGGAGGCGGAGGCGGCGGAAAAACTGCTCAATGTCCAAGCGTGAGCAGTATTCGTTGATCTGTGGGTGGAGGGGGACAAAGGTGAGCCTTTTACTGAGGACTGACCGTTCGTCCTCAGTAAGGGGGAGGTCTGGGGGGATGGTGAAGACCCAGCAGGGCTGGGTGCTATTGTCCCCTCTGGAGCTGCTGGCTGTGGAGGCTGCGGGCGGAACGACGTCGGCGTCGGCTGTGGGCAGAGTTGCATCGGCGTCGGCGGTGGGCGGAGTTGCGTCTGCGTCGGTGATGGGCGGAGCGGCGTCGGCGGTGGGGGGAGCGGGGTAGGCGGCGGCAGTAACGGTGACGATAGGTGCGACTTCAGTGTTGGTGGTGTTGGTCTCGGAAATGGAGGCGGTGGCATCAGCAGCGATGGCGTTCGCTGTCCTGGAAGTGGGGAACCTGGCGGTGGCGGATGTGACGTCATCTGTGGGTTCTCCGACAGTGGCCTCATGGCCAATGGCGGCGAGCACATTGTGGGGAAGGTCCTGGGTACGGCTGGGGATTATGGGGGGGGTGGAGGAAGCCTGTTTTGTGTGGTAGGCACCAGTAAGTTTACTGTACTTACAGTTTTTAGTGTCCAATAAAGCTGAGTAGAATTGTGAGTTCAGGTTGTGGATCCTACGAAGAATAAAAAACAGGAGAGGTCCTTTGCAGGTCTGGGAGAGGGAGGCTCTGAGCTGGGGTAGGCTTGATTGTAGTGCCAGGAGATGCTGGCGCATTGCAGCAAGTGTGTGTTTCAGGAGTCACAGGGAGAAACGCTTCTGAAGGATCTCAATGCCATGAGTGTAGATATTGTCACGGTTGGGGCCAAATTGGGAAGGCTATGTTTTATGTTCCTTCAAGGTGAAGAAAAGTGATTATTGTACATAAATACTGAAAAGAACTGTGGATGCTGTAAGTCAGGAACAAAAACAGAAGTTGCTGGAAAAGTTCAGCAGGTCTGGCAGTATCTGTGAATAAAAAAATCACAGTTAACGTTTCGGGTCCGGGTGACCCTTCCTCAGAACCTGATTATAGTACTTGTTCATCTCTCAATTTAGTATACTGTATTCATTGTTAATGACACCATCTTACTATTATTATAATGCTAGTGAGCGTTCCTACTGGGCAAGTCAAATCCCAGTGGGAAACCTGGCTAGATAGATCAATTTCTGAAGAAGGGTCTCAGCCCGAAACATCAGCCTTCCTGCTCCTCTGATGCTGCTTGGCCTGCTGTGTTCATCCAGCTCTACACCTTGCTATCTTAGATAGATCATTTGACCATTTAACTTAACGTGATCTCTCAGTGAAACATAAGCAAGCCAGTCTACAAATTTGACTTTTGGGGGCAAATGAGTTTTTGTTTTGGATTTCCAGCATCCGCTGTTTTATGTTTTATATTAACATATGGCAATGATGTGTGTACTAATGCCATTTACACCTCCTCTGGACCTTTGTTTTCGTTTCTTTTCACATTACTTTCCTTGTTTTGCCTTCTACCATCATTCTCTTTGACATTTAAATTGCTAACTTCTTCCAGTTCTGATCTAAGTTTAATGCTGTTTCTTTTCTAAGAGTTCAAACATTTTGTTTTCATCCATGATACCCAGAATCCACACTATCTTCCTCATGTTTTAGCGATTGAACACCAATTCACAGGTCATTCAAATATATATTCCCAGCACTCCTGTGGTAACGGGACCTGGACTAATGACAACCCACAAAATCCCAGAACATGCGGGCAAAGTTCAGGACAAGAGTGAATTGCATACAGAAACAAGCAACGGAACCAAAACACTACACAGTGATTCACTAGCCCCCAGTAAGCAACACAGTACTGCTGTTCAACATGACTTAGGTGCTATCACACAAATATGTTAGATATCCACCTCCAGGATTCATGAGGAGGTTTCTGAAGAATGCTGAGACCGATACAGCTCAAGTGGGTTTCAATCGTACGGAACGTTGAACCACGTTATATCCGTAGGGATATGATCCTCATTAAAAAAACATGATGGTTAGAACATAAGAACATAAGAACTAGGAGCAGGAGTAGGCCATCCGGCCCCTCGAGCCTGCCCCGCTATTCAATAAGATCATGGCTGATCTCTTTGAAACTCAGCTCCACTTACCCGCCCACTCACCATAACCCTTAATTCCTTCACTGTTCAAAAATTTATCTAGCCTTGCCTTAAAAACATTCAGCGAGGTAGCTTCAACCGCTTCACTGGGCAGGGAATTCCACAGATTCACAACCCTTTGGGTGAGGAAGTTCCTCCTGACCTCAGTCCTACATCTGCTTCCCTTTACTTTGAGGCGATGCCCTCTAGTCCTAATTTCACCTGCTAGCGGAAACAACCTCCCTGCCTCCACCTTATCTATTCCCTTCATAATCTTATATGTTTCTATAAGATCTCCCCTCATTCTTCTGAATTCCAATGAGTATAATCCCAGTCTACTCAGTCTCTCCTCATAATCCAACCCTCTCAACTCTGGAATCAACTGAGTGAATCTCCTCTGCACCCCCTCCAGTGATAGTTTATCTCTTCTCAAGTAAGGAAACCAAAACTGCACACAGTACTCCAGGTGTGGTCTCACCAGGACCCTATACAGCTGCAGCATAGCCTCCCTGTTTTTAAACTCCATCCCTCGAGCAATGACAGACAAAATTCCATTTGCCTTTTTAATTACCTGCTGCACCTGCAATCCTACTTTTAGCGATTCATGCACAAGGACACCCAAGTCCCTCTGCACAGCAGCGTGCTGCAATTTTTTACCATTTAAAATATAGTCCATTTTGCTGTTATTCCTACCAAAATGGATGGCCTCACACTTATCAACATTGTACTCCATCTGCCAGACCTTTTCCCACTCACTTAGACTATCTATATCCCTCTGCAGACTTTCAGTGTCTTCTGCACACTTTGCTCTACCACTCACCTTAGTGTCATCTGCAAATTTTGACACACCACGCTTAGTCCCCAACTCCAAATCATCTATGTAAATTGTAAACAATGATTGACAGCTAAAATATATTCCTAATCAGACAGGCCCTCAGAAAAAGAGCACTCATCTGAAATCCTAGAGCCAAATGCAATATACTTCACATTCCACAAACTGACACCTATCCCACCTCCCGATCATGCATCACACAGTTGACTGCAACATCACCAGCCAAAGTCCAACGACCAACCTCCTGTGAGTACTGTCACAGATTTCAAACCTCTCTGGAAATCCTGGACCACTCTTAACCACTTGAAGACAGGTCAGGGGTGGTGTGGCCACTTGCTCTACAAGTGGAACACGAGGAATGGCTCAACTTGTGCTGTGGCTATCCAAATCAAAGAATCACTCACATACTGGACTCTATCCCTGTGAGATTAAATCTCAAAAGGTATCACAATCATTCACACTGAGTTAGCTGAAGATATTGAACGGATCGTTAACTACAATATTTAACTATATCTGTTTCCCCAGCTTTATAAAATATAGAAAAACCACTACAGTTAATAAAGTCTACAGCCAATGTGTCCAGATTATTCCAATTATCAAGTGGAATATGAGGTTGCTAGAATGAAAACCTATATTTCCATACTTTCAGTTTTATGAGTAGTTAGTTTTTCAGTTTTCCTGTCTGATAAAAATTGTATGCTAATGTATCAACAAACTGAATGTTTTCTTATTGGTTTAACTTCTTACGAATATTTCAGCTTGATGTAAAATAAATGTGTACATGTAGCAGTGTACGTGCACGTTTGTGCATACTTCTCCCATTCCTCCATCTCCTCCAAATATGAAACTCCTGCCAAGTAAGTGTGAAACCAGATTGTTACAACAGCAAGGCAGGTGGCTGAGATGGCTGACAGTTATGTTAGTCAATAAATAGAAATTGCTCTCTCTGTCACCCTGACAAACCTAAGTGTAGAAGGTGTAAGCATGTAAAGGAGGGCAAGTAGCCAGGGACATCGAGGTATATCTGAAATTGCCCCAGAATCACACCCTCCAGCCAGAAAGGAAAGTGCTGAGGGTGGACGAGATGGCTGAACGATTGAGTGTTTCCATTGTCACAGGGTGGGCACCTTTGTATAGACTGCTGGAAGTTGAGAGATAAATTCACAGGATTCATTGCGATAACAAGGTCAATACAGAGAAAGGAGGTGCTGACAGTGAGTACAACAGATCAGATTGGCAAAGTTGGAGTTGTGTTCCTTGGGGGGAACAGAAAAGGTTGAGAGGCGGCTTTTTACAGACAGTCAAAATTATGAAGTATTTAAAGAAAGTATATCGAGACTAATCATTCTCATTAATGGGAAGAGTTGAGAATCAGAGAACATAGATTTAAGGTGATTGGCAAAAGAATCAAAAGGTGACAGGAGAAAAACCTTTTTACATAACCGAGAGCTAAACCTGGAATGTACTGAGTGTGGGCTGGAGGCAGATTCAATTGTGGATTTCAATAAGAAAATGGATAAGGGCCTGATGGGTAACATTTGCAGGAATATGGGGGAAGTGCTTGGGAATGCAACAAGCTGAATTGCTCTTGCAGAAAGGTGGCACAGACTCAATAGGCCAAATAGTTGCCTTTTCATGGAAGAACAGAAATCATAGAATCCCTACAGTGTGGAAGCAGGCCATTCAGCCCATCGAGTCTGCACTGACCCTCCAAGGAGCATTCCACGCAGACCCACGCCTCTACCCTATCCCTCAAACTCTGCATTTACCATGGCTAACCTTGAGCCATTGTGCTGTCCCAAACTCTGTACTAAAACTGTTTCATGATTTATACAGCTCCTTTCATTACCAAACATCCCAAAAGTGTTTTGCATACAATGAAGCACTTTTGAAGTATAGTCAGTCATTTTTGTAATGTAGGAAACACAACAGCCAATTTACATACAGTAGGCTGCCACAAATAGCAATATGATAATGATCAGATAAATTGCTTCTTGTGATGTTGATTGAAGGATAAATATTAGCAAGGATGCCAGATACAACTCTCTGCTTTTCAAAAAAAAACAGCTATGGGGTCTTTTATGTTCACTGATAGGATGCATGGTGACCCAGTTTAATGTCTCAGCTATAATGCAACAGCTTTGACAATGCAAACTTTCCCCGCAAAGCAAATTTATTCTAAATCAATACCCTCCCCAATGATATTGTATTCAAAACAAACTAATTCCCATTCACGGCAAAACAACTTCTCAGTTTATTTATATAGCTTTTGGAAAGTTGTGATATTATTAAAACCACTAAATTTAGCGGTTATTGTATGTAACTAAAATTATCCACAAAATATTTCATAAGGCAACTTATGTATTCACAAGAAAAGTAGACACAACTTCCTCAATATTTACTGTTCTTTTTTATTTTAGTTCTTCTTTCAAACAATCGCAAATTTGTAAATAAGTTCATAGAAAATCTATGGCCAGTTACAAGTGTTGAATGCACACTCAGGGACATCATGTTGGAGTTGGACAATAGACACTTATATTTCTGTCAATCTGTTAAGGCAATGTAAGAAAGAGAACTTGCATTACATTTAAGCGTTTGGGGTCCAAAACACGTCACATTGAACAAAATACTTTTGGAAGGTTTTGATATTTGTAATTTAGGGAACTGCTTATTATTGCATGTTAAGAGATTCTCCATATAGTGTATTCTCAAACTGTGACAATGTCCAGCTACAAGTGCAGAGGTTGTTATTTCTAATTAGCTGATAAATGTCTGTAAAATGTACAAATGTAAACTTACCCGTAATTGAACACTGTGGTCCTAAAGACTCTTCATTGCCATAATAATTCAAAACAAACAGCACATGCCAGAAATCAGAAACAAAACAGAAAATGCTGGAAACCCTACATGTCAGTTGGCACTTGCCAAGAGTAGAATTATTAACATTGTATCAAAACTGAACACATGCTAATGGAATTAGAAAATTAAAATTAGAGATGAAAATAATTAATTATCAGTAAAAGTGTTGAATGAAAAGTGCACAAAAAATACTTTTCTAGATAGTTTCAGGGACATTGAGTACATTTTTAAAAGATTTTTGAAAAGATTATTCTAAAAACTTGGATAGATATTGAAAGAAAAAGCTGACTGAATGGCATCATTGGATGGATTCTCAACAGCATCTTCACCAGCATTCATGTCATCATCAGCCACATAATTCCACAAGTAACTATCATCTGTTACAACAAGTGCATCTGACATCCTACAATTTCTTGAATGATTTAACACTCTGATTTCATTCCAAATGTCTACAACTCACTCACACTGAACTGCTGTGGTCGGACCCCATTTGCTGTTCCCTGACCCCATTTGCTGTTCCCCTTAGTAAAAGTCTACTCTCTTCCAAACACTCAGTCATTCCAACTTTTTTCTGATGCTTTCCTCCATTGGTTGATTTTGAGAGACATCCAGTGGTTTAACAAACCTGATTGGACCACTGGGAATCATTACAGTATTATAATTTCATAACATAACTTCAATATCAGCATCAACAATGTATGATCTTTACAAGTTGATAGATGTTTCTCCTGGTCAGATGTTCCTCAAACTTACCTTTATTATAAACTTGGGCAACTACCCTTTTGGAAGTGGGGAGGGATTTTTTCTCGAATATCGCCGCTGGCTTAAGCTTTGGCCCATCAGACAGACAAGACTGCATTACTGCAAATCCAATCTTTCTCGGTTAGTTATCATCATTGTTTGTGCATCTAGCTTTTCTCACTATTTAATTGATTGGAATGTCAAAATTCATGGGCGTTGTTCGCATATTACCAACACTGGTAAAGAATTGAGACAGATTTACCTATGTTTTATTATAAACTGTTGAAATGCAATAAGGCTGTCATCAAGGCTGGTGGCAGACTCTGAATCTTAGTCTTCTGTCACAGTAAAATATCATTTCTTTTCATATAGCTGCTGTAATTGTCCAGGGCTGCCTTAGAAATCCGCCAATTTTTTGCTATTTTCGGGGTGAAAATTCCATCAGATCCTCAAGAAAACGAGACTCCATTTTGGCAATTTTGCTTGACGCATTTTACAACATCATCATCCAACTATAGCCACATGTTAGGCTTTAGTCTGTTTGCCCATTTATTCATTGGTATCAACATTGGCTTTCCACACAGCTTATCTCTAACGTTCTTCTTTAATATCTGAAAGTCTCCAGCTGCGACACAATTATCTGTCCCCTTTTCAAGATTACATTAAATTTGAACTGGACTGTATATCTACCACTGTTTTATAATACCGTTGTACCATATTGATGAGACCTTCATTAATTTTGTTTTTAATCATGTTTGTTTTGGAGTTGCAGATTATGAACTGACAGCTGAAGCTGACCTTTGGACAGTGAGCAGCAGCATTTTTTTTTTAGAAAAAGAGAGCAAACAAACTGGTAATTGTTTTTGAGGCCAGGTCTGAAAGTTAATTGCAAGTGGATTATTGCTCAAAGAACTCTGTGGATGTTTTGACTCCAGAGAGGCATTTGCTGAGAAAGCTGGCAGATTGTTTAGATTGTGAACTGGGGCCTCACCAAGAGCCAGTGTCAACAAGTCTAAAAGAGAAGCCAAAGTTTGAACTGGTTTTCAAAAGTGTGTTTTTTCAGAAGGATTGCGACTGGTAAAGCTACAGGACAGAGGTTTGATTGCTCCCTGGTTCTCATCCCATTATCTACTTTTTAAAAATTCAGAAGATAGAATCTCAGTTATAAGAATTAACGATATATTCCTTGGAGACTAGTGGAAGATATTTGTATTGACTGGTATCTTCAGAAACTAGCCAAAACACAATCCCTGTGCCTGTGATAATATGAATTGTGGAGACTGTTTAAATGAAGTTGCCAGTTATAGCTCATTATTTTTCTTTTGATTTATCCCTTAACTGTGCGTGTTTGCCTGGCTGTCTATATGTAAGCGGGTGCTAGAATCAAAGAAGATTGGGTTTAAGCCACAGACTTAATTAGATTACCTCGTTGTTAATGTGGCTGAGTTAAAGCTACCATATTAATAACAATTTGTTAATTCCTTTGTCGAAGCTATATACTCTGTCTGGCATCAATTATTCTGCATCAATAATAAGTTATTAATATTTTTCTTTAAATTATAAATTCAGTGTCTAGTATCAGTCATTTACAAAGTCTGGTTAGGAACCATTGTGATCAATTTTAAGGGTCAGTGAATGTTTCAATTTTACTGTATTGCAAATGCAGAGACAGGGAGGCTGACCTGATTTAGTGGCTGTCTTCGTATCATAAAAATATTAAATAGCGAGATTGTTGTGTGCCATATTCCTACCAATGAAGTAGTAGCCTTGACCTCACATGTTGATGTGCATAGACATGAAGAGTTGAATAGCTACCTTTCATGTTTTGCCACTGTATGACTGTATTAAATGTGTTTGCACTAGGGCAAGTTTGACTTCAGTAGTGAGCGGATGGGAAGTGAATTTTGCAGCCAATAGTTAGGAGTCAATCTAGGTACTAGGTGTATCAAAAATTAATGACATTTTGGCTGAAGGTCGGCAGTCAACTTTTACATGAGATCAACAAGTATTGAAGTATATACAGTAACATCTTTTCATTTTACTATCCAGCTATTTGCATACATTTGCACAGTAGATTTCTGCATTTCTTCTCGGCCTTCACAGGAATCTCTCTTTTTTTAAATTCATTCACTAGTGGGATGTGGGCATTGCTGGCTCGCCAGCATTTATTGCCCATCCTTACCTGCCCTTGAGAAGGTGGCGGTCAGCTGCCTTCTTGAACCGCTGCAGTCCATATGCTGTAGGTTGACCCACAATGTCATTAGGGAGAGAATTCCAGGATTTTGAACAAAGAGACAGTGAGGGAACAATGATATATTTTCAAGTCAGGACGGAGAGTGGTGTTCCCATATATCTGCTGCCCTTGTCCTTCCAGATGGAAGTGGTCATACATTTGGATGATGCTGTCTAAGAATCTTTGGTGCATTTCTGCAGTAAATCTTGTAGATAGTACACACTGCTGCTTCTGAGCGTTGGTGGTGGAGGGAGTGGATGCTTGTGGATGTAGTGCCAATTAAGCGGGCTGCTTTGTCCTGGATGGTGTCAAGCTTATTGAATATTGTTGGAGCTGCACTCATCCAGGCAAGTGGGGAGTATTCCATCACACTCCTAGACTTGTGCCTTGTAGGTGGTGGACAGGCTTTGGGGAATAAGGTGGCGAGTTATTCACCACAGTATTTCTAGCCTCTGACCTGCTGTTGTAGCCACTGTGTTTATTGACAAGTCCCAACTGAGTTACTGGTCAATATTATCCCCAAGGATGTTGATAGTGGGGGAATTCAGTGATGATAACACCATTGAATGTCAGGAGGTGGTGGTTAAATTGTCTCTTATTGGAAATGTTCATAGCCTGGCATTTGTGTGGCACAAATGTTACTTGCAACTTGCCAACCCAAGCTTGGATATTGTTCAGATCTTGTTGCATTTGAATATGGACTGCTTCAGACTGAGCATTCATGAATGGTGCTGAACATTACGCAATTATCAGCAAGTATCCCCACTTCTGTCCTTATGATGGGAGGTAAGGTCATCAATGAAGCAGCTGAAGATGATTGGGCCTAGGACATTCCCCGACGAACTCCTGCAGACATATCCTGACTGACCTCCAACAACTACAATCATCTACCTATATACCAGGTATA
Source organism: Rhincodon typus (assembly GCF_021869965.1). Taxonomy (NCBI): domain Eukaryota; kingdom Metazoa; phylum Chordata; class Chondrichthyes; order Orectolobiformes; family Rhincodontidae; genus Rhincodon; species Rhincodon typus. The sequence goes on from NC_063338.1 coordinate 35,138,742, forward strand.
ATTCCAACCAGCAGAGAGTTTGCCCCCGATACCCACTGATTACAGTTTTGTTAGAGCTGCGTGATGCCATACTTCAAATGCATCCTTGATGTCAAGGGCTGTCATTCTCACCTCTGGAATTCAGCTCTTCTGTCTATGTTTGAACCAAGGCCTTAATGAGGTCAGGGGCAGAGTGACCCTGGCAAAACTCAAACTGAGGCTCAGTGAGCAGATTACTGCTGAGCAGGCCTGCTTGATAGCACTGTTAATGACACTTTCCATTATTTTATTGATGACCGAGGGAAGACTGATTTGGAAGGAAACTAAAAAGTGAAGTTGGAAATATTATCCTGTTTAAAAACTGCACTCTTCCATCGTGTTGAAGTGTTTATTAAATCTCTGACTCATCCCAAAACTTCATCCTTCCAAAATCCTGAACATTTCAGACTGGTTTGAGCTATTATTCTGACTGTGGTATAATTACAACTGAGTTCAGTGAACAAATAAAGATTATTAACGTTACTCGTTTCTGTTCTGATGGTGATTCACATCAATCCAATCTAGTATTAGCCATATTAATATATGATGAGCCAATTCTTTGTTAGAAAATGGCACAAAGAAGTCAAAATCCAAACTTTTGGGAAGACGTGATAAAAAGCACATCTGCATTAAAACTGGAACAATTAATAGAAGCACGACTTTATAAAAGGGACCTCATAGAAACAGACACGTATTGCCTCTAAAGACAATTTTGTTTTATTCATTTCAATGACTTAAGGAATTGTTTTATACTCCCTTTAAGATCCAGATGAACTTGCTGAGGATGCTAATGCTGTTAAGGTAGTTTAAACTAGATTGGCAGGGAATGAGGTCCTGACAAGTAGTTCAGAGGAGAGACAAACTGAGACGGAATTAGAAGTTAAAATGTAAGTGAGTGAGTCTGGAAGGCAGAGGAAACATAAGCTAGATAAGAAAGAAGTGGGTTTAGCAAGGCTAAATGGAATATATTTTAATACAAGGAGCCTGAGGAATAAGCTGGATGAGTTGAGACGACATGGGAGTATAATCTCATAGCTATGACCACGACTTGGCTGAAAGATGGGCAGGATTGGCAGCTGAACATCCCTGGTTATTGGATATTCAGATGAGAAGAGAGGGGACACGGTGGTGGTGGTGGGGACTGGTGTTAGCGATATTGATCATGGAATCAATTACAGCAGTGAGGAGGAATGAAATCTTACGAGGATCATCAAATCGGGCCTTGAGGGGACAAGTGACAAATGTGTTGTTGAGTGTGTACCATAGGCCCCCAGATAGTCAGGAAGCAAGAGTAACAAATACATAATCCAACTTCACAGAAAAGTAATAAGAGTAATAATGTAGAAATAGTAAGCGTTAACTATCCAAATATTAACTGGGTTAGTTTTGGTGTGCTGGTAGGGTAGGAAAAGAATTCTTAAATTTCATCTTTTTTTTAAGCAGGACGTAGAAAGCCCAACAAGGGAGGGGAACCTGATACTTGAAAATTTGCCTATGCAGATGGAAGGTGCATCAGTAGGGGAGCATTTTATGGTCGCTGCCTCCAAATAGAGAGAGGCTAAATAGGCCGGAGCTACTTTCCCTGGAGCATTAGAGGCTGAGAAGTGACCTTACAGAGGTTTATAAAATCATGAGGAGCATGGATAGGGTGAATAGCCAAGGTCTTTTCCCTGGGGTAGGGGAAGTCCAGAACTAGAGGGCATAAGTTTAAGGTGAGAGGGGAAAGATTTGCAAGGGATCTAAGGGGCAACTTTTTCACACAGAGGGTAGTGGATGTGTGGAATGAGCTGCCAGAGGAAGTAGATGCTGGTACAATTACACCATTTAAAAGGCATCTGGATGGGTACATGAGTAGGAAGCATTTAGAGGGATATGGACCAAATGCTGGCAAACAGGACTAGATTAATTTAGGATATCTGGTTGGCATGGATGGGTTGGACTGAAGGGTCTGTTTCCATGCTGTACATCTGACTCTATTTTACCATTTCCCCCTTTTAAAAATTACGGTATTATGGGATTAATATTTGTTGCATACCTTTTTTGCTTTCAATTCAATCTCACTGTTCTTAAAAGGAATCAAGAGGTGTGGTACAAACAAATGAAAACCACTAAAGGCTTTTCCAGCTTTTGGGGCGGCACAGTGTCTCAGCGGTTAGCACTGCTACCTCACAGCGCCAGGGTCCTGGATTTGATTCCAGGCCCAAGCAACTGTCTGTGTGGAGTTTGCACATTCTTCCTGCGTCTGCATAGGTTTCATCTGGGTGCTCCGGTTTTCTCCCACAGTCCAAAGATGTGCAAATTAGGTGGATTAGCCACGAGAAATGCAGAGTTACAGGGATAGAGTAGGGGATGGGTCTGGGTGGAATGCTCTTTCGTGGGTTGGCGTGGACTCGATGGGCTGAATGGCCTGCTTCCTCACTGTAGGGATTCTATGATTCTACGAACCAGACTCAGTAAATAAAATTCTTTAAGGAGCTGGTAAAGTCAACATAAGAATAGGTGTGATGAAAATACTACGGTAGATACAGAATTATATTTTTAGTAACCAGTTGCTACACACAGTGTTAACAGGAGAAGGAAGTCTTCAATGGAGAAGGGTTAATGAGGAAATGATTCATAAGGATTTAAAGCCAAAAATTTGAATCCCAAGTGTTAGACACGTCCAAGAATACAGAAGGTAGACGGTGGGGACGTAGGACAGGAACTAACCCCGATTTTTCAAATTGCATGAAGACAGCACTACTAAAGGGTAGCAATTGCTACATATCTGCTGAGAAATGAGGAATGAGATAAGTGAGGCAGTTAGCTAGCTTCATGCAGCATTGGGAAATGAGTACAAACTGTAAGTACAAGTAACAAACTAGCAAGAGGTAATAATTCACATCCTTTTATGTAATCAATAAACATGTCTGATTGATTCAAGCTCGTGGAGGTTTCGAGACTAATGAAAATACCCAAAGAGGCAAATGATAGATGTAGTTCATAAGGACTTAACAGCAAGCGTGTGATGAAGAGCCACATATATTAATTGAGAAAGTTAATGCCTGAATTCTTCAACATAGGGCTGTCCTACCTCTGTTACATGATCAGGGCAGCAGGGTGGGAAGGGAAGGGGAGGGTCATATATCAACTTTCTCTGGGTGGTGGTAGGGTGCACCTATTTCAGAATGATAAGGTTTGGTATAACAGTAAACAAGAGCTTCAGGGGAAAAAATTCTAAAGAAGTAAATCAATAACTCAAGTCAGTGACTGATGCATAAAAAAAAAATGACCAAGCAACAAAGCTAACTTACTGAACCTTACTTTGTCTTGTCAGCTAAAAATCAGATTTAGAGTAAGACAAATTATGCCCTAACTCCTACTCTCCAAAGAAATACATCATGTATAACACAGCATAGTGAAATTTAAACTCTGGCATTTAAACTTAAGCAGAAATTGAGTAAGCAGCATGGTAGCCAACTTCACATAGTAGAGCTGGACACGATACTAAAGTCGTGTGAATGGGGTAATTTGGCGCAGTGCGCACAGAGTACTGCCGTAATCTTCTATGGAGCAAGGAGAGGTCCAAGTGAGATACAGCAAGGCTTGACAACTGAAGTAAACGGCATGAATTAGGCAAGCAGGTAACTACTTCACGTGTCATAGGATTTCCTTTTTCGGAAGACTGGAACCTTTGTGATTCCAATTGATAAGCCAGAAAATCATTTCAAAGCGGTGACAACATAAAGAACGAATTTTTTCAAAGAAAAAATGTGATCTTTCATTTAGCCAGGGAAGCAGATAATGTTGAGGGCAACTAGGTGTTCCTGACAAATATAGATTACAAAGCAAGGCTAATTTACCTAGCTTCAGTAAAAATTGGAAGGGAAGGTTCAACACTTAATACCTTATGAAAATGTGAATGGAATTTCATGGTTTAATTAAATGTATAACTTATTATTCAATCTTCAATCTACTACCACTCTTTTTGGAGTGGCACGGTGGCTCAGTGGTTAGCTCTGCTGCCTCACACCGCCAGGGACCTGGGGTCAATTCCAAGCCTCAGGTGACTATGTAGAGTTTGCACATTCTCTCTGTGTCTGTGTCAGTTTGCTCTGGTTTCCTCCCACAGTTCAAAGATGTGCAGGTTAGATGGTTTGGCCACGCTAAATAGCCCCTAGTGTCCAGGGATGTGTAGGTTAGTAGATTAGCCAAGGGAAAAGGGAGGGGGGTTGGTGGTGAGTCTGGGTGGGATGCTCACCAGAGGATCAGTGTGGACTCCATGGGCTGGATGGCCTGCTTCCACACTGTAGTGATTCTATCATAATCCCTGATTGTGTTATAGAGAAACATTGTTGGTGGCTATGGACCAAAAACAGGAGATGCTGCTTTCAACCAAGGAACTTGAATAAGATGATGCTTACAATTTTTATTAAAAAAAAAGTCAACTGGAACACATTGACAGTTGGATTTACAGTATTGTCTTAGTGGACCAGAAATGGAACATTCCATACAGAATGGCACTGTGTTTAGTCTGGGCAAATGTTGTGTTTTGAACGGCTTTTCAATTGTGACTCGTTGTGGGCTGTGCAGTAATATTCAAGGGTTCCTGGGCAGGTGGCTACAGCCATGGGTGTGGACTATACAGCAAGAATATCCAGCCTGGGGAGATAAAGCATGTATCTCTCACTCCCTTCTATACAAAGAAGTGAAACAAAATCTTTCATGGATAGCTACTTTCTCGCACCTTTCTCTGAAAGTTGTTCACTCTGTGAACCCATTGTTTAAACGAAACGCAGTTTTAGAAAAACACATTCAGATGCACTGAAAGGTTGAATCCTCAACCAGTGAATGGGGTATATCAATAACCTCATGTCAACCACAAAGAATCAGAAGGAGTCAAAAGAAAGCCGAATGAAAACGACTCTGCTGTAAAAACCGAAAGAACTGTGGATGCTGTAAATCAGAATCAAAAACAGAAGTTGTTGGAAAAGCTCAGCAGCATCTGTGAAGAGAAATCTGAGGAAGGGTCATCAGACCCAAAACGTTAACTTTGATTTCTCTTCACAGATGCTACCAGACCTGCTGAGCTTTTCCAGCAACTTGTTTTTTGCCATTGATGTCTGTGAACGGGACTAGAGTCAGAGCTGTGCTTTCATAGTATTTCTTTTTTTGTCTTTGTATTTGTGTTTGTATGGAAATTTTAAGAAAGAATTGGAGTTTAAAGTTATACAGTTATGGAATAAGATAGCAATTCAACTTATTTAGCTTTTGCCATTGATTAAAAAAAGTGATTACAATTGATTACAAGTGATTACCTCGCACTGCCCGCTTCTATCTCCTTCCCAAAATCCACAAACCTG
>NC_063338.1:35144601-35156527 GCF_021869965.1 Rhincodon typus
AGTCAGACAATTCACCTGCTGTATATATCATAAACTAATGTTACAGGGTCTTTCAAAACACAGTTCAAATTTGAATATGCAAGGCTAGAAAATGGAACTTATTAAATAATTAGTGCTGCAGTTTGGGCACAGGCTATTCTCCCACTAAATTTGATTGCATGTTTTCACCTAAAAAAAAATTTCCTAACTGAACAAATGACTCATCATTCAAGTTCCAGTTTTTAAAGGCAAGTTATCTTTTAAAGCTCATACATGATTAACAATAGTTCCTGTGAAATGCATTCTGTTGAAATGAGGAGTGGAGTGCTGACTCCAAATGACATCAGTAGTTGCTAATCCTGAGGTATCTCATGATTAACATTCAGTTTCCAGACAGGGTTTAATCATTTGATGAAATGTACTGAAATCCTCTTCAACTTGCCCAGTAAATAAACCATCACTGCTTTGCAGTACAAACATCAAAGAAAATCTAAGTTACCACAAATTATGAATGTTGCGTACTTCTGAAGTACCAGTTAGCAAGTTCATCATGGAATAAAATAGTTGTCAATAATTTAAAGTTGAAATTTGCTTTGAACTCTGTGTGGAAGAAGTTTATTGGTTTATTCAGGGCCACGTAACCCTGTTGGATCTGTAGGGACAAGCTGTGAGGAATGCCATTTAAATAGTACCCCATGGTGCTGCCTGTGCTCTGGGAATTGACGCAAGTTTGCGTGATGCCACCAATTATGGTACGAAATGAACAGATTTCTTCCCTTGAGAATTTATGTTCCTCTTGGTTCCTCCTGCTTTTCTTCAGCAAAAGCAAATAAACGCAAATCCTCCCAGGATTCTGTTCATGACTTTGGGGTATACTGGAAACTCCTGAAAAGGCACATGCTCAGATTGTACAATACCTGAGGTAATTTGTTTCAACTTCCATGGAAAAGTAATACATCCAGCCATAGGAGACAGGCCGGGGCTAGAAAGTAAAAGTTATAATAAATGCATTAAACTATACAAAGACTATCCCAAGAGTTCACTTACAAATCTGGAATTGATTTTTTTTTGTTTTGTTTTTCTTATTTCAAACTCCAGGAGTCTTAAAAATTGATTTTATTTTGTTGGCACATTCTTCTCATTGGTTATTTCGTATGAATTCTATTCATCTGTATTTAGTAATTTCTCGTTGCTAGTTTTCAGGCTGTTTTCCTGAGTTTGTAGCAATAAACTGATGAAGAAGTGACAATTAAAGGAAGCAAGCATTACGTAATAAAAGGTGGATCCAGTTGCACAACCTTTTAATATCAAATTAACATTAAGTTATTAATGTAAAATTAGGGTTAGGCTTTTAATGTAAACTTAGTTAAGCAACAGATGCTGAAAGGTGACCTTATCGAGGTTTATAAAATCATGAGGGCCATGAATGGGGTGAATAGCCAAGGTTTTTTTCCCAGGGTAGAGGAGTCCAAAACTAGACGGCATAGGTTTAAGGTGAGAGGGTAAAGATTTAAAGGAGACTGGAGGGGCAACTTTTTCACACGTAGGATGGTGTGTGTATGGAACAAGCTGCCAGATGAAGTGGTGGAGGTGGTTAAAATAGCAACATTTAAAAGGCATTTGAACAGATACATGAATAGGAAGGGTTAAGAGGGGTGTGGGCCGAATGCTGGCAAATAGGACTAGATCAGACTGGGATGTCCGCTTGGCATGGATGAATTGGACTGAAAGGTCTATTTCCATGTAGTGTGACTCTAAGTATCTCCCTTAAGGAATTAATATGTTCAGTGTTGTAATATTTTATTTATTTTGTTTCTAAAAATGTGTTTACAATTCTTCCAAAACAAGCAAGCAACAGAGCTGTTAATGTAGTAATAATTTAAAACTGGCAGTTATTTTAAGATCCATCTCTACCTACCAAGCTCCCTCTCTTCTGACTTCATTTCCAGCTTTTAACTCTCTTTTACATATAAACTCTTCTACCAGTATTCGTAGCCATTAACTAGACCCTGTGAAGCGCCTTGTCTTTTACACCCATAGCTTTAACTACTGGTATGACCATCATTGACTGATGGCTTGTATCACCTACATTTTCTAACCCTTTTCAACTGCATTCACCCCACCTCTATGTCCTTCCCAGGAATGAAGAAAATCTATCTGCTTAAATCAAAATCAATCTGTTTCATCCTACGGTGTAATAACAACAACAACGTGTCCGTGGACACCTTTGGTCAGAATGACACTCTGTTCAGCCGTCTCTGAAGTTTTCCATGACCCCAGCCACATCATTTCCCCTTGCTTATGAAGCTAAATCTTGACTCAGCCTCACTCCTAATCAAGACCTGAACATGCAACTCTTCCATCCCTCCACCTGTTTTCATTGGGCTTATCCTGTCTGTGACCGCTCTCTCCACGACTCCCTCATCCGCTCCACATTCCCCACTAGCCCTACCACCCCTGGCACCTTTCCTTGCAACTGCAAGAAGTGCTACACTTGCCCCTACACCTTCCCCCTCACCTCCATTCAAGGCCCAAAACAAACCTTTCACATCAGACAGAGGTTCATTTGCACACTCATTAATGTGGTCTATTGTATCCGCTTCTCCGGATGTGGCCTCCTCTACATCGGTGAGACCAAGCGGAGGCTCGGAGACCGCTTTATAGAGCATCTCTACAAAGATGCTCTGTTCGCGACAAATGACTATACCTTCCAGTAGCGAAACATTTCAACTCCCCCTCCCACTGCCTGGGTGATATGTCCATCCTGGGCCTCCTCCAGTGTCACAATGACACCACCCACAAACTGGAGGAGCAGCACCTCATATTCTGCCTTGGAACTCTACAACTCAATGGTCTCAATGTGGACTTTACAAGCTTCAAAATCTCCCCACCCCCGAACTCCTCCCAAGACCAGCCTCCACTCTTGTCCCTGCCTCCTTGACCTGTCCGTCTTCTCTCCACCTATCTGCTCCACTATCCACCTTCTATCACCGCCTCCCCCTCTCTCTATTTATTTCAGAGCCCCCTTCCCCTTCCCTATTTCTGAAAAAGGGTCCAGACCCTGCTCCTCTGATGCTGCCTGGCATGCTGTGTTCATCCAGCTCCACACCTTGTTATCTGAGACTCCAGCATTGACAGTTCCTACTATCTCTATAGTTAACATCCTTTCTGATAGCAGGCCAGGCAAGCAAAGGAACAGAGCTACAATGCTTAGTCTTTTGAGTCTTTTCTATCTTTCAGTAGAATCATTGCTGTTGGGGTGCTGGATATGGTTGTTGGTGGAAGCAGGTTAACTGTGCAATATGATCCCAGTGCCCAGTTTTTTGGGGAAGTTAGAACAGTGCAGATCCCTTAGAATAGGCACCATGCTAATCCAGTTACACAACAACAGCAAGTCTCTGCCTGATAGTCTGTAAAAGTTCCAGGGGAGCTGCAAGAATTTTGCATGGTAAGTGTCCTTTTATCACTGATAGCTGCAAAATCTTTGTTCTATTTGTTACATTGTAGGTTAGCTTGCCAGCAAAACATTACAAAGTAGTGCTGATTCCTCTCGAACAACTACAAAAAGAGATTTGAAATTCTATCTAATGTCAAAACATTTAAGCCCCTGTTTTCCTGATTTTCTTTGGAAAACATCAACTTAATCATTTGTCCTTTCTTAAACTGATGTAATAAATCATACCCAATATTTTCAATATGCCCTTGGACATTCTTGCTTTCTCTTGCTGATTAGTCATTTTCCTGATACTGAGAAGACTTAATAAAAAGTGATACAGGAGATGTTACACTGGATTGAAAATGTTAACAAGAAAGACTGCAGAACAGATATTGCAGCCTACAGTCTTATTTATTTGCCTTACATTGATAGTGGGTAATGTTATGATAGTGGTCAATATGGATGAGCAAATTTTAACATGCAACATTTGATTATACTTGAGACCTTTCACAGACAAAACATATTTTAAAGAAGCCAAATACTGACCTAAAATGGCTGTATTGATCATCTGACCATGGACTGAGCTAAAGTTTATGAAAGCAGTTTGACATAATTTCAAAGCAGCATATTTTGCTTAGACAACTGAATCAATGTCAAGTAGAACCCAGAAACCTGGATCTTGTGCGCGCTGTCTCTCTTGCTCACTCTCTCTTTCTCTCTCTTTGTGCCTCTGTTCTCTCTCATTTCAAGATAGCATCTGGTGACAAAGCAAACGAACCATTCAGTAAGACCTCGAGGGTATCTCCAAATTTCACCACTGCTGATGATATCAGGCAACAATTTATCAACTGTGGCCTGAGTTCATTATGCCTCAAGGACTGTAAGGGTTCTTTAAACTGCATTACCTTTATACTCCCTCTTTCTCCCTCTTGTCTGCTACATGTAACTCCAATCAGTGGAGACTTTTTTTGTGATTCCCATTGACTTCAATTTTTCTGGAGCTCCTTGATACCGAACTTCTTAAAATTAACTCACATAATGTGGGTATCGCTGGCTGAGCTAGCATTATTTTCCATCCTGGGTTGCCCTTGAGCTGACTCCTTGAACAGCCACAGTCCATGTGCTGTGGGTAGACCCGCAATGCTGTTAGTGAGAGATATCTAGGATATTGACCCACTGAAACTAAAGGAGCAGTGATGTATTTCCATGTCAAGATGGTGATTAGATTGACAGGACATTGCAGGTGGTGTTCCCATGTATCTGCTGCACTTATCCTTCTAGATGGTAGTGGTTGAAGGTTTGGGAGTTGCTGCTGAAGGAACTTGGTGAATTTATGCACTGCATCTTGTAGAACATACACGCTGCTGCTACTGAGTGTCAGTGATGGAAGGAGTGGATGTCTGTGGATGTGGTGCCACTCAAGTTGGATGTTTTGCCCTGATGGTATCGCATGTCTTGAATATTGATGGATCTGCAGTCATCTAGGCATGTGGGGAGGATTTCATAAATCTCTTGACTTTGCCATTTAAATGTTTGACAACCTTTGGGGAGTTAAGAGGTGAGTTACTTCCAGCAGGATTCCTAGCCTGTGACTTGCTCTTGTAGCCACTGTATTCATATGGTGAGTCCAGTTGAGTTTCTGGTCAATGGTAACCCCCAGAATGTTGATAATGAGGGATTCAGTGATGTTGATGCCACTGAATATCAAAGGGCAGTGCTTAGATTCTCTTTTGTTGGAGATGGTTATTGCCTGGTACTTAGGTGACATGAATGTTACGTGCCACATGTCAGCCCAAACCTAGATATCGTCAAGGTTCTGCATTTGAATATGGACTGTTTCACAATCTGAGGAGTCATGAATGGTGCTAAACATTGTGCAATCATCAGTGAACGTTGCACTTCTGACCTTATGATGGACAGAGGTCATTGATGAAGCAGCTGAAGATGGTTGGGCCTAGGACACTATCCTGAGATACTTGGGTATATAGTGCCTTGATTCTGAGGGCAATCACCCTCATTTCATCCTGGAATTCAACTCTTTTGTCCATGCTTGGAACAAAGCTCCTTGAACCCTGGAGCGGAGTGACCCTAACAGAACCCATACTGAGCATCAGTGATCAGTACATTGCTGAGTAGGTACTACTTGATGCTGTTAACAAAACTTTCTTCTGTTCCTTTACTTTTGATTGAGAGTAGACTCGTGATGGTAATTGGCCAGACTGGATTTGTCAAAAAAAAGTACAATGGCACATTAATGGCACAGTTTATTCCAGAGCATATGTCTTCAGGATTGTCAATCAAATACTGTCAGGGTCCAATGCCCAGGACCTCAAAAGTAGTATTCTGTGGACTACTTCCAGTGCCATGCAGTATTGAGCATGGAATTAGAAGGATAGAGCAAGTAATGTGCATTGTTGAGATGGTACAGATTAGAGGATTTAAGATTCTTGAGCCACCGGGACTTTTTGTATTGACGATGGGATACGAAAAAGATGGATGGGTTACATCTGAACAGGAACAGAGCCAACATCCCTAGTGGAGAGGTTTGCTAACGTCATTGGAATAGATTGAAACTAGGTTAGCAAGAGGATGGGACCCTGATTAAAAAGTTCAGATGGTAGAGAATTTGAGATGGATTGGAAGTTAAACACAAGTAAGTGACTCTGGAAGGCAGAGGCAACAGAGGCTATATGAGAGAGAAGTGAGTTTAGCAAGGCTAAGTGGAATATATTTTAATGCAAGGAGCCTGAGGAATAAGGTAGAATAGCTGGGGCACAGATAGGTACGTGAGAGCAAGATTTCATAGCTATGATCAAGAATTGGTTCAAACATGGGTGGGATTAACAACTCAGAATTCATGGTTGTAAAGTATTAGATCAGATAGAGAGGGGATAGAAGAGGATGAAGGTTCACAATATCAAACAAGGAACCAATGATGACAGTGAGGAGTGGTGATGTCTTGGAGGAATCATCAAATGTGGGCATATGGATAGAAGTAAAAAACACAGAAGAGATAAACATGTTGTTAGGTGTATATTGTAGGCCCCCAAACAGTCAGGGTGAGACACAGGATCAAATATGTTATCGAACTTCAGAGACGTATAACAACAATAATGCAGTAATAGGGAACTTTAAACACCTGAATGCTAATTGGGGTAATTTTGTGCGCAAGATTGGGAAGGAGTAACTTCATTGGATTTAAGATAGTCGTGGAAGAGATTAAGGATATGCCAGGAATAGAAGTTATAAATTGGGAAAAGGCTAATTTAACTAAAATAAGAGATGCATTGGGCCAAATGAACGACGAGCAGCTCCTTGGAGATATAACTTGTGTTTGAGGAGTGGGAGGCATTCAAATAGATATAGTTTGAGTACAGGGCAGATGTATACTCATGAAGACAAAGGGTGGGATCAAGACTGGAGAAACTACCTCAAGAGACTTAGAGGTTCGGATTAAGAAAAGAAGTGAAATTTACGGTGCTACCAAGGGCTTAATATGGCAGAGTCCCTGGAGAACTATAAAAAGTGTGGTGGAAAGGTGGACTTACAAAGGAATTTAGGAAACTTAAGGGACTGCATGAAAAAGCATTAGCAGATAGAATAAAGGAAAACCTAAAGAATTTTTTTCAAATATATAAAGAATAAATAGGGAATAATAAGCCAGATTAGGACCATGCAGGTGCTTTGCATCAGAACCTCAATGAATGCTTTCCATTGGTCTTCAAAAAGGGAAAAAGATGATGGAGGTACAGAGATCAGAGCGGAGGACTGTGAAGTATTAGAAGAAATTAATATAGAGAAGAGGTACTAGCAGATTTAGCAGTTTTAAAATTCAATTAATCCGCAGGCCAGTATAAGATGTACCCCAGGTTGTTGAGGAAGACATGGGAGGAGATATTATGGACCCTGGCAATAACTTTTGTATCTTCTCTGGCCACAGGTGATGTGCCAGAGGACTACTAACTGCCTAGACCCAATGAAATACTTCACTGAACTGTAGTCAGATAGGAAATACTGCCACTAATTTGCATGCAACAAACTCCTACAAAGAGTAACATGATCATGACAGGACAAACTGATTTATGTGATGTTGATTTTATTTCAACTGGTTTCCTCTGGCACTCTCTAGCCAACTCTGTCTACCGTCTTCTTGCTTTGTCTCCTTTCCACACTCAAATTGTCCCATAAAATAGCAAAACAGGAACAATTATGTGCCTGTCAGTACCTGCATTCATGTCTTACATGTTAGCAATCAAAGTATTATCTACATTTAATCAGTTTTGCCTTTTCTTACCCAGTGAAGCACCAGGGATAATCTATTGTCTTAAATTCAACTGGTAACATTTTATAATTCAAGCCATTACCCTAAAGAAATATTATTTCTCTCTCTCATTCTAAGCTAAATAGATTTTCTAGCATTTACAAAATAGATTGAATGACCATCTTTCCTAACTCTTTATAGAATCCCTACAGTGTGGAAAGAGGCTATTTGGCCCCCCAATCCCACACTGGTCCTCCAAACAGCATCCCATCCAGTCCCACCCACCTATCCTATCCCTGTAACCCTGCATTTACCATGGCTAATCCACTAGCCTGCACATCCCTGCATACTATGGGCAATTTAACATGGCCCATCCGCTTAATCTGTGAACCTTTGGACTGTGGGAGGAAATCGGAGCACCTGGAGGAAAGCCACGCAGACACGTGGAGAATGTACAGACTTTACGCAGACAGTTACCTAAGGCTGGAATCAAACCCCAGTCCTTGGCACTCTGAGGCAACATGCTAGCCACTGAACCACCATGCTGCCTATATATATAGCTCCTATGTATTTCCACTGCACAATTTGCCTTTGGGACATTGTCATGACAGTGGGAGGCTGAAAAAGTGCTGTAGGATTACTGATACCTTGTTACCACTTTCACACCTCACACCACTCAAGATAAGCAACATTGCATGTAAAGAGCATGTTAGTGAACACTTACAGTTCAAGGTGAGAGGAAATTAGCTCTGTGCCCTTGTGAAACCTATGACATCTTAGATTGTTTCTGTGAATTGTGGCCTATAGGTAACACTTTTAAGGTCATTTATGATGACTTTTGCTTTATAAAGATGAGAATTTTCAATCTGGAATGACCAATGACATGATCAAGACTACTTGTGACCAGGATTTGTACTCCACAAAGTTAGAGACTGCAAGTGTTTCAAATGCAGAATACCATTATTATAAATGCCTTCAACTGTGCAGTGAAAGTGCCTGATTAATGTAATTACCCTTGAAGGGTCTCACGTCACGCACAAGAAGAGCCTGTGTGCTCACACTGAAGAAGAAAAACAATTTTTCTGCTCTCTCCAGATGTATTGTCAGTCATTTTCCATTTTCAGCACACATTTGTGAGCCTCATGAGTATAAAAGACAACATAAGTCGCCTTCAGCATAGTGCCCCCCTCCTCCAAAACCTCCACGCTTCTTGTCTTGGTATTCCATGTTGAGCTCATCAATACTGAGCCTTGAAATATTTCCACACGCTTCTTTGAATTATGACTTCATGTCTTAACATTACCTCCTGACCCTCAGCCCACCAGCTTCATCAAACCACTGACATTGTGCTACACTGACCTCCATTGTGGCCAGGGTAGTGTGGACCCTCAGTGAATACCCCTCCCATGATTCTCAATCCACTGTCGCCTCTCCCTCTGATATGTTGATTTCCAACCCCCTCTCCCTTTCACAATCATCATTGCTTCTCCATCTCAGCATGCTATTTCCAAACAATAGAATCAAGTTCTGCGGCATCCATCCTACAGCAATAGCCTCTGATAACTACCCTGCCTCCCTCATGTTTTAGTGACTGGACTGATGGCCCAACTGATGAGTGATCAGATCCTTGTAGCTCCTCGACTGAGTTACCATGACTCCCTGGACTGGTTGTACTGGACCCACAGAACTGACTATGTCTCACTCCCCAGGTTGAAGAAGCATGGACACCTTAACCATTGCCATCCATCTGGTGATTGACAGAACCTAGGTTCCCAATCTGATATCAGAGGCTGCCCCTGACTTACTGCGGTGGGACCTCCCTGACTGAAGACTGTCTCCCTTAACTTGACTGAGGAATGTAGCTCTGACTTTCAGGCTGGGAGTTTGTCAACTTCCACTTTTGATATGGCAGAATGGAGAATGGGAAACTGCATTTAAATGAGGTGAGATTAACTAATAATGAAATGCTAATACACACAAATAGAAGCAAAAAGGCTGCTTGCCATTCACTTGCACGATTGTTGTTTCGCTGTTCAACACTCAATTGGAAAATCAGACATTTTACTCTCAATTTAGAGAATCTCCTCCACAGTTCTGAACTGAATCAGTTCTGAGGAAGGGTCACCAGACCCGAAACGTTAATTCAGAATTTTTTTCTTCACAGATGCTGCTAGACCTGCTGAGCTTTTCCAGCAACTTCTGTTTTTGTTCCTGATTTACAGCATCCGCAGTTCTTTCTGTTTTTATTAGAGAATCTCCTAATTGTTGACCTTAACCTATTTTCTCAACTTTCTCACCAATGCTTACAGTATGTTATTTAAATGACTGGGAATATTCCACCTATAGTCACTATCACTGAAGTTAATGTCACATTTCAGATTTATTAATTGAATTCAAATTCCATCAGTTGCCATGATAGGATTTGAACTCGTGTTCCAGTGCATTAGCCTGGGTCTCTGGATTAACAGTCTAGTGATATCGGCCCTAAACCATCAGTGGTACGGATATATAGGGGAGAGTAAAGGGAAGGTGAACAGTTAAGAAGGAAAATTACACCAACTGTCAAAAGTGACCTGGGGAAAGTATGACATAGAAGCTGCAAACCCCTACTCCTCACTGACCTCCTGTTGTGTACTCCTGCTCTTCAAATAGTTTCAGAATTGCTGCTTTTAGAGTGTCCTTTCAGTTGCTGGCCACCTTTCCTAGACTGATCCAAAATACTTTGACCACTCTGCTGTTGATGACCTCACTCGCAAGTCACTCACTATTCAACACTGCTTACGGGGATAAAGTCAATGACTTGGTGGGGAAAATATAGCTGACAAAGAGGCTTGATGGTCAACCTCCGGATCCAACGCATCATCCTCCGACACTTCCGCCATCTGCAATCCGACCCCACCACCAAAGACATTTTTCCCTCCCCACCCTTATCTGCTTTCCGGAGGGACCACTCTCTCCGTGACTCCCTTGTCCACTCCACACTCCCCTCTAGCCCCACCACACCCGGCATTTTTCCCTGCAACCGCAGGAAGTGCTACACTTGCCCCTACACCTCTCCCCTCACCCTCATCCCAGGCCCCAAGAAGACCTTCCACATCAAACAGATGTTCACCTGCACATCTGCTAATGTGGTATACTGTATCCACTGTTCCTGATGTAGCCTCCTCTACATCGGGGAAACCAAGCTGAGGCTTGGGGACTGCTTTGTGGAACACCTACGCTCGGTTCGCAACAAACAACTGCACCTCCCAGTTGCGAACCATTTCAACTCCCCCTCCCATTCCTCAGACGACACATCCATCCTGGGCCTCCTGCAGTGCCACAACGATGCTACCTGAAGGTTGCAGGAACAGCAACTCATATTTCGCTTGGGAACCCCGCAGCCCAATGGTATCAATGTGGATTTCACAAGCTTCAAAATCTCCCCTCCCCCAACCGCATCCCAAAACCAGCCCAGCTTGTCCCCACCTCCCTAACCTGTCCTTCCTCCCACCTATCCCCTCCTCCCACCTCAAGCCCCACCCCCATCTCCTACCTACTAACCTCATCCCGCCCCCTTGACCTGTCCGTCCTCCCTGGACTGACCTATCCCCTCCCTACCTCCCCACCGACACTCACCTTTACTGGCTCCACCCCTGCCTCTCTGACCTGTCTGTCTCCTCTCCACCTATCTTCTCCTTTATCCATCTTCTATCCGCCTTCCCCTCTCTCCCTATTTATTTCAGAATCCCCTTCCCCTCCCACTTTTCTGATGAAGGGTCTAGGCCCGAAACATCAGCTTTCCTGCACCTCTGATGCTGCTTGGCCTGCTGTGTTCATCCAGCTCTACACCTTGTTATCTCAGATTCTCCAGCATCTGCAGTTCCGACTACCCCGTTCAAAGGTGATATAGTCACTATAGAGATTGAGTTAATAATTTCACTGAGCAGACACAAGGTAAAGGGGGGATTAGAGTGAGGTGCCAGTCACAAATGGTATTGCAGTAATGAATTCAGGGTGGGGTTGAGATGAGATTGCATTGACTAAGAGAGCCTGATAACAGATAAGTAGTTGCAGCATGGTAGAAAGTGGATGATCAAGCAATAGAGAACATAACAAATGAAAATGCGATGTTGTAATGGAATGACAATGTTCATAGAATCCCTGCAGTGTGGAAACAGGCCCTTCTGCCCAAAAAGTCCACACCAAACTCGGAGCATCCCACCCCCTATAACCAACCTAATCTACACATCCCTGAACACTACAGGCAA
>NC_063338.1:35157027-35169546 GCF_021869965.1 Rhincodon typus
AAGATTTCTGATGAAGGGTCTAGGCCCGAAACGTCAGCCTCTCTGCTCCTATGATGCTGCTTGGCCTGCTGTGTTCATCCAGCCCTGCACCTTGTTGTCTTGTATGTTGCCTCCCTGCTACCAGAGTGAAGGATATCACTGAGTGGCTGTGGGACATTTTGAAGGAGGAGGGAGAACAACGAGAGGTTGTGGTCCATGTTGATGCCAATGACATCGGTAAGAAGAAGTATGGGATTCTGCAAGCAGAATATAGGGAGCTAGGGAATAAATTCAAAAGTAGAACCTCAGAGGTAGTAATCTTGGGATTACTCCCCAATCATGTGCTAGCAAGATCTGGAATAAACCAAAGGATTGCAAGTCTGGATGGATGGTGTAGGAGGGAGGACATTGGAATCAATGAGGGTGACTGATGGGATCTGTACAAGATGAATAAGTTGCATCCAATTCGGTCTAAGACCAATATCCTCACTGGGGCGTTAGGTAGTTCTGTGGGTGAAGTTTAAACTAGAGTGGTATGTGGTCAGGAATCAGGGAGATAAGGGTGAGGGAAACAAAGATAAAAAGTAAAGGCAAAAACGTAAGGCACAGGAGACAAGAAATAGGGCTGGTGTACAAAAATAATGTGTAAAAATATTAAGAATTATGTATCTAAATGCATGGCACATTTGTAACATGGTAGATGAATTAACATTGCAAACAGTTAAAAACAGGTGCGATATAATTGCAGTTATGCAGATATGGCTGCAGGATGACCATTACTGGGACCTGAACATGCAAGGGTATTCAATCTTTCGCAAAGGCAGATAAAATTAGAAAGGAGCTGGTGTGGCATTGTTAATGAAATATAAAATCAGTGCAATAGTGAGAAAAGATGCAAAATCAGTCTGATTGGAGTTAAAAATTAACAAGGGTGAAAACATTGATTATAGTTATCTATATGTTTCGAATCAGTAATGTAAGTATTTAGATTATGCAGAAATTTAGAGATGTATGCAATAAGGGTAACAGTATTCATGGGTGATTGTAATCTATGAATAGACTAGGCAAGCCACATTAACAATAATGTTGTACTGGATGAATTCCTGGAGTGTGTACAAAGTGATATTGTAGATGAGTACTTTGAAGAACGAACTTGGGAGTAGGCTATCTTAGATTTTGTTTTGTGCTAAGAAGGGATTAATTAATAATCTTTTTGTAAGGCAACCTCTAGAATAACATTATCATTGGATGATAAAATTCTTCATTGAGCTCGAAAGTGAAGTAGTCCAATTTTGAACTAGGGTCCTATATCTAAACTAAGAAACTATGCATGTTGAGGGATGAATGATAGACTGGGTAACATCATTAAAAGGCAGACAGTGGATACATAATGGTTAACATTTAAGCAACAAATGCATTCAATGCAGCAGCTAGACATCCCTTTCTGGTGAAAGAGCACAACTGGAAAGTGCTCAACCATGTTTAACAAAATAAATTAAGGATAATATTAGATTCAAAGAGAAGTCACACAAAATTGAGAGAAAAAGTCGTGACGCTGAGGACTGGGAGATGCATAGAATTCAGCAAATGAGAAGCAAGAGCTTGTTTAAGTGAGGAAAATAGAGCATGAAAGTAAAGCTGTGAGAAACATAATGGCATGCTGTAAGAGCTTTCATAACTTTCTAACAGGAAAAAAAGATTAGATAACAAGGAACTGGCAGAGCAATAGCCAACTACTTATGCTGTGTAACTTCACAGAAATGCTGGGGTACTAGGGGTCGATTGAGAAGGAGGAAATAAGGCGAATTGGTATTAGTAAAGAAATAGTGCTGAATAATAAATGGCACCTAAAAGCTGATATATCCACAGGGCCTGATAATCTACCTGAAAGGGTATTAAAATGTAAATAATAGATATGTTGGTCGTTATCTTCCAAAATTTTGTCAGATCTGGAACAGTCCTGGCAGATTAGAGGGTGGCAAATGTAATGCCATTGTTTAAAAAGGAGGGAGATAATTGGGATTTATAGACCAGTTAGCCTAACATCAGTACTAGGGAAGATCCTGGACTCTACTACAAAGGTTGTAATGATGGGACACTTAGAAAATACAAAGAGTATTACCCAAAGTCAACATGTATTTATGAAAGGGAAAATCTTTTTGACAAATATCGTGGATTTTTTTGAGGATATAACTAGCAGAATAGATGAGGGAGAACACATGGATGTAGTGCATTGAGTTTTCAGAAAGCTTTTGATAAAGTCTCATATAAGAAATTATTGTGCAACTTCAAAGCACTTGAGATTATTGCTGATATACTGACATGGATTGAGAGTTGGTTAGCAGGCAGGAAACAGAGTGGGAATGAATGGGTCATTTTCTGGATTGGAAAGCAATGACAAGTGGGGTACTGCAGGGCTCAGTGCTTGGGCCCTAATTATTCACCATATATATCAATGATTTGCAAGAGTAAATCAGATGCAATATTTCCAAGTTTGCTGACAATGCAAAGCTAAGTGATAGTGTGATTGAGGAGGAGGATATAAGGAGATTTCAGGATGATTTAGACAAGTTGAGCAAATGGAAAAATGCAATATAATGTGGATTAATATGAAGTTGTCCATTTCAGTCAGAAGTAATAGAGTATTATTTAAATGGTAATAGATCAATGTGCAAAGGGAGGATGTCATTGTACACGAGTAATTGAAAGCAAGCTTGCGGGTGCAGCAAGCAGTTAGAAGGGCAAATTGTCTTTTAATCTATGTTGCAAAACAGTTTGAATATAGGACCAAGGAAGTCTTACTGAAACCGTACAGGGCCTTGGTGAGACCACACTTGGAGTATTGTGTGCAGTTTTGGCCTCCTTACATAACAACATATATACTTGTTGTAGCGTGAAGATAGCAAAGGTTCACCACACTGATTTCTGGGATAGCAGGTTTGTTTATTAGAAGAGATTGGATCTCCTAGATCTGTATTCACTGCAGTTTAGAAACACGAGAGAGAGGATCTCATTGAAACATAAATTCTGACTGAGCCATGCAGACTGGATACAGGGATTATGCTTCGTCTGTCTGGGGTAGGGGGCAGGGGTTTCCAGAACTAGGGCATCACAGTCTCAGGATACATTGCAAGTCATTTGGATTCTCTACTATAGAAGGCTGTGGAGATGAAGTCATAGAAAATATCTGAGAGGGAAGCAGATAGATTTCTCGAAGCTAAAGTTGTCAAGGAGTAGGGGGAGAGAGCAGACATAAGGTGTTAGGATAGAGGATCAGCCATGGAACTATATTGAATGCTGGAGCAGTCTCAGACCAAATGTCCTACTCCTGCTCTGCTTTTCAATGTTACTATGTTTCCACACTAGTTTAAATTAACATAAAATGCATAAGGATGGACAACCACAAATTTCATAAATGATTATTCTTTAGATTGGAGAGTGGCAGATAACAGTGTTCCCAAAGGCCAGTGCTAGGATCACTGTTGATTTGATATATATAAATGCTTTGGGTATTGGAGTACAGAGTAAAATTTTAAAATCTGTCTATGATATTGAATTTGGAAATGTAGCAGATAATGAAAAAGATACCAGTCACTCCAACACAAATAGACAGAATAAGCAAACAAGTGTCAGATGAAATTTAACAGAGAAGTATGAGATAATACGTTTTGGCAAAAGGAGTGAAGGGGGACAATATAGATTCCATTGCACATTTTAAAAGAATATAGCAAGGACAGAGAGAAATGGGGCTACACATGCATATTTTGAAACTTGCAGAACATATCAAGATAGTCAGTAACACAATAAAAGGGATACTGAACTTCGTAAAAGTACAAATGCAGAGGAATTATAAAACTTTGGTTAGGCAACAACCAGAGTATTGGGTTCAGTTCTGGTCACCACACTTTAAAGGGAATGTGAGAATCTTTGTTGGGTGCAGAGGAGATTTACCAGAATGTTACAGTCATGGCAAGTCTTAACTAAAGATGAGTTTGTTTTGCTTGGGAAAAAAATGGGAAATTTGATAGAGGTGTACAAATATGACAGATTTAGATCAGATTGATAAAGAAAAGTTACTCCTATTAGCTGTTAGCACAAATATAAGGGGACATGGATTTAAAGTTTTGGGAAAGAAATTCCTTTTTGTGTCACTTATGGAACATGGGTGTTGCTGGCTGGGCCAGCACTTATTGCCCATCAATAGTTGCCCTTGAGAAGATGGCAGCCTTCTTGATCTGTTGCAGTCCACGTGTTGTAGGTAGACATGCAATGTCATGAGGGAGCGAATTTCAGGATTTTCACACAGCAATAGTGAAGAAACAGCAATCCATTTCCAAGTCAGGATGGTGAATGACTTGGAAGGAAACTTGTAGGTGGTGGTATTCTCATATATCTGCTGTCTTTGTCCTTATAGTGCTTGTGGGTTTGGAAGGCGCTATCTAGGGATGTTGGACAAATTTCTTTAGCACATCTTGTACATAGTACACACTGCTGCTCCTGAGCAGCAATGGTGGAAAGAATGAATATTTATAGATGTGGTGCCAATGAAATGACCTGCTTTATCCTGGAGGCTGTCAAGCTCTTTGAGTGTTGTTGGAAGTGCACCTATCCAGGCAAGTGGGGAGTATTCTATCACACCCTGACTTGTGCCTTGTAGGTAGTGGACAAGATCTGGGGAGTCAGGAGGTGAGTTTCTTGTCAATTGTAATCCCCAGAATGTTGAGAGTGGGGGAATTCTGTGATGGTATTGCCATTGCATGTCAAAGGGCAGTGATTAGATTGTCTCTTATTTAAGATGGTCATGCCTGGCATTAGTGTGGCATGAATGTGATTCTCAGCCCAAACCTGCATATTGTCCAAGCCTTGTTACGTTTGGATATGGACCATTTCAGAAACTGAGGAGTCACGAATGATGTTGAACATTGTGCAATCGTTGGCGAACATCCGAACTCTGACCTTATGATGGAAGGTGGGTCATTGATGAAGCTAATGAAGATGGTTGGGTCTAGGACTCTACCCTGAGGAAATCCTGCAGAAATATCACGGAGCTGAGATGACTGACGTCCAACAACTATGCCATCTTTCAATGTGCCAGGTATGATTCCAAACAATGGAGAGTTTGCCCCCGATATCCACTAACTCCAATTTTGCCAGGGCTTCTTGATGCCACACTTGCTCAAGTGTGGCCTTCCACTTAACCTCTGGAATTCAGCTCTTTTGCCCATGTTTGAGTCAAGGCTGTAATAAGGCTCATGAGCCTTGGTGGGACCAAAACTGGGCATCACTGAGCAGGTTATTGCTGAGCAGGTGCTGCTTGAAAGCACTGTTGATGACATCTTCCATCACTTTACTGATGATTGGGAGTAGACTGGTGAGGCAGTAATTGGCCGGGTTGGATTTGTCCTGTCTTTTGTGTACAGGACGTACCTGGGCAATTTTCCACATTGTTGGTTAGATGCCAGTATTGCAACTTTACCGGAACAGCTTGGCTAGGGGAGCAGTGGGTTCTGGAGCATATGTCTGCAGTATAATTGTCAGAATGTTGTCAGACCCTATGGTTTTTGCAGTATACAGTGTCTCCAATCATTTCTTGGTATCACGTGGAGTGAATCGAATTGGCTGAAAACTGGCACCTGTGATTCTGGAGATCTCTGCAGGAGGCTGAGATGGATCACCCACTTGACACTTCTGGCTGAAGACTGCTGCAAATGCTCCAGTCCTATCTTTTGCGGTGATGATTTGGACCCTTTTATCATTGAGGATGGTCCTGACATGCCCTCCTGCATGCTCCATTGAATCAAAGTTGGACCCCTGGCTTGAGTGGTTAAATGGGGGATATGCTGGGCCATAAGGTTGTAGATTGTGCTGGAGTACAATCCTGCTGCTGTTGATGGCCCACAGCGTCTCATGGATGCCCAGCCTTGAGTTGCTAGATTTGTTTGAAGTCTGTCCCATTTAGCACAGTGGTAGTGTCACACAACACGATGGAGGATATTGTCAATGTGAAAGTAGGACCTTGTCTCCACAAGGACTGTGCGGTGGTCACTCTTACCGATATTGTCATGGACAGATGCATCTGCAGCCAGCAGATTGCTAAGGATTTGGTGAAGAGGTTTATGGTAATGAGCTGAAATACAATACCACTCATGGTAGTGGAGACAGAGACATTCAATGATGTAAAACACAATTGGATAGGCATTTGAGGAAAAATAACTTTCTAGATCATAAGGATGGGGAGGGACACTGACAATGCAAATGAGTTGGATTCCTGTACAGAGAACTGGCATAGATTAAATGGACTGAATAGCAGCTTTCTGTGCCGTAATGATTCCAAGAAATATTTTATTTGTTCCAAGGTAAATGAATGACTCATTGGTTCTTGGTATATTTTTAAGGGGAAAGCTGGCACATTGCTCCACTGGATGGTGCTATTGCTTAAAGTTCCAGCAAAGACAAAGGCTGAATCTTGCAGAAACAGCAATCACCATCAGATTGCTGCTCCTTTCTTAGCTTTCTTTCTGTTACAATCGGGCATCCATTTCAAAAATAAAGAGGATATCTCATATCAAAGTCTTTCCTTATAGGACATAATTGTTAAGAAAAGCCAAGTCACACTCAGTTCTTACAGCACTAACTGCCATGTTCTTGTAACTGTGCACAGATACACTGAAAATCTTTGGGACATTTAAACAGTTTCTCAGCATGTCGGCAAATGATTCAGAATGAAGTAGGTGTGTGAGTTATTAGGGTGCCATGCTGGTAGGGTGGCAGAGTGATAAGATAGCAGAATGGTAAGGTGGTGGATAGGTAGGGGGATCACTGTACAATGGCAAGGTTGGGTGACAGAGTAGCAGGTAGCAGGGGTTGCTAGGTGATTGGGTGGGTAGAGAGGCAATGTAGTTGGGTGGTGAAGACAGCTAAGTTCAGGTCAGGTTGGGATGGTCAGGGGATTGGGAGATTTGTGGGGGCATTGGAGAATCAGAGGAGGAATTGAAGAGTCGAGGTGGAGTCAGGGAAATCAGTGGGGAGTTAGTATAGATGTGGGAGGGTGTTAGTTATGTAGTTACTCGTGAGTTGTGGTTTTATTTTGTCCAACATTTCCTGCAAACTATTCAGGTAAGTCAGTTAGATCTTTCCCAAGTCTCCAAGTCTAACACAGAGTCATAGATATTCTGTCAGAGTCTTGGGAGCTGAGGAATTGCTCATCATAAGTTTAAACTTTCCAGGAAATTCCCATGAAGTTGATGAATCAGGACTTCCAAGGAGGTCTGATGTGTACCGTTTGGGGTATATCCTGTCTCTGAACATCTGGATGCCAAAAGCTGATTTGACTGGTTGTAATTGTGGCAACTCTGATAAAGTTTTATAATATTTTATTATCTCTCACACAGTTGGGAATTTGGTTCTTCTTCTGTGAAAAAGATCAGAAAGTCATCTTTTGAACAGTGAGAGTTCAAACATCACTTTTAAGAAAACACATGTCTTATGCCGAATGACTAGCAAACTGCCTGGTGAATTCATTGATGGAATGATTACAAAGTTGAATTATGTACATTTCATCAGGGGCCGGTAGCAGGTTGAGTTCAGAAGAAAAGAAGTTTTT
Organism: Rhincodon typus; assembly: GCF_021869965.1. Classification (NCBI taxonomy): domain Eukaryota; kingdom Metazoa; phylum Chordata; class Chondrichthyes; order Orectolobiformes; family Rhincodontidae; genus Rhincodon; species Rhincodon typus. The sequence goes on from NC_063338.1 coordinate 35,164,610, forward strand.
CAGCAAGAGGGTAGTTTTTTAGTTTGTAGAAGCCTCTCTGCTTAATTTTTTGCAGTCTCCAGGTTGTGACAGTTTAACGGAAATGTCCAGCCCATCAGAGCTAGAAAGAAGCCTCCACACCATCAGAACTGAAAGACAGTTTTATGCTGTTCCAGCAGTTGGAGGAGAAGGATTGGTAAGAATAAATCACTTGGTCTGTTTTTATGTGCCTCTGGGAGACTCAGAGAAAGTTGTATATGGCGAATACGCAGAAAATCAGTCGAGATAAAAAAAAAGATAGGAGTAATACTTCACTGTGGTTGACTTTCCGTGAATGACATTTTTTGGAAAACAGTCAAATTTTTCTTTTTGTTGTTTATGTTAAAGTCTTTCTAAATTGTCATATGTATATATTTATAGCTGCTTCTCCCTTTCTGTAATAAACTTATACTTTTTGTTAAAATACATTTGTAGCCTCGTGTGAATATGTTCAGTGATTAGTTACCAGATTAATCTTAGCATGTATCAGGCCATGTTTCATTCTGGGATTTGACTTGTCCAGTATTAACATCACTAGTATCATAGCATATTAGATATTGATTCTGAAATACAGGCTAATGTTTCAAGTGGGGCTCCTTAGTAAAGGGTAAACAAAGGATTGATCATGTAAATGAAAGCAGGAGGGATTTTTTTTCTCCCATCATATTACATTAAACTGTGATTTTAGCAGTCAGGTCTTGAGATTCCCTCCTTTACCTCTTCATTTCTCTACTTCTCTGTCCTCCTTTTACTTACCTCTTTGACCATCATTTTCATCATCTGCCTGAATATCTCCTGTGGTTTTGTATCAAATTTTTTACAATACTCCTGTGAAATGCTTTGGGAAACTTTACCAGGTTAAATGTGTGATGTAAGTGGTTAATTATATTCTTACTCTTGGAATAACATGCAAAAGGAACTATGTCATGATGATTTCTGACAAGATGGGAATTAAGACCTGTAGGCTCTCAGACAAGCTCCCTCTTACCTTCTTTAGGGTACTACATTATGTTTAATGAAACCTATTGAAAGATAAACTCCTGAGTATAACACCAACCTTACTACATCAGGGACTGCAATGTGATGACCCATACACTTGTGCATCAGTCAGGCTGTGCAGCAGTAAAAATGAATAATTCTCCAGGAAAGGTGCACAGCAGCACTGAAAGAAATACCAGTTTGAAAGAAAAGAGCAAAACAGCCACAACTTTGCAGCGGGCTTGGAGAGAACTCCAAGGTGGAGCCAGGCAGTGAAAGAATTCACGGGGTAAAAACACATAGCAGGGAGAGAAATCTCAACTCAATCAGCCTATGATGAGTGTGTGGCGAGAGTTCAGAGTGCAGCTTTCCACCTGGACTAGACAGCCGGTTTAGTGAAATATGGGAAAGGCAGCAGAAGGGCAGCAAGCTTCAGAGATAGTTCACACACCGTGCAGCATATGAAATAGCTAAAAACAAAAGCTCACAATGGGGAATGTGGCCACTGAAGTCACTCAACTAAATAGTATCTACTAGATGACTGTGAAGTACAGCTGTACATGTGGATGAGAATAAAAAAAAAGCCCACATAAAGTCTACCAGCAGAAAACACAGGAAGAAACAAGGCATTGTTGCTGCCATTACAGAATTTCAGCAGAGACTTGGACACAGTAAAGACTGCAGATGCTCGAAGCTCGAGTCAGCCCGAAATGTTGACTTTCCTGTTCCTCGGATGTTGACTGACCTGCTGTGCTTTTCGAGCTCCATATTTATTGACTCCACCAGCAGGGGTTTTGTCTACTCAGTGTTATAAAGGGCATGAGTATCAGGACACAGACTATTTCAAATGATGATCAGTAGAAACACAACAGTTTGCATGTGTCCAAGAATTAGAGGACGCTAAGGATGAGATATTGAAATCTTCTTCAGGGATATAAAAGACCTGTTGGACAATTTCAGGTACCCAGAAGCTGACGCTGATGATTTTGAGGAAGTAGAGCAGTGATTTGAAGACACGCTACTACATAATGAGACTACAGCTGACACGGAGCTTATAGTAGTTCATAAATGGACACCAGTCAAACTTCAGGATTTTCTACAGTCAGCAAAGTGGCCACAATATCTGAGATGTCTCAGATTGTGGAGTCAGGAAAAGATCTTCAATTTGCAGGAAGGAAATCTCAGACCTCTGACTCAAAATTACAATAATGAGCAAGGAACAGCAAGATAAACTTGGTTCATTCTGAGAAAAACTTCAAACCATGGAAACAGTTGAACAGTTACTACTACATGACTGTAAAGTACAGCTATACATGTGGATAGGCAAACCAAGAGCAGTTGAGGAAAAGCTTTCAAGGGAAATTAAGACACTTAGGTCTAGATTAAATCGAGTCAATATTGTATTTTCAGGTATTTTAATTTGCTGAAGTCAGCTGAAATCCACATGTAAATCTCACCAGCAAGGAATGGAAACACTCAAGATTTTTTTTGGTAAAGAAACAGAGGCCCAACTCCTGATATTTTACAGTTGAACAATACCTTAGAAAGGCTTAAAGTTGAGCATAAAATGAAGCTTCACCATATTAAAATTACACAGTAATTGGATATGTCCACTTATCTAAAAATAAATGCTTTACTATGAAAAGTTGAAAAAGACTCATATTACAATTGAAACATAATTCTGTTTCTTACTCCACAGATGCTGACAGACCTACTAAGTTTCTTGAGCATTTTCTGTTTTTAGTTCAGATTTCCAGCATCTGCAGTATTTTGCTTTTATCTACTAAACTACAAGCCCTGCTATTAGCAGTAATACATCAGTATCAAACCTTAGGAACTGAAAAGGAACAGCTTTTAGTGAAATCAAATGGTTGCTGCAGCTACTTGATAAGGTGACAAACAGAAATAAAGACCTTTAATTATTCTACTCCAATATCAGTAACTGACTGGCAGGAGTCAAAAGGGTTTGTACAGTAATTGAATATCAATGAACACAACTGATTTACAAAGTTATTAATAGCCTATCAAAATTAAGAGAATATCAAGATCTTGCATCTGCAAATGAAAAGTGTACAGAAGATTGCACAAGTCCTGCAGAGAAAGACAGAGTTCTTACAATAAATGTTACATTGAGATACATTGATGGATTGAAAAGTTTCTCATTTACTGAAACATCCAGAGCATGAAGATCACTGTGAATGATTACCTGAGGAAAACATTATGTTCCAATCTGCAAGTGATATTCTCACTTCTGATTCGGGGATTCTTGAGCGAGTTTACAGAAGTTTACAGAAAATTGGTCTGGAAACAAAATGCCTTATTAATTAAATAAATCAATGATTATGATCTTTTGAAGAAGGAATTAGAACAAAGTGTAGAATTAAGGGCTTTGATAGCTTGACAGTCAAAATGTTCAGAAGAGATTAAGACTGTTGGGGTTGGGGTTGGGGTAGCCTTTTGTTGGGGAGGGGGAGCGGTGGTGTAATGTAGGTTGGAAGGCTGGTGATGCAGTGATAGAGTCTGTATTTCCTGCTATTCCCCAACTTTCTGTCAAGCCTGTAGAGCTCTTAATTGATAAAGAGCTTTCTAGGTATCCCACTCCTGATGAAGGAATCCAAGAAAGAACACTTTCAAAGTCTTATACTGTTTTTGATGGTGAGACCCCATTTTTCCTGGTGTCCCAGGAGCCTTTGCATACATCAAGGAGCAGCCTTCAGTTGAAGTGTGTATCCATTCTCCTAGCATTTAAGAACACAACAATTCTTACCATGGAACCAGAGATGGTGTTGTCCACCCAGACCAGTCTCAAGCTCATGAGAGTATGAAATTAAGACCATTGCCTTTATATTTTAATTACTGTCAAAAATTGTAATCCCAATCTGTCATAGCTTTCCCTTTCAATGAGGGTCACATACAACACATCTGTCCTACCCGTGCTCAAAAGTAAAAAGGCGAAATTATGTTGGAGATTGTAGCCAGAAGAGACTTTGGAAGGAGTGAGGGTATGGAGAGGTGGGGTGGAGGAATGTGAGAGAAAAGATTAATTGTTCATGGTCAATAGTTAAAAGGAGTACAGAAAAAGAATATTGGGAAGATGTATAGTAAAGAGTTAAGTATACCTTCATTTTAAGAAACTCAGTATTGAGCATGTGTGAAAGCTGCTTTTTCATGCTTATGTCAGAATTAGATGATTGAATCCCTAAAATGTGGAAGCAGGCCATTCAGCCCATCAAGGCCACACTAGCCCTCTGAAGGGCATCCCACCCGGACCCACCCCTTACCCTATTGTAACCCTGATTTCCCATGGCTAACCCACATAGCCTGCATACCGCTGATCACTATAGGCAATTTAGCATAGCCAAACCACCTAACCAGCACACCTGAGGAAACCAGAGCACCTGGAGGAAACCAATGCAGACACAGGGAGAATGTACAAACTCCACACAGACAGTTGCCCAAGAGTGGAATCAAACCCAGGTCACTGGTGCTATGTGGCTGCCATGCTAACCACTGAGCCACTGTGTCATCCATGATGGAGCCAATTTTTGTGTATGGAAGGAGTCAGGCAGGCTCTCTTTTATCATCATTAATGTTCACTGGTATGAGTGCATTCCTGAGCTGCTGTCAAAAGTGCAATCCAAATTCAAGCAGCCTTGTTCATAAATAAAGCCAATAGCAGTAAAGTAAACATGAGGAGTGTCAGATCAGCTATTATACTGTTAAATGGCAGAGCAGGCTCGTGGGATTGAATAGCATATTCCTGTTCCTATTTCTTATGGTCTTATGCTCTACAGAAGTGCCAATAATGCAAAACAAACTCTGTTAGACAAGGATAGTAGGAACTGCAGATGCTGGAGAATCCGAGACAACAAGGTGCAGGGCTGGATGAACACAGCAGGCCAAGCAGCATCATAGGAGCAGAGAGGCTGACGTTTCGGGCC
>NC_063338.1:35170046-35193354 GCF_021869965.1 Rhincodon typus
AAGATTTCTGATGAAGGGTCTAGGCCCGAAACGTCAGCCTCTCTGCTCCTATGATGCTGCTTGGCCTGCTGTGTTCATCCAGCCCTGCACCTTGTTGTCTCGGTTTCTCCAGCATCTGCAGTTCCTACTATCTCTGAGGCAACATACAATCTGGGTTTCACATCTATGGTTGCTAAAGTGTCTATCTGTTAAAATCTTCCCTCACCATTGGTTTGAATTACTTTTTCTCCACAGCCATCCCCATCCCCCATACCGTCCGTGCATTTGAGCTACCCTGGTGCCATTTTCTTGGCTCTTGCTTCATTTTCCTGTGTAACCATATTCACCAGCAGTATCCAAATAGAAAATTTGTTAGAGAGACAGAGAGACAGAGAGAGAGAGAGAGAGAGAGAGAGAGATGGCATCAGGGGACTCTTGCACTGCCTTCCTACTGCTTCTACACTGTCTGGTGGAAACCTCTTTTCCCATGAGCCTCATTTTTATTAACCAACCTTTTATGTGGTACATCGTAAAACACTTTCCTAAAGTCTCTGACAACATCCATTGCATTCTCATCATAAACCTTTTCTGTTTCTTCATCGAAAAAATCTACAGGATGAGCTGGCTGCTTTTTTTTCCAAATCCTTTCTGGATCCTTTCAATTAACTCAAACCTCTACAATTGCCTGGTGCTAATTTCTCCCTCAGTTATTGCTTCTAACACACTATTGATGTCAAACTAACTTACAGACAGTTTCTAGTTACCCACTTTATACTCTTTCTTGATGTTCCCTAATTTATTGCAGCTCCAGACTGGATACCAAAAGTTGTCAAGCTCCCAGGTGAAGAGGCATCAATTTCTTTTTCCACCTGCCCCCTCATTTGGTCACATCAAGGTTCGTTTACAAATGATTCCCTTCTTTTAGATATTTTTTGTGGACCAAATGAATTCATGCTTTAAAAGGAGCTATTTTAACCAGGCTTTCTTGAGTTAAGAAAAGAGTGAGTTTATTAGTTACTAAAACAAGAAGAAATTATAATAACACAACACACATGCACATAGATTAAGAAGAAGAAGACAATAAAAAAAAGTTAAAAAGGATATATGGGTCAGTCTCTGAGCTGCTTGTGAAGTGTGGTTGGCAGAAAATTGTGACTATACAGTGGCTGTTACCTGACACTGGTAAGCAACCTGTTGATTTCAAGATTCCTGGCTTTGAAGATCAATTGGAATTCTTTAGCCCTGGCTGACAACACTCAGAATGAAAGTGTACATTTTCACTTTCTTTACCGCAACGCAGTGGTGTTCACAGGCCGATACACACAAGGGGATTGCAGTTCAATTTGTAGTGCATTTCTCCCTTTGAAGCTTCTTTGACATCTGTGGATATGACATGACATTCAAGAATTCCATCTCCATACAGCCAGTGGATTTACATCAGCTGTCATTTTGGAACGGAAGCCATGCTGACCAGGCATCCTATCCACTCAAAGAATGATAAACCTTTCCAGTCTAGTCTTGCCATCAACATTCACCCCTCCGTTACTTTTACCATTTCCACTTCAGCTGATTTTTTTCCTAAGCTGTGGTCTCTTTAATAAACATTGATGCTAACCATTATGTATTCGAACCTTGCCCTGTGCCTTTACGCATTTCTCACCCATTGTTCTTAACTGACTCAGTTCATCTCTTTCTACCCAGAAACTATTTCCATGCTGGTAGAAGATTCTTAAATGGCCTTTTATATTAAAAGCACTCCTATTCTCATTGCCCTTTATTGAAATTAGTCTTCTTCCAAGTTAGAAGTTTTACTTTGGATTGTTCATTGCTCTTGTCCATTGCTAATCTGAACTTATATTGACAGAGAACATGCTGGTAAAGGGACATCTCTCTAAATTACTGCCCCCTTTATTCCCATACCCAAATCAATATTTGTGTAATATGGGAAGGCAATGGCTTAGTGGTATTATCATTGGACTGTTAATCCAGATACCCAGATAATGTTCTAGGGACCCGGGTTTGAATCCTACCATGACAGATGGTGGAATTTGAATTCAATAAATATCTGGAATTAAAAATCTGATGATGAACATGAATCCATTGCCAATTGTTCGGGGGAAAACCCAGGTGGTTCACTCATGTCCTTTAAGGAAGACAATCTGCCATCCTTACCTGGTCTGGCCTACATGCGACTCCAGACCCATAGCAATGTGGTTGACTCTCAACTGCCCTCTGGACAATTAAGGATGGGCAATAAATGCTGCCTAGCCGTGAATGAATAAAAAAAAATTGTAGCACCCTAATATCATCACTCTACAAAAAAAAGCACACTCTCAATCTCTTTCTCTATCAGCAGTGGCCCAGAGCTGACCTACCCCCAGTTCCGCCTCATCCTCTGGCTCATTTGACATTCTGACAAGAAACTTTTTCTTTTCATTTCAGGCACTAAGGACACATATTCCCCTTGCCTCCCTTGTCAGCCTTACACATGGACCATTCCCTCAGGGACATCCTGGTCCATTTCTCCTTCACTTCCAACAGCCACTCCCCCACCCCCGTACAGCCTCACAGCACCTTCCCCTGCAATCGCAGAAGATGTGACAGCTGCCTGTTTACTTCTTCCCTCCTCATTATCCAAAGCCCCAAAAACACCATCCAGGTGAAGCAGTGATTTACGTCCACTTCACTCAATCTAGTCTATTGCATTTGCTGCTCACAATGCAGTCTCCTCTACACTGGGGAAACAAAGCACAGACTGGGTGATCACTTCACAGAATACCTACATTCTATCCGCAAAAAAGATCCTGAGGTTCCTATTGCCTGTCACTTCAACACACCATCATGTTCTCTGGCCAACACCTATGTCTCAGGCTTGCTGCAGTGCTCCAGCAAAGCTCAGCACAAGCTGGAAGAACAGCACCTCATTTTCCACTTGGGAACCCTGCAACCCTCTGGATTCAATATTGAGTTCAACAATTTTAGGGCTTGAGCACTTTTCCCCATGCTTTTACCCCACCACACACCAGATCTCATCATCACATGGACTGCTACCACACACCAGCAGCTATTCATTCTGCCAGACTGTCCTTTAACCACTCCTTTGTCTGTCCAACTGTTCTCTCTCTTTGAGCTCTATCTCCACCTGTCATTTCTTCTCCCCCTTCCCTCCACCCTATCTTCTGTATAAAAACCATCCTTTTCCTAGCTACCATCAGTTCTAAAGAAGGGTCATTGATTTCTCTCCACAGATGCTGCTGGATCTGTTGAAATTTTCCAGTGATTTCCAATTTTGGATCATCACTCTATAGTTCTTGAACATCTTTGAGATTTGCTCTTCTATCTCTCTCTTTCTCACAAGATGGGAGGCTCTCAGCTGCTGAGATCAGATTACCATCAACTACACAGGGGTCATTCACCATTCTGGCTGAGACAGACAGCCTTACACATTGCCCTGCCCATACTTAAAAAAACACAACATTTTGGTTTGGCAGGGTTAGACAAATAATTGCCAAGGATTGTGTTCATTCACAGAACTCAAGAAGTGAATAGTCCAGTAGCATAATACTTCAATATCGCCTTTGCTTCTCAAATACAATCAAATAGATTCTGTATTTTTCACCTAAGAACATCTTCTGCTTTCAACATTACAATATCATCCCTGACCTTTACTGCCATCCCACTTCCCTTTGTTCCTTCACTGCATCTCCTGCTGTTGAGTAGAACATCCATTAAGGACATTAAGGACAAATGTGCATGAATCCTTGGTTCAGAATGCAGTTGCTGTGAATGTGTAAATTCTCTCAGACTTCCACCACAAAACTGAAGTGTATTTTACATACTACTGGATATGTTGGGACAACTTCAAAACATTTTAAATAGTAAGAATGGGGTGCAGTCATTTTATACAAGTACAAGCATTCAAAGATTCAATCTCATACTAGAAGACTGCTGATTACAATGTATGGGATTAGCTACTGGATAACGTAAATTAAAAGTCAAGAAAAGTGACAATGTGGTTGTATACTGAAAAAGCCACGTTAACATTGAAATGTTAACTGCTAAACAATATTTCTTTTGAGTTATTGGAACAACTGAACAAGTTGGAAAGTTTTATGCTATAGGCTTCTTTTTACCCAATTGGTGGATAACAAAGCTCTAAATCACAGGATCACGGTGCTGAGATTGAAAGAATCACAGAAGTATTATAGAGCAGAAGGATGCCATTCAGCCCATTGTGTCTGCACTGTCTCTCCAAATGAATATCATGACTTAGTGTCAATATCCTGCCTTTTCCCTACACTCTTAGATATTGTTTCTATTTAAATAATCATCGAATATCTTTTTGAACGTCTCAGTTGAAACTGCCTCCACCAGAATTCTCGGCAGTATATCAAACGACCCATTATGTAAAGATGTTTTTGTCTCACAGCAGATTTGCTACTTTTGCAAATCATTTTAAATCTGTGCCCCCTCATTTCTGATCCTTTAATGAAAGGAACAGCTTCTCCCTATCTGCATTCCCCATCACCCTCATGATTTTGAAAACGTCTATCACACCACCTTTAGGGTGCTTCTGTCCAAGGGGAACAGTCTTAATCTCTTCCATCAATCTCCCTAACGGAAGTTCTTCATGCCTGCAACTATTCTTGTAAATCTCCAACGTGTTCACAACCTTCCTAAGATGTGAATCCTAGAATCGTACACAATATTCCAGCTGAGGCCTAATAGGTCTTACTCACTTGCATGTGGCACCGGGGAGAAATCTGAAGATTACTACATTTGAGGTCCTGCTTGCTAATTATCTACCCAGCTCTCTAAATTTTGACTGCAGGACCACACGCTCCTTTCTGCCTAAGTCATTGGTACCAATGTGGGCCATGACCTCTAGCTATTCACCCTTTAAAAAAGAATATCGTGGAACTGCTCTGTGACATCCTTGACATTGACATTAAGGAGGCAACAGACAATGCTGGGTCACACTGACAGCCACAGAAATCTGTTCCCCTGACCAACTTTCACCTTTGCTCTTCCTTTCTTCTTCTACCCCTCCTCTACATCTGAGCCCCTGTGGTGCCATAAATGTGGCTCTGACCACTTTGCTTTGAAGAACCGGTGCCCTCATTGGCTTCCAAAATGGAAAAGTGATTTGTGATCAGGATCCCAGGGCACTCCTGCACTACCTGCTCGGTTCTCTTGGACTGACTCGTGGTCACTCATTCACTCTCTGCCTCCAGATCCTGGAGCTGCAGTATGACCACCTCTCTGAACATGCTATCTACATAACTGTCAGCCTTGCAGATGGGCCACAGTGATTCCAACTTCTGCTCAAGCTCTAAAACCCAGAGCTCAGGTGTGACACTGGTAGGTTCTATGACTTCCCACATATTACAAGACACAAATTCCATGTGACCGAGCTGACCTGCAACGTCTTTACTTACCTTATGCTAAAACTATTCTGCTTTATTATATTCATTCTGACTTACCCCTACTCCAACTGTTTCTCAGTCAAATCCAAGTAGCTTCTTTGTCAGAAAAAATCCTTTTCTTAATTTACAGCAACTTAAAGACAGTCCCTATAATCAGTTCTGTACCAATCAACAAACTTACTGAAAATGACTAGAAAGGAAAAGCACCTCCTCCCCATTCATCACCAAATTCCCCACTCAGCTCACTTTATTTCTTGCAGTAAACCTTGCTTAAAGTACTTCTTCACCCATCTGTGCACCAAATTCACTTTGAACTGAATTCTCAAGTATAGTCACGTGGTCTCGGTCTCACTCAAGCAAAAACTCTCTCACACTGACCAGGCAACTTACTGACCAGGCAGCATCAGAGGAGCAGAAAATGTCAACTTTCCTGCTCCTCTGATGCTGCCTGGCCTGCTGTGTTCCTCCAGCTCCACGTTGTGTTATCTCTGACTCCAGCAACAGCAGTTCTTGCTATCTCAACCTTTCTGACCATATGCTTTAAAGATATCTTGTCTTGAGCTGGGCTGAGTCACTTTCTAGTTTAGCTTCCAGCTACAGCAATCAGCACATTATTCCGACAAGGGATTTCAGATAATTGACCTACGCTGAGTGATGATTTTTTTCAGAGGTATTTTATTCATAATAGCTCTTTTTATGTGATTTTTAGCAATGGTGAAATTGTACAGTTAAAAGCATATAGTTTTGCTTTCTAAGCTTGGGTCTCACCCAAACCAACCAGTTACTGGGGAAAATCTATGTTTGCCATTGAACCTGACTGCTACAATGATTGCTCTCTGAGTAGTTGCAAATTTTTCATTAACAGATTTTGCTGTGAAGGAGATAGTAACAGGACACCGGCTAGCCAAAAAAAATGCATTTTCAAGTGACAGAAAGATGATCTGTACTTAAAAGTGTCAGTCATTTTAAGCAGATTGACGCTGGCACTGTCTTTGCATACAGCAACTGCATGAAGAAGTAGAAATAATCAACAAAACCTTTACAAATGAATTTGATGAATACAACCAAACACTCAAATTGTAATTGGAAACAGAGAAGTACAATTGCCGGCCTGGATTATAAATACAAGTATTCCTCCTAAACTGTGTTTTATACTAAATGTGCAGTTATTCTCTTTGATGGTAAGAATAAAAGCAGAAGCTTTTAAAAAAAGTTGTAACTTGTAAATGTCAATGCCTGAAGAGACTTAGGTGTACTTGTACAGTAACACAGAAAGTTAGTATTTAGGTACAATAAACAATTAGGAAGATAAATAATATGCTGATGTTTATTGCAATGGGATTGGAATCTTGCTGCAATTTGAAAGGGCTTTGATGAGATTACACATGGGACAATGTGTACAATTTCAGTCTCCATATTTAAGGAAGGATGTAATTGTATAGAGGTAGTTCAACAACATTTCACTAGATTGGTTCCGAGGATAACAGACTTGTCCTGTGATGAGAGGCTGAATCATTTAAGTCTATATAGTGTGGAATTTAGGAGATTGAGAGATGATCTCATTGAAATATCCAAAGCTTTGATGGGTTTTGACAGGTTAAACACTAAATAGGCATTTCCCTTGCCTGGGAAATCTGGAAAATGTGTGCATATATTGAGAATAAGAGAGCAATCATTTTAGGACCGAGATCAGGGGAAATTTCTTTTATGAATTACCTATGCAGAGAGTAGTGAATTCTTCAACATTGAATACATTCAAAATTTCTCTGTTTTAATCTTTCAAGTAATTATGGAATGTGAGGAATGCACAGGGAAAAAGGAGTAGAATTGGAAGATTAACGTGATCTTAAATGACAGACCGGGCTTGACGAGCCAATGCTCCTATTTCTTATGGTTTTATATAACATTTGCTACCCTTCAATCCACTGGCACTGCTCTTGAATCTTGACAGCTTTGAAACATTACAACCAGTACATTCTCTACCTCTTACAGAACCACTAGTTGCAGGCTGACAGGTCCAGGCCATTTATTGGCTTTCAGTCCCATTACTTTCTCCAGTATGTTTCTCTTTGCAATGTTAATTACGGTAAGTATTTCACTCTCATTTAGCTTGTCACTATTTCTGGAATTCTTTCTGGCCTTCTGCTGCACTATTTCCTTATTCTGTAATGTACTTACTCCTATTGCAACCTCTAGGGGAAACATATGATATTTACTACACTCTTCCCTTTTACTTTCTTGTAAAATATTTTACAATCTGGTTTTGTACGCATGTCTAGTTTATTCTCATTTTATATCCCCCCCCCCTATTTATCAATTAGTTTCTCATCTTTTGCTGTAATCTAGCTATTTCCCAAATTCAGACTTATTATCTCCTGGCACATTACAGGCATCTTTCCATCTAATTTGACATTTAGCCTCTTTAGATAGCCACATAGATGTCTTTCAATATGGGCCTTTTCTTTCTCAATAGAATATGGAATTGTAGAGAAATATCAAATAATTATTTAAATGTTACTTATCTACCATCAAATCTTTTAACCTAATTATCCAATTTACCTGAGTCCTCTCATCCATCATACTTGTATAATTTTCTTATTAAAGTTCCATTCCCTAGTTTTGGATTTATGTATGACGTTCTCAAAGTCAACGTGAAATTTGTCATATGATAATCATTCTTTCCCAGAGGATACCTTATAATGAGGTTACTAATTAATGCAAAACCAGATCCAAAATAGCCTCTACCCTAATTGAGCCCATATTATTCTAAGAAATGACCCTGAACATATTTCATGAGCTCAGTATCAAACTGCTTGCATTGATTTGATTTATCCTGTCCATATGAAGATTAAAGTCCCCCATAATAATTGCATTATCTTTGTTGTAAAATGAAATTATTTTCTCATTAATACTCTTACTCATTTATAATGCCAACAGTGTATCTATAATAGTGTTTCCCAAACTACCCTACTTCAAGGATTGAGAGTTGTCATGACCATTTGCTGTGAAGTGTAAGAGTACAGTGGGAGGGAACAAGAGCCAATGGAGCAAAGGACAGAAAACAAACACCGTTAAGTGTGGGGGAGATGTGTGGAGTTGTAGAATGGCCATTGCTGCCTCAGAATTGGCAACACTAAATTCTTAGGGCGCAAGCACCCGATCTATGGGGGTGAAAGATTTGATCAAGGGTCACAGATTACACAAATGGTTCAAGAAGCTATAATTGGCCTATTGAGAAACAACAGTTCAGATTAAAACAAGAACAGAAATTGCTGAAGAAACATTGAGAATAAAGCTGAGTTAATGTTTTGAGTCTGGTGACTGGATTTGAAACATTAACTCTGCTTTCTTCCCACAAATTCTGCCAGACCTGCTGAGTTTCTCCAGCAATTTCTGTTTCAGTTTCAGATCTCCAGATCCGCAATTCTTTGTTTTATTTTAGTTCAGATTAAATACAGCAGACAATCCAAATAAGCAAATGTATGGCTTATAACAGGACTATCAATCAAGGAATGGACAGATGGACAAGACAAAGTGATTCATTTTCTCTGTCGTGCGATAATGATATTTTCTCCTTCAGTTGACAACAAGCTGGCTGTGTGATCGTCCCTTGGAACAAGGTTGATGCTTGCTATTGAAAGAACCTACACATGGACCCTTTTATCATGCAGAGGGTATTGTGTTGCAGCAACCATACAATGGCTGGAAATGTTAAAATGAACCTAACCACCTCGAAGGTAACTACTGGCAATGGTATTAAGTTGAAACAATATTTTATTCACATCAGAAAGTCATCTCTGTTTGATGTGAGTTTCCCCTTTTCAGCTGCTCATTTATGTACCTTAGTTTGGGGAGTAAGTGTTCAAGGATATTCCTCCTATCCTGGCCTCCAGTTTCATGATATTACCTCTTTGTCAACTCCTGTACAGATATCAGAAACTAAATTAATACTGGAGAAACTTAGCAAGTTAGACAACATCTGTAAAGAGAAAAACAAAGGTAACTTTCGAGTCCAATGACTCTTTGTCTGAGCCCTTCTGCTGAGGTCACTGGAGGTGAAATGTTAATTCTGCTTTCCTCTCTACAATTGCACTGAATCTGCTGAGTTTCTCCAGCACTTTCTGATTTTGTTTCAGATTTCCAGCATACACAGTTTTGTTTTTATCCTGGATGGACATTGTGAGCCAGATTTTCTGAGAAATGGCAATTTCATGTAGATTGTCACTTCACTCCTTGCTTTTTATTAACAAAAGGGGAGACTTTCACATTTCTGACAAGAGATTCCAAACAGGACTCCTCCAGAAATGCAGAGCTGTATATCCATTCTGACTAGCCTCTTGCAGTGCGGAATGTTGGAGAAAACACATCCCCTTTTTTACGGCAGTCAGCTGCTGAATTTACATTTTTAAAGGTTCAGAATCAAAGACAATCACATTGACAGCTGCTGTCAAACATTAAGTACATAAGAAAAGTGCGTGGTTAGGGTGCAGGGAACAGTCAGTGCATACGGTAGGGGACTTGAGAGCAGATATGTATGGTGCCAGGTATGTAGGGTGCCAGGCAAATAGAGTGCTGGATGGTAGGTGGGTAGAGTGCTAGGCATTGGGTATGAGGATTCAAAGTGGCAAGGGAGTCAAGTAAGCAAAGTTTAGGTAGTTCGTGGTGAGTTGGAGAAATTTGATCCCTTACATCAGGATTAAAGTGGAGACGTTTGGAGTTGACTACGATGAGAATTCCACAGGGTCCCCATGTGCTATATCTCCATCAATACGAGAATAAAGACAGTCTGACCAGCAGGAAATCCAGACCCAAGTTTTCTTTTTCTCAGACCGTTTGTTCAGATATATACAGGTCATGACTCATAGAAACATAGAAAATAGGTGCAGGAGTAGGCCATTCAGCCCTGCAAGCTTGCACTACCATTCAATATGATCATGGCTGATCATGCAATTTCAGTATCCTATTCCCACTTTCTCTCCATATCCCTTGGTCCCTTTAGCCGTTAGGACCACGTCCAGCTCCCTCTTGAATATATCTAATGAACTGGCCCCAAAAGCTTCCTGTGGGAGAGGATTCCACAGGTTCACAACATTCTGAATGAAGAAATTCTTCCTCATCTTAGTCCTGAAAGGTTTACCCCCTGTTCTTAGACAGTGACCCCTAGTTCTGGACTCCCCCAACATCAGGAACATTCTTTCTGCATCTAGCCTGTCCAGTCCCATCAAGATTTTACAGTTTCTATGAGATCACAATCTTCTAAATTCTAGTGAATACAAGCCCAGTCGATGCAGTCTTACCTCATGTGTCAGTCCTGCCATCCCGGGAATTAGTCTAGTGAACCTTCGCTGGACCCCCTAAATAGCAAGAATGTCCTTCCTCAGACTGGGAGACCAAAGCTGCGCACAATACTCACCAAGGCCCTGTATAACTGCAGCCAAGACATCGTTACTGAGATACTCAACTCCTCTTGCTATGAAGGAAAGCATTGCCTGCTGCACCTGCAAGTCAACTTTAGTGACTGTTCCACCATGACACCCAGGTCATGTTGCACCTCCCCTTTCCCTAAACTGTCACCATTCAGATAATAATCTGCATTCCTACTTTTGTGTCCAAAGTGGATAACCTCACACTTATACAGATTATTGCATTTGCCAAGTATTTGCCCACTCAGCCAGCCTGTCCAAGTCACCCTAAGGCCTCTTAGCATCCTCCTCACAGCACACATTGCCACCGAGCTTAGCGTCATCTGCAAATTTGGAGATACGGCGTTCAATTCCTTTGCCCAAATTGTTAATGTATATTGTGAACAGCTGAGGTCCCAGCACTGAACCCTACAGCTCACCACTCGTCACTGCCTGCCAACCTGAGGAGGGCCCGTTTATTCCATCTCTCTGCTTCCTGTCTTCCAACCAGTTCTTTATCCATATCAACACATTACCTCCCATACCATGAGCTTAAATTTTCCTTACTAATCTCTTGTATAGAACCTTGTCAAAAGCCTTTTAAAAGTCCAGATACTCAACACCCTTACAGAGTCTACTGGTCATATCCTCAAAAAATTCCAGAAGATTTCTCAAGCATGAGTTCCTTTTAGTGAATCCATGCTGACTAGGCCGACTCTGTCACCGTTTTCCAAATGCTGAGTTATTATATCACTAATAATTGACTCCAGCATTTTCCTCACCACCGATGTCAGGCTAACCGGCCTACAATTCCCCATTTTCTCTCTCCCTCCTTTCTTAAAAAGTGGGGTTACATTAGCTACTGTCCGGTCCATTGGAACTCTTCCAGATTCTACAGAATGCTAGAAAATGATCACCAATGCATCAGCTATTCCTAGGGCCACTTCCTTAAGCACTCTGGGATGCAGAGCATCAGGACCAGCGGACTTATCAGGTTTTAATCCCATCAATTTCCCCAATACCATTTCCTGACTAATAAGGATTTCCTTCAGTTCCTCCTTCATGCTTGACCCTCTGTCCCTAGGATTTCCAGAAGGTTGTTTGTGTCCACCTTAGTGAAGACAGATCCAAAGTATTTGTTCATCTGGATATTCATCCCCTTGTTATCCTTTATGAATTCACCCGATTCTAACTGCAAGGGACCTACTTTTGTCTTCACCAGTCTTTATCTCTTCCCATATCTAAGGAAGCTTTTGCAATCAGTTTTTATATTTTCCGCAAGCTTACTTCCATATTCTATTTTTCCCTTCTGAATTAAATCCTTTGTCCTCCTCTGCTGAATTTCAAATTTCTCCCAGACAACGGGTTTGCTTTTCTCTCTGGCCAATTTATATGTCTCCTCTTTGGGCTTTAACACTATCCCTGATGTTCTGATGAACGGTCCTGACCCGAAATGTCGACTTTCCTGTTCCTCAAGCTGCCTGACCTGCTGTGTTCCTCCAGCTTCACACAGTGTTGACTCTGACTCCAGCATCTGCACTTCTTGATAATCCCACTACCCCTGATTTCCCTTGTTAGCCAGATAGAGATGTACAATCATTGACTGTTTTCCAATCTTGTCAGGCCTAACTGGACTTATACAGAGGCCTGTTTCTAGGTTATGCAATGTTCCTGATCAGATCACTACCTGATGAGCAGGCCTGACCTATGTTAGCAGAAATTGTTTGCTTGGAAACCTTAAACCAGATAGAAAAAGACAGTTATTTATTGTATTTTATTATTTTCTGAACAGTTTATAAATTCATTAGATTTCAACAATTCTGAGTTGATGTTCCTCATTATTTACTTTGTCCACTTGTAAAACTGTTTCAATGCAAACAAGTTCCCATTTTTACCTCAGGGACTCCCTCTCGCACACCAGTTTCTTTTTTTTAAATTGTGGCTCCAGAAATACTGTTGAGTTAATCATTAATTCCCGACATGCACATTGACTAAACCCATTAGTTTGAAATCTAAACTCTAAAATAAATGATATTAACATTTATTTAAATCACATTGTTTACATCACATGTATCTTTTAAAATAGAATACCCATGCAAAGTATTTATAGTAGTCATAAAATTATTGATCTTATATTTCCACAAAAGTAGACTGAATCGTGAGAAATAAATTGGCAAAGATTTAAACATTTTTTGGAAAAACAATCTGGAGTCAGCCTGTCATTGAATGAAGGCTTACAACACTCATATGCACAGAACTGTTGAACCTAATCCAATATTTCAGCTTATCAAATGGGACTTCTGGCAACAGAGACCAACTTTGTCTGATATAATTGTTTTCTGTCAGATGCAAAATCATAATGACTGCAATGGACAATCCAATATTAATGGACCAATTGTTGTTCGTCGGTCAAAATTACATAACTGCCCTTTTCCTGCTCTGGTGCCTACTAGGAAATAAAGACAAAAGCTCAACGTCATGCAGCTTCACTATAACTGGATGACAGCAAAAGTAAACAGAATAAATTGGCACACAATTTTGTTGTAGTCATTGAGCAATGTGGCCAAAAAACTTCTACATTGTGTAACAAAACTAAAAATTGAGAATCAGAAACTTTTTAATTCTGAATAGCTACAGTGGCTTCACATTCTCAGTTTTACCCCAGAATTACAAAGTGTCCAAAAAATCTGAAAAACACACAAGAGTATCAAGCTCCAGGAAGTAGTGAACCAATATTCACAATGAAGGGGACATTTGG
The DNA here is from genome assembly GCF_021869965.1 of Rhincodon typus. Lineage (NCBI taxonomy): Eukaryota > Metazoa > Chordata > Chondrichthyes > Orectolobiformes > Rhincodontidae > Rhincodon > Rhincodon typus. The sequence goes on from NC_063338.1 coordinate 35,183,612, forward strand.
ATGGAAAATCTCAAGTAATAATGGAGACAGCCACCGTATCAGGGTATACTTTCCATCACAAGTAAGGCAGTTACTTCACAGCTGCTCCCCTCATAATCTCCTTCCACCCACACTGAGAAACTCCTGCACCACTACGTGAAACATCTGTGCATCATAGAATCCCTTGTGTGGAAGCAGGCCATTCAGCCTTCTGAAAAGTATCACACGCAGACCTACCCCTCAACCTTAACTCTGTAAACCTGCATTTCCCATGGCTAATCCACCTAGTAGTTTCTGCAGCCACTTGGCTTACAGGCAACATCATTCTCCATAGCAGATTGACAGTAGTATGATTAATAGTGCTGTCATTTTGACACAAGACAGAAAGTTTAGAGTCCACTGAAGAATGGTGTGTGTTTACCTCCAAGAGACAGTTTTACTTGATGCAGCAATGCATATTAACATAAGAAACTGGGCATAGCGATTGTGGTACTGAAGAATCCAACAGAAATTTATTATAATTACCTATTATGTGCCAACATCATCTTCACAAGCTCATCAGTGATCAATGTCTGGACTAACATTAAACTATTAGTTTACAACAGAAGAAAATCCTTTTAACAGTGTCATCGTTCAAATGAACCAAGCTTAGATGGTAAATGAGATGTTTACAGGCCACGTGCTTTGATACAGCGATGATGCCTTGGAGATATACACTGACCACATGACTTCTTTTCCAAAGATAAAAACCTATACCAACCAGTTATACATTGTTGCACATGTCAGTTTGATAATTATATGAACACATAAAAATAAAGTTTACAAGAACATTATTTCAAATTTCAATGTAACAGTTTGCAACTCATTCTGACCTACTCATTGTATGCCCATCTGGAGAGACATGCATTGTTCACTGTTACACTTGTTTGACAACTTGGCCGTCTTGCTGATGATTGCTTTTGCTAAATATTGGTAAATATCACCATCATTGTCATTAGAGTGTTCTTTCTCATTGTAATTGGTGTCATACATTGGTTTGAATTGGCTTCTGCTCTTCCACAATGAAGGACCAAGATGTTAGATCATAGGATCCCTACAGTGTGGAAACAGGCCCTTCGGCCCAACAAGTCCACACTGACCCTCAGAGCACCCACCCAAACCCATCTAATCTACAAATCCCTGAACACTACGGGCAATTTAGCATGACCAATCCACCTAACCATCTTTGGACTGTGGGAGGAAACCGTAGCACTCAAGAGGAAACCCATGCAGACACAGGAAAATGTGCAAACTCCACACAGCCAGTTACCAGAGGTTGGAATTGAACCTAGGACCCTGGTGCTGTGAGGCAGCTGTGCTAACCACTGTGCCACCATGCCACCCAAAGATCATTAATGACTTTGTCCATCTGGACTGGTTGCATATTTTAGAAACCTTTGCTGGTAGCCTCAAACTGTCTGCCCAATGTGCAGTTTTGGTCTACTCTGCTTGTTCACTCATGGTGCATTTTTTCAATCTCCTCTGTCTTTGTAGAAGAATGTCCTGTGTTCTGGAATGATTAGACAATTGGTTGCTGGGAAAAGTTGTTCACACTTTTTTTTAGCATAAATTGGACTAGGAATGTTAATTTGGTGTTGTGCAAAAATATAGCAATGCAAAACTCTGTTGTTTGGTGCTTAGTAATCATTATTTTGAAAATGCATATCATATGTTTGCTCGACCAGCTGAATGTGAATAATGGAGTGGAATACTCACCATGCAGCACATATGCCTTGAATGGTTTGCCACTGTATCATTATCCATTGTCATTATCTGATTCGGGACATCGAATAAACTGAAAATATTACTCAGCACGTCAATGACAGCTGTACTCATTGTGTTACTATGTCAAGGAACAAAGAGAAGTTTAGACAGGTAACAGGGATGTAATCTTCTTCGTGCAAGGTGAATAAGTTTGCTGCTACTTTCATCTAAGGAATAGATGGAGCATTATGTGAATGTAGGTGTTCCCTCTATTGCTAAGATTAATACATTTAGTATGGCACAAATTATTGATCATCCTGATTCATCCCTGGCCAGTACACAGATTCATGTGCAAGCCATCTTGTATGCTCAATACTACTGTGTCCCTGGTGTAACATGAATATATCTTGGTTTTATACTTTAGTAGTAGGACTTTTTCAGCCTTGGAATTAATTTTCATATACCGAGTACATGTGTATGGCCAAAATAATCAAATCTTTTCAGGTACTTCTCATTATTGTCAGACCATCCTCAGATAATGACCTCTTGCGACTCTTGTAGTTGCCCATGTTCAACAAGTGCTGATTATCTGTTTTCCATACACCATCACATCAAAGTTGTCACCCAAGGGCACAACAGCAGCATTTGTTTGCAATCTCACCTTTCAGGGATCTGGCACCTCCACTACCTCTTCCCTATACCCATTTATACCCAATGACAGGTAGTTCTTACTCTATGCTATCCACTAAAGTATGCTCAGTGTCATTGCCTGAACTTATGTCTGTTAGTATCAGATTTTGTGAAATTGTTTCTTCCTTATGAGTCTTATTTTCTTCAAGGTGTTTCGCCTTCCACTCTTCTGTTTGGACATGTGACATTTCTTGTATATCTGAAAGCATAAAGTCACCAAGGGGAATTGAGAAAGTGATGCTAGAGAACGGAGGGTGAGGCAGCAAGAAGTACATAGTTACAGCGATCACAGTTTCTAAATCAGAGTTACCCAAAGTGAAGACTGGTAACCCTGGTGAGGTTATGAACTGAAAATTTGGGGTCATAAGTTCCTATATGGTAATCTCTGCCGTGGATCTGCAACTTAGCTATAGCAACTGCACTTCCACTTCAACAAACTCCTGCTGTCTCAGATCTTGTCCATCTGTAACAGTACCCTCTTGTGGCCATTTGTATCCACAGCAGAATTAATCATTTTTAGTTCAGTGCTCTGTTTCACTGCGCTGAAAAGATACTACATTTTGTGACAAGGATGGGATTGTCTATGTCCTGGCCATACAAATTTGGGTTGGATAAACATTCAGCAAGCCAGTAGGGGAATTCAGCTATTTATTTGTTGAGACATAATTTTTAAAATTCATTTATCATGGAAATGCTGTTTTCAAATCTGGGTGGGTTGACCTTCAAATGTGGCTGAGTCAGCCTGTGTTTTTGAAAGACTGGGAGTATAAAGTCATGATCAAGAGTCTTTCAATTCATATGTGCAGCAGCTCAAGATGCTTTGCATTGCTAATACTATCCTGAAAATTTCTGATAATCCAGATGTTATTCAGGCAGTGGGTGAAAAGAAAATGAAAATATTTCTTACTGAAATAAGCCAAGTGTACAAAACACTTAAGAATTTGCTCAATCCTGCTGAACCAAATAACACAGCGCCGTTAGACTTTTTTTTTGGTAAGCTCATTTAGGACTGCAGTCTGAAGCTGTTGGAGATTGCAGAAAACTATTAGTTTGGAATCTATCTGCAATACGCATTGCAGAAATTTGACAAAGATCCTTAGACAGCATCTTCTAAACCCAAGACAACTTCCATCTAGAAGGATAATGGCAGCAGATTCATGGAAACACCACCATTTGCAAGATCCCCTCCAAGCCACTCACCATCCTGAATTAGAAATACATAGAGTCATAGAGATATACAGCTCAGAAACAGACCCTTCGGTCCAACTTGTCCGTGCCAACCAGATATTCTAGATAAATCTAGTCCCATTTTCCAGCATTTAGCCCATATCCCTCTAAACCCTTCCTATTCATATATCCATCCAGATGCCTTTTAAATGTTGTTCTTTGTTCTTTCACTGTTACTGGTTCAACATCCTCAAATATCCGCCCTAAAGTAGTTGTGAGTCAACCTATATCATGTGGATTGTAGCAATCCAAGAAGGCAGCTCACCACTACCTTGTGAAGGACAACAATAGACAGCTAGCCCAGCTGAATGTTAGCCCAGCCAGTGGCACCCACATCCCACAAAAGAATTAAAAAATGGTAAGCGGCAAAGATATTGGAAACATTATCGTGGTTTTGTAAAAGCTATCCATCAATTGTAATTTTGTAAAATTTCAAGAGAAAGCATAAAGGAATAGATTAGCATTTTGTTTAGAAAGTGAGAGCATTCTGAGTAAGTCGCTGACATTGCTTAAGTTAACCTTTAACATTGCTTGCCAAGCAACTTTTTTCATTACAGAATGTAACTCAAAAGAAGTCAGAACTAACAACCACTTGCTGTCTGAGGAAGTAAGCTGCGGCTGAGTAAACTGAAGGCCCCCGTCTTCAAGTTTTCAGTTAGAAAATCCTGTCGCCAATGTTTAGGCCAACATTGGGCACGGACAGTAGAGCTGCAAGGTGAAGGGTCATCTCGTCAAAGCATTTCACAAAAGGGTACATTGAGACAATACTCACAGATATAAAAGGCAGTCACAGAGTATAGTTTTTGTACAGCAGCAAGACTGTCTAATGAAAATTCACAAAAGCTTTGTAGTCAAAGTAACATTGAATGTAGCTTCAGCGGACTTGGAGATTGACAAAGGAGCATCAGTCAGTGCGTTCAGCGGCAGATGACTTTGATGCAGTCATGTTCATATTAGACTCATATCTGCAGAATGTCTTGTTTTCAAGCGTCAGTCCAATGTACGTAACTCTATGCCTAACTTATGCAGAACCAACCATGAGAGATTCAGAAATTGCACAAGAGCTTGCGTTTGTCCTGAATAACTGCAGATTCAGAACAACATTCCTCGGTCGAGGAAGAAGGTGGACATTTCAGAGGCTCCCTTGTCGAAGTCGGCCTGATCTGAACATATGCAACAGAGACAGAAGAACTGAGAGAATGGGATGGAGTCTTTACACAATGCAGGATATGAGCATGTATAGTTCAGGTAGCTGTGGGAGTCAGTGGGTTTATAGTGGATATTAGTTGCCACTAACCGAGGATTCCCCAGCACCGTTGTCGACGGGACCCTCAACCGGGTCTGACCCATCTCCCACATTTCCGCCCTCACCTTGTCACTTCCCTCCTGCAACAGCGATAGGATTCCCCTTGTCCTTACCACCATGCCACCAGCATCCACATCCAGAAGATCATCAGACGCCATTTCCGCCACCTTCAGCGTGATGCCACCACCAGACATACATTCCCGTCCCCTCCCTTGTCCGCTTTCTGCAGGGACCGTTCCCTCTGGGATACCCTGGTCCACACTTCCTTCACACCCAACAACCCGCACAGCCGCAAGCACCTGCCCCTGCAACCGGCAAAGGTGCAACACCTGCCCATTTACCTCCTCCCTTCCCAGTATCCAAGAGCACAAACATACCTTCCAAGTGAAGCAACACTTCACCTGCACTTCGCAGAATCTAGTCTACTGCATTCACTGCTCACAATGTTGTCTCCACTACACTGGGGAAACGAAGTGTAAACTGGGTGACCACTTCGCAGAACATCAACGTTCTAATCGCAGTAAAGACCCTGAGCTTCCAGTTGCCTGCCATTTTAACACACCACCCTGCTCCCTAGCCAATATCTCTGTCTCTGGCTCGCTGCAGTGTTCCAGCAAAGCTTAACGCAAGTTGAAAGAACAACACCTCATTTTCTGCTTGGGGACCCCGCAGCCCTCCAGACTCAATATCGAGTTCAATAATTTTAGGGCCTAAACTCTCCCATGTCCTAGCCCCCTACCCCCCACACCAGGCCTTGTTATCACATAGCCTGCCATTACACACTACCCATTGTCAGTCACTAATAGACCCCATCAACAGGTATTCCCCCTTCCTAGCCAGATCATTATCAACTCCTTTGTCTATCCAACTGCTCTTCTCTCTCTATGGGCTCTATCCTTTATCCTACTGTTTACTCCCTACCCCATCCCCCACCCCACCCCCATTTTCTGTATATAAACCTGTTATCCAGCTACCATCAGTTCTGAGGAAAGATCACCGGACCCAAAACATTAACTCTGTTTTTTTCTTCACAGATGTTGCCAGACCTGCTGAGGTGTTCCCTCAAAGTAATATTCTCTTGATAACAATCTAACTAAATATAAATTGACATAGGGTAAAACAGATCTGAGATTAGCAGGTGATATTCCAAGAATGGTGTGGAAGACATGGGTTTCAATTCTGGCACTAGTTCTGGTAAAAGAGAGAATTGCTGCATTGGGTGGGTTTCATTGAGGTGAAGGGGACACTGAAAGGTGTGAAGGTGGATAAACCACCCAGACCAGATGGACTGGACCCTGGAGCTCTGAAGGAGATAGCTGAGGAGAATGTAGAGGTATTAGTGATGATCTTTTACGAATCACTGGAGTGAGGGAAGGTCCCAGAGGACTCAAAGATGGATAATATAACACCCCTATTTAAGAAGGCTGGAAGGCAGAAGACCGGAAACTACAGGCCAGTTAGCTTGAACTTGGTCGTTGGTAAGATTTTAAAGTCAATCAAGGATGAAATTGCAAAGTACTTGGAAGTGCAGGGCAAAATAGGGCTAAGTCAGCATGGCTTCATCATGATTAACCAAGAAGTCAAAGATAGTATCAAATTGAAAGAAAAATCATAACATTTGGCAAAGGTTAGTAGTAAAACAGAGGTTTAGGAGAATTTTAAAAATTAATGAAAGCTGGCTAAAAAAAAAGGGAAAAATAAACTTTAAGGGTAAACTTGCAAGTAGTATCAAAATGGGCAATAAGAAATGAGAGAGGCCAAAGCAAGCAAAAGTCCCTTAGAAAATGAGGCTGGGGAAATAACAATGAGGAACCAGGAGATATCTGCAGAGGAGTTGAGTAAATATTTTGCATCAGTCATCATGCTAGGAGATACTACAAGCCCTCCAAAATACTATATTATCAAGGGAGATAAAAGGGGAGAGGAAATAAATACAATAACTCTGACAAGAAAAAGTACCAGGGAGAGTAATGGGGTTAGAGGCTGCTAGATCCACTGGACCAGATAGATTGTATCCTAGGATATTAATGGAAGTAAATGCAGGTCGTCGATGCATTTAGGTGGTATGATGGCTCAGTGGTTAGTATTGCTGCCTCACAATACCAGGAACCTTGGTTTGATTCTACCCTCAGGTGACTATCTGTGTGGAATTTGCACGTTCTCTGTGTGTTTGCATGAGTTCCTTCTGGATGCTCCAGTTTCCTCCTACAGTCCAAAGATATGCAGGTTAGATGAATTGGCCATGGTAAATGTGGAGTTATGGAGATGAAATGGCGCAGCAAGGGGGTGGAGGGGGGGTCTGGGTTCAATGATCTTTGGAGATGCAGTGCAGACTCAATGGGCTGGATGGCATCTATCTGCACTGTTGGGGTTCTGTGATTAGTAGTCATTTTCCAAGAATTCTAACACTCTCAGGAAAGTCCCAGAGGAATATTTTTATTCACTTATGGGGTGTTGGCATCTCTGGCTGGGCCAGTATTTCTTGTCCGTCCGTAGTTGCCTTTGAGTAGGAGATGTTGAATTGCCTTCTTGGACCACTGTAGTCCCTGTGCCGTGGGTACAACGGAATTGCAATTTGAAAACAGTTAATGTAACACCCTTGTTCAAAAGTGAAGGAGACAAAAAAGGTACCTATAGGCGAGTTAGATTAACATGTCATTGGGCAAGCATTGAAGTCTACTATAAAGGATGTAAAAGCTGGGCATTTAGAAATGCAGGGTCAGTATGGTTTTATGAAGGGGAAATCATGCATGACAGATTCATTACAGTTCTTTGAGGAGGTAACAAGCTCAACAGATAAAGAGAAACCAGTGGATACAATTACTTGTATTTCCAAAAGAAGTTCATTGAAGAAGCCCATATGAGGCTACTTAATAAGATGACAGCCCGTGGTGCTGGGTGTAGTACATTAGCATTCGTTGAGGATTGGCTAACTAATAAAAGAGAGAGTTAGGATAAAGAAGGCACTTTCAGGATGACAGCTGGTAATTAGTGGAGTGCCAAAGGGAACAGTGCTGGGGCCACAATTTACTACATATATTCATGACTTAGATCAAGGAAGTGAATATACTATCGTCAAATTTGCAGATGACACAAAGTGGCAAAGGCAAGTGGCAAGGATGACACAAAGAGTCTGCAGAGGGATACAAACTGGTTAAGCAAGTGGGCAAATACTTGGCAGATAGAATATATTGTAAGAAAAAGTGAGCAGGAAAAATAGGAGCTGCGCAAATTTAAATGGAGATAGACTGCGGAAAGCTGCAGCACAGAGGGATTTGGGAGTCCTCACGCATAAATCATAAAATGCTTCCACACAGGTTCAATGGGTAATAGGGAAGGCAAATAGAATGTGGCTGTTATTTCGAACAGAAAGGAATAAAATAGGGAGGCCTTACAACAACTGTACTAGTCAAACCACACGTGGAATACTGTGAACAATTTTGTTCCATTTATCAATGGAAAGATACATTGTCATTGCAGGCAGTCCACAGAAGCTTCACCAGGTTGATCCCGTGGATGGAAAGATTTCCTTATAAGAGGAGTAGTTTGGGCCTGTAATCATTGGAGTTTAAACGAATGAAAGGTGACCTTATTCAAATATACTTCAAATGAACAGGGTAGACGTTTCCCTTGTGGGACAGTCTAGGACCAGAGGGCATAATTTCAGAGTAAAAAATAAAGACACTTAAGACATAGTTGAGGAGGAATCTCTCCTTTAAGACCATATGGCATAGGACAGAAGTTAGGCCATTCAATCATGGCTGACAAGTTTTTCAACCCCATTCTCCTACTTTCTCCCCGTAACCCTTGAAACCCTTGACAATCAAGAACCTATCTATCTCCGTCTTAAATATACTCAGTAACCTGGCCTCCACAACGTTCTGTGGTAGTGAATTCCATAGATTCACCACTCTCTGGCTAAAGAAGTTTGTCCTTATCTCTGTTCTAAAAGGTCTTCCCTTTACTTTAAGGCTGTGCCTTCAGGTCCTAGTCTCTCCTGCCATTGGAAACATCTTCCCAACATCCACTCTGTCTAGGCCATTCAGTATTCTGTAAGTTTCAATTAGATCCCCCCTCATCCTACTAAACTCGTATCGAGTATAGACCCAGAGTTCTCAAACGTTCCTCACATGTTAAGCTTTCCATTGCTGGGACCATTCTCGTGAACCTCCTCTGAACCCGCTCCAGAGCCAGTACAACCTTCCTGAGATATGGGGCCCAAAACCGCACCCTCTCAGAGGGCAGTGAAAGTATGGAATTCTTTACCACGGAGGGCAGTAAGGGCTGCATCATTAAGAATATTCAAAGCTGAGACACACTGTCCTGAAGAAGGGTAATACCCAAAACATTGACTGCTCCTTTCTTCCAAGTGCTGCCTGGCCTCCTGTGTTCTTCCAGCCTGCTGTGTGTCTGCCTTGGACTCCAGGGGTTTTTTTTTTGTCCCACACACGGATTCTTACTCAGCAAATGAAATAAAGAGTAACGGGGAAAAGGCCATCAAGTGGAGTTGGTACTTGCATCCACCCTCACAATGGTAACTTAAAGATTCTTCCGAAAGACTTTAATTGGTGCCTAGACAATCACGAAATCGAACAGCTTCTCTGACAGCTCCTATTTAGAGAAGTCCCAGAAACTGAGCTGGAGGATGCAGTCACAAGGAGGAATAAAAAACAAACGTAGCGTCTGTTCGAGGAACCTGCTGCGGGTGGATAATAGATGTAACGGTCGATTCTTTTTAAAATTGTTTTGACAAAATTCTCGCGCGGCGTTTTCAAGGAAGCAAGTGCAGTCCTTTGAG
>NC_063338.1:35193854-35206343 GCF_021869965.1 Rhincodon typus
GAAATGCATTTCATGTGGTAGAAATGAAATTCAAAAATGTATTTTTGATAAAGTGCCACGTGCCTGCTTTAAAAAGTTGAAACCCATAGGATAAAAGGGAAAGTGGCAATGTGGATAGAAATTTGGCTCGATAACAGAAACGGAATCAAGGTGAACAGCTGCTTATAAGACTGGGAGAAGGTAAAAATTGTGGGTTTCCTCAAGGACTGGTAACATTGCAATTTTCGAAATCCATATTAATGGTCTAATCGTAGGTATCAATGGCACAATTTCAAAATTTTCAGATGACAAAGCTTGGAAGTATTGTGAACTGTGAGAAGAGTGGCAATTGACTTCAAGAGGCTGCAGGCTGGTTGAATGAGTGGATGTGTGGCAGATAAAACTCAAAGTAGAAAAATACAAAGTGGAACTTTTTGTTAGAATGAACAGGGAAAGGCAATATGAAATAAAGGGTACAATTCTAAAGGCAGGACAGGAACAGAAAGACGTGGGGGTATAACCACTTAACCAAGCAATAACCAAGTTAATAAATTAACTCATAACTCCTTAAGAGAAAACTGTAGCAAAAAACAAACTTTAAAGCAAGCTTATCCAATCAAAATAACATTACCAGGACTGAGAATTCACTCTAGCCCCTGCCACACTGGTCGCAGAAGGTCTCAAGCATATCACTGGGCTCTGTGCTCCCTCTGCAGGGATACCCAGGCACAGATACAATCACAAAAGAGGGGCAAGCATCAGGTCAGTCCCTTTTAATACTCTTCCAGGGAGATCAAATGAACCAATTAACTTCAAGAAATAGCACTCAATAGTTAAAATTTCTACAAAATTATCACTCCCAGTACTGACAATGCATCCGTAGCCCCTGTGCTGCCCACAGCTTGTAGGAGGATGTAGGACTATATAAGCACAAATCACTGAAGGTGGCAAGGAAGTGGAGAATGTTTTTAGGAGTACCAACACATCCATTTTGTTTATAATTTGGTCTCTACATTAACTTTAGTGACTTTTGGTACATGCATTATTTTGCTTCCTGAAGTGTGTTGCTAATATTGATGTATAGCAGATGGGCTGCTGTCTGATAGCTCTAAACCTGAAGTTTCTTCATAACACACATCCTGGGCTAGGGTGTTTACTTATTTTAAGACTGATGGGCCTACATGGCCAAGGTTTTACTCAACGGACCTTTGGGAGCAGATCAATCAGAAAATCAAGGAAATCCACAAATTGGTATTCATCCTCATGTAATATTTCAACACGACAATGTGTCTCTGATGTCAGTGGTCAGATTCCTGACCAGAAGCCCAGCCTGACTGGCACTTAAGGTGAAAGCACTTGCTTCCTCAAGCCCACAAAGTCCTCACCTTGAGGAAGGTGCCAAGTTCCTCAGAACTTGGGAAACCTGTCAGTAGCAGAAATTCAAAAGTAGAATGTCATCAATGTCCACATCACATTCACAAGTTTGATCCCATCTCCTTAAAGTATGTAGGCCGCTCACCTGCCCAACCTCTGGTTTCACTAAATTCAACTAACACTATTTTGGAGCAGGCTTTCCCACTACCTTAGCTTCCCTCATGGAACCTCCCAATTGCTGCTTATCTTCCAATTCACAGTCTCTTCCAGAAGGTATGTTTTAAAATTTATTTTGTTTTAAAATGTCACTTCATTTAACAATGTATTTTACAGGATATAGTTTTATTCTAATGAGAAAGGTCCGACAGCTTTTACGTTGGTTGTAAAGGGAAAATCTCTGATTCCCTTAAGCTTATAGTTGCATTTTTCAGAAATGCATCCTCAATTTTCAGTGAGAACTTGTTACATATACACGAGAAGCACAGACCAATACTATGTTAGCCAGTTATTAGCAATGGACTTACAAATCCCAAATCTATGATTACAGCAAACATGGCCACAAGGATATGATGACGACAGAAAGCAAGTGAAACTTAGTCTGGAATTTTTTGACTCATTCTGTTTTACTGTCAATTATTTTCTAGTTAATAACCTCTCAATTTATGATTTCTTAGACGAGCACTGTGCAATATTTACTTTTGAGCATTACATAAAAATGGTCAATACATTTCTTACTTTGTCTTCACTGGTTCAATAGTCTTCAGTTAAAAAAAACCATCAAAATAACAAATCAAAACAATTTATTTTGCACACATGAGATTTGGTTATTGATACTCGTTTAAAAAACACTATAAAAAAAAGCTACAATGGGAGCAAGAACTAACATTTAATAGCATTATATGATTTAAATTTCTAGGATATTTAACATTATAGATTGAATTCTAACTGAAAATGAAGACTGATGGGAAAAGTGATGAAATAGCACAAAAACGGATAGCAACTTCCTGGGGGTCAGCTAATCAGAGAACACAGTCCATTTCTCCAAGGAGGATTCAGGTGACAATTGAAGGCAGTAATTGTATTTTATGCAACAATCTATTAATTGCAAATGACAAATAGTTTGCAGTACATTATACTGATAGTCTATTGTGGGTAAATGCAATGTTTGTACAAGACAATGTAGAAACTAAATGGGGCTTCTAAAGAGTACTAGTTTTAACAGTAACAGGTACAAGTGTTAACCAATTTGCAGTTTATCAACAGACAGCAAAAACCAGCTCTCTCTCAGATGTAGTTCACACTGCTATCAAAAATCACCTAATTGGTACACATTTAATCACAAGAATGGTTCCAAGAATAAAAAGCTTCAGGTATGAGGATTGATTGAAGATGTTGGGACTGTTCTCCTTGGATTGAAGAAGGCTAAGAGAAGATTTGATACAGGTTTTAAAAATCATAAGCAGGCAGATAGATTAGAATCACAGAATCACTACAGTGTGGAAGCAGGCCATTCGGCCCATTGAGTCCACACCAACCATCCGAACAGCGTCGCAGCCAGACCCACCTCCCTATGCTATCCCTGTAACCCTGCATTTCCCGTGGCTAACCCACCTAGCCTGCACAGCTGTGGACACGACAGGCAATTTAGCATAGCCAATCCACCTAATCTGCACGTCTTTGGACTGTGGGAGGAAACCGGAGCACCTGGAGGAAACCCACGCAGACACAGGGAGAATGTGCGAACTTCACACAGACAGTCGCCTGAGGCCGGAACCGAACCAGGTCCCTGGCGCTGTGAGGCAACAGTGCTAACCAGTGAGCCAATATGCCACCTCAATAAGGTCCAAGGAGTTGAGGTGCCATCAAACACTGTGAGCCTGATGTGATTTGAACACGCAGCCTTCTGATCTGGTGCCAGATGCGCTACCATTGTGCCACAAACCCACACCAAACGCTGAGTAGGTAGGAAGAAGAATTCATAGATGTAAAGTGATGTGCATAAGAAGCAAGGGTGATGTGAGAAAAAAAATTTCACAGGTGAGCAGTTAGGGTATGGAATGCACTGCCTGGAAATGTGGTGGAGGCAGGTTCAAGTGAGGCCATGACGCACGGCACTGGATAATTATTTTAACAGAAATGGTCGGCAGGGTAATGGGGAAAATGCAGGTGATTGGCAGTAGGAAATAGAACCCAGCATGGGGCATTATGGGCCAAATGGCCTCCTTCTGCATTGTAATAATTCTGTGATTCTATGATCCTATTTACAATGATTTATTTCAATTTACTTTGATGAAACCATCTATAATAATAAATATATTACCCACGTAAAATGGAACACATGTCGATCTCTTCCCTTCCATTAATTACTTTGCAGAATCAGAGACAACAATCTTTTCAATCACTCATGTTAAAAAATGAGGAATTAGTGAGGTGCAGAATTAGTCACCGGGAAGGAACATGAAACAGTACTACATAATGCTGTTTTGCATTTATTAAGCAATGTAAGTAGGAAAGAAACATTCCAGTTTCACATCAAAAAAAGCATTTACCTGGACAAGAATAGTGTAAGATTATTTGGATACTTAATAGAATGTGAGAAAGCAAATATTATATTGTCGAAGGTACAGCTCCTTTCTGCTGCACACCATGCATGAATCTTACACAACAGCTGGCTAGATACACGGTCATATCTATATTTAGGCTGCTGTTTCTATCAAGGCTTCTTGTTTTCACAGGTTTAATCAGACAAAATGAAATAAGGCATTCTTGATACTGTATCACATAATCCTAGAGCACTTACACTCTGAAGGAGACCATTTGGCCTGTCATGTCTGTGCCTGTGCTTTGCAAGATCAACTCAACTAAGGCTAGGTCTGCTCCCCTGCATAATCCCCCTAGCTATACAAGTATGTTCTCCAGATCATTACCCAATTCCCTTCTGAAAGCCACAATTAAACTGGATTCTCCAAGGCAATACATTCTAAATCTTAATCACTGTTAGTTCTTCTTTGTGATTTGTAAAATCATAGACCTTGACTTATTTGCCAGCATTTGGCCCACATCCCTCTAAACCTTTCTTATTCATATACCCATCCAGATGCCTTTTAAATGTTGTAATTCTTTTGTACATTTGATATTAAGTTGAAAGTTGTGGTTCTCAGCACTTCACCAAATGGTTTCTCCCTATCTTCTCTGTTCAGACACCTCCTGATTTTGAATATCTCTGTCAAATCTCCTCTCCATCTTCTCCTCTATAAGGAGGCAGCCATTTACATAAACTGAAGCTCCTAATCTCTAGAACCATTTTAGTAAATATTCTCTACATCCTTGTGAATACCTTCACGTCTTTCCTAAGAAGTGCCAGAGCTTGACACAATAATCCAAATGAGGCCTTACCAATGATAAAGATTTGTCATTACTTATTTTACTTTGTATTACTTCCCTTATTTATACCTGCCCTGAAACCCACTACATCTTATGTACATACACCAGCATCCCACCTGCTCCTGCACCCCCTTTAGAATTGTCTTTTATTTACATTTGTCTCTTCTTATCTTTCTGACCAACATGTTTCACATCAGTCAGAAACATTATCTGTATCAAATCTTACTTACCATTTTCTTCCATTTGACCAGCATGTCTACCCCCTCTTGAAAACCTTCAGTTCCTCCTCACACTTCAGTGCTCTGTGTTATCTGTGTAAAATTTTGTAAATATGCTTTGGACACCCATATCTAGAAAAGAAAGGTCCCAAAACCAACCCAGGGGAACCTCACTGTATACTTCTGCAGTCTGAAAAAGAATTATTCACCATTACTCTGTTTCTTATAACCCACTATATTGGGGAAGCACGGTGGCACAGTGGTTGCAGTGCTGCTTCACTGCACCAGGGACTCAGGTTCAATTCCACTCTTGGGTGACTGTCTATGTGCAGTTTGCACATTCTCTGCGTGGGTTTCCTCCGGGTGCTCCAGTTTCCTTCCACAGTCCAAAGATGTGCAGGTCAGGGGATTTAGCCATGCTAAATTGCCCATAGTGTCCACAGATGTGCAGGGTAGGTGGATTAGCCATGGGAAATGCAGGGAGATAGGGTAGAGGGAATGGGTCTGGGTGGGATGCCCTTCAGAGGGTCAGTGTAGACTCAATAGGCCGAATAGCCTGCTTCCACACTGTAGGGATTCTTCATGTGTGCTGCTAGTGTCCTAGTATTCTACGGGCTTTAATTTTGCTGACGAGCCACTTTACATGTAGTTTATTAAACATTATTTTGGAAGTCCATATGGACTACATTAACCACATTACCTTTAATTGCCTCATTAAAATAATCGATCAAATCAGTTAAGTAAGATCAGTCCACAACAAGTCCATGCTGGCTTTCCTCAATAATCCACATTTCTCAAATAGCAGTTAATTATTATTCCGAAAAGTTTTCTGACCACTGGGTTAAATTAGATGGCTAGTAGTTGCTGGGCTAATCCTTATTTATAAAAAGGGTGCCATGGCATAAACATTTGCTGTTACTCAGTGCTGTGGCACCAACCCTGTATCCAAGCTGGACTGGAACTGCATGGCCATTCCTTCTGCAATTTCCTCTTCACCTTCCCTCAATATCCATGGATGCATGTGATCCGGTTCTGCTGTCTCTAACCTCAAATACAATACCCAAACTAATACTTGCTCTTTATCAATTTTTAGCCCACCTAATGTCTTAATTGCCTCCACTTTCACTTTGACTGTGGTGATGCCTTTCTCCTTGATGAAGTCAGATACAAAGTAGCTCAGCTGTGCTCTCTAACTCCATGCAGGAATCTCTTTTTAAATCTCTAATTGACACCTCCCCCCTTCTTTTTATCATATGCTTACTAACTGTGTGTCTTCCTTTCAAATTTAGACACTTTATTGCTATCAAAATGGCATAATCTTTATTGGGTATATTACGAGTGAGTCATTCTATTGTAGCTAGAACACATGGGAGGCTGACAACAAAAAGGAACAGCTATGGTAATGTCTAGTATAAGTATATGAACACATGAGCCAAACCCAAAACTACAACCTATTTTGGCGCGTATATGATAGTCAACTATTTCTAAATTTGTTCTTTCACCTAATTCAAATTATTAGAAAAGAAGACTGTGACATTTCCAGATACACCTATTATTCTAGGTCCTTCAAACTAACTTCAATTTTCATGGCAACAATTATGTATAGATTATGTATAGCCCTCTTGCATTGTGTCTACAAGCTTCTTCTCCTCATAACATCCACGCATGTGGGTTAACAGCCACTGCCACATCAATCAACTTCTCAGCTGCTGTTAGTCTGTCTGTTTTACACTGAGCTATGGATAAAACACAGTTTGTTTTTCAATCGAGCACTAGCAAGAAAGAAGTCAACCTGTTTGGTTCTTAGCAAAACTTCAACACATAAATTTTAAATTGCTTCATACTCTGGCAACTTACTCAAATTAAACCCATCTGTGCGTAACGCCAAATTGAGCTCAAAATCCCTAATCTGATTCAAAACAATAATATCTCATGGTTCCACCATAACTCAATTCCATCTCCTCTAAATCCACCTTTTGTTTCTTTATTTGTCCACAATCTTGCCTTGCATCATCAGTCTTCGCCACCTAATCACTTCTGCCCTTTCTTCCAGATAATATGCTTTGTTCTTTCCTCTTTGCCTGACATTTTCCACCAACTCTATATTTTGTTACTATATGATCCCAGCTGATGCTATCACCGGGCATGTCAGATCCCAAGCTAAATCTGGCTTGACAGATCCAATTTGTTTTTTTTTTGTTTTAGTTTTAACAAAGTGATCTTTCACTGAAAAAAAGCACAAGATGCTACAGGGTTTAACAATAAAATGGTAAGACTGCAAGATACAGGAGCAGAATTAGGCCTGTTGGCCCAATGATTCTGCTCCATTATTTGATCCTGGCTTATATGTTTCTTAACTTCATTCTCCTGCCTTCTCCCCATGACCTTTGATCCCGTTACTAATCAAGAACCTATCTATCTCTGTCTTAAATGCACTCAATTGTTTGGCCTCCAGTGTCTTCTGAGGCAATGAGTTTCACAGATTCACCATTCTCTGGTTAAAGAAATTCCTCCTCATCTCAGTTCTAAAGAGTTGTCTCTTCATTCTGAGCATGTACTCTTGGGTCCTAGTTTTTCCTACTAGGGGAAACATCATCTCCATGTCCACTCTATCCAGGCCTCTCAATATTCTGTAAGTTTCAATTAGATTCCCCCTCATCCTTTTAAACTCCATAGAGTACAGACCCAGAGTCCTCAACCACTCCTCATATGACAAGCCCTCCATCCCCAGAATTATTTGTGGAAACCTCCTCTGGAACCCCTCCAAGGCCAGCATATTCCTCCTCAGATACAAGGCCCAAAACTGCTCACAATATTCCAAAAGCAGTCTGACCAGAGCCTCATACTGCCTCAATATTATATCTTTGCTCTTGTATTCAAGCCCTCTTGAAATGAATGCTAACATTTCATTTGCCTTCCTAACTGAACCTGCGTGTTAAAACTAAAGATGCCTGCACTGGTTAAGCAAGTTGACCAACCCTTTCTTATCACACTTGGAGTCAAAATAACTGCAGCCAAAGCTGGGTAAGGCCCTTAACTGGTCATTCATTAATCACTTAAGAGTCTCAGTTAGCAACAAGGCAGGATGGTCCAAGCTTAATTCCAGAAAGGACAGGAAGCTGGAGATCGTGACCGAGTAGTGTTACTGCTAGACTGTTAATCCAGAGACTCTGGTAATGCTCTGGGACCCAGGTTCAAATCACACCATTGTAGATGGTAGAATTTGAATTCTATAAAAATCTGGAATTAAGAGTCTAACAATGACCATGAAACCATGGCCAATTGGTGGAAAAATCCTTTTGGTTCACTGATGCCCATTAGAGAAGGAAGCTGCCATCCTTATCTGGTCTGGCCTGCACATGACACCCGACCCTCAGCAATGTGGTTGACTCTTAGCTGCCCTCTGAGCAATTAGGGATGGGTAATAAATGCTGGCCTAGCCGGTGACATGCAATGAAGGTATAAATGGCTAAAGGATAAACCAGCAATGATTTTGCAACCATGTACAAGCTTTTATTAATGGTGAAATAGTCAGAGTATGAATTATTTTGCCATCCGAATGGTACAGAAACCCATCTAACATCATGCTTCTAGTTTATCGTAGGTTTGTGTTAATAGAATTAATTGCAGCCTCATTATTGACTCTGAGACATACAAATTCCATGCACCCACTCAGAAATGTTTATTTCAAAGGCAAAGGAACGTTTATTTAAATTCATGGAACCTGAAAAGAGCTGAAGTTGCATTTGAAAAATTCTAATGCAACATTGGCTCTTTTCAGAACTTTTGATAATCAAACTCTGTATGAAGAATTCAAAAAAATCAGCTATTATTAACCTAGACAGCAGCTATTCCTTAGGAATGTTTTCTGGCTCCCAATCATTTTCTGCCCTTTTCACCAACTTTCAGCGTGTTTAATAGCTAACATTGTAAAGTTGCCACCTTTTGCATACAGGATCTAAGAGAATAGATGTACCTGACAGCTTGCACAGAACAGCAGTTCTTTGCATTATGATCTCTGTCCTCCTCCAGTCTGTGATTAACAGCACAGGAGGAGTTGGAAATCTTTCAGATTAAATAAGTTCTGATGATCATTTCTCAGAAGCGACCAAACACAGATTTCTAGTTTAGCAATTCCTATCCTGCCAGCAGGAAGCCCTTTTCCAAATTGCTTTCATGTTTCTGGCAATTTATTCTTGCAGCATGAATGTTAATCATCACATGGCGACTCAAAGCTTGCTTTTCTGCCACTTCAATCGACCACACCGAGATATCACTAATTACTGAAATGGGAGAGGTTCCGTTGCATAGAACTAGGAACAGAGAGAAACAGAAGTGAAACGTAACATGATGCAACCAACCATTCTGTTCTTTTAGTCAGATCAATAACTGAGCCCCTCCTAAGCCAGCCAGAAGAAAGCCCTGCTCTTGGGCACATAATAATATGGTCACAGCTCCCTTCTTGTGGTAATTCTGTATTAGTTGAATAGTTGAGTCAGAAATGTCCACGCCATCAAAACAGTTAAATATGACGCAATTAAATTTCAAAACTGATCACTTTAAAATCAGTTTCAGATGCCTTATAATGTAGACAGTGATGAACCCAATAGGATGACATACATCCACTGGGGATTTCACACGTAATTTTCACATCAATGCTTAAGCTGCAGCTCATGCTTTACATGCAGAACATTCTTAGAATAATGAACATCAAAATATTATTACAATTTTCAACTGATTGTGATTCTTATGGTTGGCTCACCTAAGATGGGATATGTGTCAAGGATAGAATAGAAATATCTGTTCATTGTTTACACTGTTTTTCTATACAATATAAATCAGGGGAAACATAGCATAAAAAGAAATATATGAATGAGGGCAAAGAAGAGACTTTAACAGTAGGGTCATTATTAACCATAATGTTTCAAATCAATAATTAATTTGTATTTTGGGAGTTCCAGTCATATCAGATTGTATTATGCACAAAGTTCAAACAGGAACAAGACATTGGTAGATTAAGTTCAGTCAGGCTTCAATCAATCTGGGACCCAGCTGACCTGCAGTGGAAATGTGTTACTGAAATATGATCTCAGTGCCTGATGATTTAATGAGGTACTTAAATAATGCTGGTTTCTAATGATTCCTCTTTTTGACAGCTTTGCAATGACACAAGCAAATCTCATGTGACATGTGACATGTGACATGTGGGTAGGAGGAGTAATTTTTTTTATAAACAAATAAAATGAGTAATCCATCATATTGTCAACTGCTGTGTCAATATTAACTGACATAATGTGGATTCTTAATTAGCACATTTATTTTATGATGTAAACGACATGTAATTAATAAATGTTCCTGACAGCTTGCACAGTAAAGCAGTTCTCAGCATTATAAGGACATTAGGTATTTCCTTAAATATAAAGTTTAGTGACACATTGGCATTGTCCCTCCCTCTGGGCAAGGAGATCTGGGTTAAATTCCCTCTTGCTTTGGAGGTTCATTGAAATAACTATATCATACTTTTAAGACAAGGACAATCCAGCTTTTGGAGGATCAGGCAGCTAGTCCATGTACCACGATTACCAACTGGGCCACAAGCAACTTAAATATTCTTCTGTCATGAATAACACCAGGCAGTAATGAGATATTTTTTTCCCCTCAAAGAGGTTCATGAGTCTTTGGAACTGTTTTCACCATCTTTTGAGGAAGTGGGACTCTCTCAATATTTTTAAAACAGAGATAGATTCACCTAAGAAAAAGGTGAAAGGTTATAGCGGATTGACAGGAGAGTAATCACATCAGCTTTAATCGTACTGAATAGTGAAGCAGGTACAAGGGGTCACATAGCCTTCTTCTGCTCCTAATTTATATGTTCAAGACATTCTGAACTCTGCCTACCCAGTGAAAACTGAGGGAAAGACTTCTAAAATTGGTGAGGAGTCATTTTAGTTTTCCCACCAGGTGAAGCCAGCAGGAAGAACATATGAGACTAAAAGATGGCCAAATAGCAAGTTCTTTTTACAAAACAGATTCTCATGGAGTTTCAAGAATGGTCCTCAGAGCCCCACAAGGAAAGTTCAAATCTTCCTTGCCTCCTGCAGATTGGGAGATCCCTCTGAGACCTTCCTCTTGTGATTCACCTAACTGCTGGCTCATGGTACTGGCTGACAGACTGATGTCCTCTGGCCCATCTATTCATGACCATCAGCATTATGGGTTAATTTAGCTAGAGCCTACAAGTGAAAACCCCCAGCAACTCATGTTGGTAACATCTAAGAGTTTAGGTTCCCACTCAAATCCCTGCCCAGTTTATTCTCTTCAGGGAAAGTCAGGGCTCATGTAACACAGAATCATGTTTTTTACCTATTATATTTTTTCAAGCTCCCACACAGTAGGAATATAAACCTACAGTGGCTTAAAAGACAATAAATGGAATCGAACCCTAACCTGATGTGCTAAAATTTTCAAACTCCAATTGCTAAATAGTGCCACTATAAACATTACCATTGACACTCTCACTGTGAATGTCTCTGTCAGCAGCTATTTCGAATATACTGTTACTTTATTTTTGCTGCATGTGAATTTTTTTAAGTTTACCCAGTCCAAGAAGTCATATTGTCTGAGAGATGTCAGCAAGGCTAACTGGATCTATAACTATACTAGACAGTCTGAGGCAAATATGTTTAGACGCTGGGAGCACCAGAAAGAAAGTAAAGATTAAAAATTTAGCCCATATTTATTGGCGACCTTTCACCTCCTGACGTTCCAAATCACTTCCTAACCATGCACAGTGAATACTGTGTGTTGGCAAATGTGACAGCTACATTATGCACAACAAAATCAAAATACCAATTGGATAATCAAACCATTCATTTTCTCTTTGTGGTGCTGGTTGAATGACAAATTTTGGTCAGAACATGGGGAGAATCTCTTGCCCTTTTTACAAACACATCAGCGAGTCTTTTCCATCAACCTAACAAGGCAAACAGCGTTGGTTAAATTTTCCACTCAAAAGATGGCATCTCTAATATTGCAGAACTCCCTCAGTGCTGTCCTGAAGTATCAGCCTGAGAAAGGGTGCATACTGAGTTCCTGCACTGGGGCTTAAACATAAAACAGGTCTGAATATGAGAGCACAGCCATTGAGCCAAGCAGATACCTGTCATAGAGGGCACAACTAGAGTGTATACAGTCCATCCATTTAAAGCAGCTATTCCGGACAGGTGATCCTAACAATAAAATGCCATTGATTAATTTAAAGGCAAATACATCTTTATATTTTTTGTTCTATAGCTTTCTTGTAGTAGTATAAGCCTTATTATGAATACTGCTCTGAGCATTCTTTTGATCTTTCACATACTGCAATTCCTGGAACAGCAAAAGATATCACTAAAAACAATTCTCTAAACATGATAAGTTTAACATCTCAATCACAATCTCAAACTAATTTTACCAGAGAGAGGAAAGGAGGCAACATGATGTGCTGTATGTAACTACTTGGTGTGTGTGTGTGTGTGTGTGTGTGTGTGTGTGT
>NC_063338.1:35206443-35208427 GCF_021869965.1 Rhincodon typus
GGGGGGGGTGGAATTCATGTCCTATGTACAGATTTTCCTCCAAATACTGGAAATCAAAAATAATGTTTTAAAATTGCAATCTTACAACCAGACAATCTGTATATATACACTTCACTGTTTACCTTCTTGGGGGACATGGAATTCATTTACATCCTGACTAGTGTAACTGAATGAGGAAATAAGTCAAACTGTAATTTTATTTTTATATATTAAATTCCTTACCAGTTTCTCTTTTACCAGCATTAGATGCAGGAATCTCGTTACCACCTCCAGAGACTGTCTGACAGTTTCATACAGATAAAGTGTCCTTGGTTTAAAGGCTGAAACCAAGTAGCCTTTGGTTTAAAAAAATCATTGTATAGAAACGTGTTCATCCATCTTTCAAAGATTTGGTACAGTACTAATATAATCTAGAATAATTACAATAGCAGATGTCACCGTACTTGGTTCTTCAAATCTTGACATGTTGTTACAGTGAAACCTAAAAAGAGTGTTTTTTTTTCTTTACAAAGCACTGACTTCGGTGATGATACATTTTTTAAATTACAGGTTAATCTTGGTTATTACAGAAAAAAATGCATTTTAAAACCATTCAGCAATTTATAATTCACACTAGATAACGTACATATAGTGTAACATGCGTGGCCCAATAAAAATATGCTAATCTATTAACAAATGCAATGAAACCTCAGTATGTGTGAGACAATCCCATGTGGTTTATGCGACCAGTTATGCAGCCAAGCACAGAAGTCACTGTGCACAACAATCGCCAAAATTTCAAAGCAAATCATTGTGTATAAAGTACTTAGGGATATTTGAGATATATAATAAAATGTTATATAAATTAATGTCTTACATTTCCTTGCACCTTCAAAGCATGCAACTTTCAGGTGAGATCTGATATTAAAGCCAGATTTCATCTGTTTATTGTGGGTTTGGTGAGTGTTAAAAATGCCATGGCAGTGTTCAAGCTCCACAAATTCAATTCCTTTTGTTTTATTAATCTACTGTAGAACAGTATTGTTCAGAAATTTTTCTGCCAATTTATGATATGCCACATTCATAAAGGGACAACTATCCTGGTAGTTATAAGTCATGATTGATTTTCGATCAACTGCAAAATATAAATCTTTTCTCACTAGTTTTATTTTCAAAATAACAAACTGGTAAGCAAAATTTCAGACACTTAAAACAAATGGCCCCAGTAAGTCGTAATGCAGAAATTAACGTTCATGAGTATTGGTCAGTTGGAGATGCTCCATCAAGGCTTGGAGCTATTTTCTAATCAACCTGTTAAGAGATGTTAATACTGTACTGTGTCCTGATCCTGAGGATAGTGTACAGCAAACACCAATTGTACATGTCCCTTTTCACACTACAGCACATCAGCTTCCCGCCAAAATGCAGTCCTGGGGCTTGCAACTATTAATATTAACATTAGGCATCTTGATCCTAATGTGTGCACAGTTTATCCGTTTAAATATACATTTCTTTAAAAATCGTGAAAATAATTAGCCTCCATTGTTAATAGAAATTCAAAACGACGCTTTTCAAAAATAAATTATTTGTTTAAAGGGCAGAAGTAAAACATCATCAAAACAAGCTCATTTTGCGATAAACTGACCCCGGATTCTAACGTTAACATTTGAGGGAGTCACCCTTGCGTTAGAAAACCTCCGACGCTTGAAGAGAACCATTCCTGTATAAAATACACATTTGCAAAAAAAAACAAAATAGAAGGACACTGAAAACGGTTGCATACTCTCAACCTCAAAGGGGTTCAGCGTGACCAAGGGCTGGTTTGGAATTTGAGACCCAGTTGGGTTTATATTTGTGACACTGGACGTGAAATTGATCAGGAAGCGAGAAATATCAGGAGGTGGCGGACCCGTTAATCCGGATTGGGGTCAGAAGGGGGCCCGTTAATTCACTGTCGTCCTCCATCACCGGGTCCACCAACAACAACAACCACGACCCCCCTCCA
>NC_063338.1:35208437-35208586 GCF_021869965.1 Rhincodon typus
ATCACCGGGTCCACCAACAACAACAACCACGACCCCCCTCCATCACCACCAACAACAACAACCACGACCCCCCTCCATCACCACCAACAACAACAACCACGACCCCCCTCCATCACCACCAACAACAACAACCACGACCCCCCTCCATC
>NC_063338.1:35208686-35233385 GCF_021869965.1 Rhincodon typus
ACCAACAGCAGCCACCACAACCCCCTCCATCACCAACAGCAGCCACCACAACCCCCTCCATCACCGATAACCCCTCACCCGTCCCCGACCCCCCGATCCAATGAGCTGCACCGGGACCGGGGTCTCTTACCTGGGCTCTCCCCCGGCAGCTGCCTGCCGTGCGCTATCCCCGGGCCTGCCTTCGCCGTCAGGCCGCCACTGGAAACCAGGAGCCAGAGGGCGGCCGCCAGGTGAGGCAGCATGGCCGGCATGGCCGAAGGCCGCAGCTGCCGGGCGCTGGCAGCGGGCATCACGGAGGCGGCAGGAGCAGGAGCTGTGGCTCTCTCCTCATCTCCATGTGTGCTGATGTGAAGCTCAGTGCTCCAGGATGGAAACGACTCCTTCTTGGGGAAACGAGAGGCTGCAGCAGGAGCTGGCGCCCTCCAATGTGAACTCCCACTAGTACAGCAGCAACTGTCCAAATCATTCCACACACACACACAGAGAGAGAGGGAGCAGGCACAGTGGCACAACTGGTTCCAAAAAAAAACCCCAGGCAACCCAGTACAACCTTTTTAATCTTTGGATTTCAGCTACTGCTACATTGATCAACTCTGTTGCAACCGTCTCTTTCTGGCAGGTCGGTAAAGTCCTTTTTGAGCTTTCAAACCCACATTACTCCATCACCAAGATGGTCCTACTTCAACGTTGCATACAAGTTCAGTCCATCTTTTCTTCTTGCCTTAGGTTCTTTACTCAGAGAGTAGTAAGGGCGTGGAATGCCCTGCCTGCAACAGTAGTAGACTCGCCAACTTTAAGGGCATTTAAATGGTCATTGGATAAACATATGGATGATAATGGAATAGTTTAGGTTAGATGGGCTTCAGATTGGTTTCACAGGTCGGCGCAACATCGCGGGCCGAAGGGCCTGTACTGCGCTGTAATGTTCTATGTTCAGCACATCTGTTGCGAAACACTCCTGCTTATCACGTTCAGATTTGGCTAAGCCAACACATTCCTGTCCCGCTTCTCATCTTTGACTCTCTGTAGATTTCAGCTCATCCATAACTCTGATGCTTTGATATTAAGTTATCATATTTTTAAAGTCACTACATGCCCTTATTCCTCCCAATCTCAGTAATCAACAACCAGACAGCTTTCCATATCTTTGAGCCCTCCCATTCTGGTTTCTTGCACATCAATTACTCTGTGTCTTCAGCTGCCTAGGTCATAAGCTTTCAAATTTCCATACCAAACCTTTTCATAGTATAATGAGCCATTGTCCAACATTGTGCACTGTAAGAGGATTAATGGTTGAATTGCATTGTATCTTGGTGGGATAGACCCTTCAAGGTATACAGTAAATGTTCCTACATTGCTCCTCAAACCCTAAATAGCAATTTCAGAATCTCTCTTTTGGGCAGTGTCTATCTTATTTCCATTAATTTGCATCTTGCTAACACCTCAACTCAATCAGAAATAGTAAGAGCTATCGATACTGGAGTCAGAGATAACACAGTCCATTTCTGAAGAAGGATTCCGACCCAAAAAGTCAACTTTCCTGCTCCCCTGACGCTGCCTGACCTGCTTTGCTCCTCCAGCTCCACATTGTGTTATCTCCATGTCTCAACTCATCCTATTTTATCCCACTCCCAATTCTCCTCTCTTCCTTTGAGCCTTGCCACATCATCATGCTATACTACACACCTTTGTGCTTTACTTTGCAGCTGATGGACACCTACAACTTCTGTGTGTTTCTGTCAAGTTGCTTTGCATGGAGGGACAGCTGTGCATCTCATGCAAAAGATGCTTTCTCACAACAGGGACACAATCACTTCACGGCTCAGCCTGGTAATCAAGACTCACCCATCCCTGAAATTCCATGATCTTTTCCTCATTGTATTTATTGTTGAGCCCATCAGTACAGAGCTTCCACATATTCTCACGCACTGCTTTGATTTACAACTCTGTCTCCCTATATTATTTCTGGAGCCAAGCTCTACAGGTTAGTCACGCCAATCATCTTGCTGTACTGTCCTCCTTCCTGCCAATAGTTGTGGCCATCTTTGATACCTCCTCCCACAGTAACCCATGTCCTCCAATGCATTATAATCTCCCTGTTTTGTAATGACAATTATTGTCATCTCTGCAACCAGCATACTGCCTCCAATCCACACAACTGAATTTCCCAACTTCTCAACAATAGCAGTGGACGCTGCTGTTGTCCCTTGACTTTCATTGAGCTGATCTCCAGTACTGACTGTAGCGTTGCCCCACCTCCATCAACTGACTCAGATGGACAGTCTTATTGTTGGGTCACCAGGTCCTTGACTAATTGCTTTGCAGTTCCGCTACTGACTTACAATGAATGCTTAAAAAGTGGTTGTACTGAACCTGCAGGACAGGTCCTGATCCACTATAGTGATATGAACCACCTGACCCTGACCACCCCAAGTGACTGACTGACTGTGTCTCAGCCTCTGGATTGATATTGGATGCTGCTCTTGACTTATTATGCCAGGAATCCCTGACTGAAGACTATCTCCTTGACTTCACCGAGAACTTACTCTCCTTAGACTTTAAGATATAGCAATTCGATTGAAGCACAGTGTGTTGTGGTTTAAGCTACTGGCACATGTTGCAGGTGTAACACGATGCTATAGAGCAACATGTTTGACTGATCCACTGCTGACAACCATACCAAGCTTCATGTCTGCAATAAAAGGCAAGACAGAAGTACTGTGAGCCTTCAAGTTCTGAATAAAGGGGTAAAATACAAAAAGGCAAGGCAGAGATGCTATGAGCAACAAGTACATGCAAAGTGAGCTTGCACTAAGAGAGCAACCAAGGAGCCCTGACTGGCATCCTGGTCAAATCCACAAGATGCATGCTTGACCCTGTACACAAAGTGTCCTGGCAGCAGCATTTCAATGAACGGTGCCAGTGCAGCTTTGAAGTGGAGAACTATATTGCAAGTGGGTAAGTGATGTATCAAGAGGATGCAGAGAGGCTGATATACATTCAATACCATCCATAGTGTTGCTACCCATACAGCATGACCTGAGATTTTAGGGACTGCTGTCTAAGGTGGAGGACTGGAGGAACAAGCTATGAGCTGCAGATGCCAGGTACATGCTTTGACTTTTACGGCAGGAGTTCTCACCATTTACTTTCTTTCCAGCACGTGGAAGAATAGGAAATTGCATTTCAATAAGGTGAGATGAGCTAGTAATGGCATGCTAATAGTGTTGATTCGTGAGATTCTTGTTTCGGAATGAAAAATTAAATCGTAGAATCAGACATTTATTCCTGCATATTTTCCCAACTGACTTGCCACTGTCATGTTATTCAGGACTTTAGAAGACTGCCTTTAGTTTTTTTCAGTAAATTCATTGTGATAAAAAAATTAGAATCTAGAGCAAAGTATTTCTAAGTTGCAGCAATGATTCATGGTCAATAATTTGATTCCTCCCTTCCCAGAAACCAATGATTTAAGTCTGCTTTCATAGCACAACTGATCCATGGTGTTGATTATAATGTACATGAGCCTTCTCTCACATCCCCTTTATCTGCCCATTAATTTCTCCCTTGTCTTTATCTAGCATTCTTTTGCTTTTTCTGGATACCAGTTGGAAAACAAATTTTAAAACCTGTATTCATATAGAGTTTTACATTCAAACTTAAGAGTCCATTATGTTTATTCCAGATATAGCTGGAATAAACAAAGAAATGTGATCACCAACTGACAGTAGCAACCTTCATAATAAATGACAATTCATGCAACAGTGGAATTGGTGATACAATTCATTAAGTAAGCTAGCACTGCTAATCTTTAATGGAGAAAGACTTCCTACCTACCTTAAGTGGAGTATATATTGAAGTTTTGCACTAACTCCATTCCATATATGGTAGCTAAACAAGTTTGGAGTACAGTTCCACAATATATTAAATGAGATAAAAGGACATTATTCATGGAGTATGGGCATTACTGGTCGACAGCATTCATTACTATCCCAAATTAACCTTGAATTGAATGGTTTGCTGAGCCAATTCAAAAAGGCAGTTAAGAATAAATCATATTGCTGGGAGTCTGAAATCACATGTAGGTCAGACCAGGTGAAGCAAATTTTCTTCCCTAAAGGACATCAGTGAACCAGGTGGGTTTTTACAAATCAATACAAGCATTATGTTCATCATCACTGCGACCACCTATCAATTTTTTTATGCATCTATTAATCAATTCAAGGCCTTAAACCCCTCAACTAAAATTCCAGATTTAACATGCATCCGTATACTCAGGCCCTCAGGATCACCTTTATCCCAGCATTAACTTCCCCAAAATACGATTCTCTCTTCACCAAATGATTCTGAAGTAAGCACAAATTAAACTTTTAGCACCCTGAGCAAATACTCACACGTCCTATCTGTTCTGCCTCATTTTTCACAATCTTTCCCTGCTGCTTCAACAAATGTTCACCATTATCCTCATTTTTACTCAAACCATTTACGACCACATTTTTCCCTTCAAACTGATTCCATATAGTCTCCCTGATACGTACTCACACACTCAGCAACTGCACACTTACTCAGAATTAAATTTTGGATTCATTAGTGATTCTTCATAATTGAATTAGTAAGCATCAATTGAACACCAGAAAACAACTCAGTTGGCTAAGCTTCACATTGTAAACCACCAATGCTTCTGAAAGCGAACAATGAACACAGGAACACAGCAATAAATGAAGATAAATACACCCAAAGCCAAACTACAGTCCAGTGCATAAAACCATGTAATTGTTTTATTTCTTGCTATAAAAGCCCAATACTATGAACTCTTGGACTTTTATTTAGGAAGGTTTTACAATTACTTAGTCAGTAACTGTGTTTTCGTGAAAAGTCTCCCAGCATTCTCGATACTGCAAATTTCAGGTTCTGCATTCACCCTCTTTCCCCATCCCACCCTACCACCACCTCCTCCTCCCATTCTTTACTACAAGTTCAGTCTCCCCCTTAGATACTCACCTCAAATACGGCAGTTCTCGCTATTTTCATGAACTGGTCTGTATATAAAATGTTTTGGTACTACATAAATTATGGTGACATTGGAAGTTACCACACTCAAAGCCTGGATGCCTATGTGCACAGCAGGGTTTTACTAAAAAAAACAGCATGGAATACACAGAGGGTCTGTCAGCGTCTGAAAGTAAAGTGAGCAGGTTTAGTAATTAGAAAGGACCTTAAACTATCATCAGTCATTCCTAGTCTCTGTCAGATGCTGACAAACAAATGTGCATTTCTGGTAATATTTTTATTTTGACTCTCAATCCTTTCATAATTAATTCCTGCAATTTCAGCAGGTTATAATCATGAAAAAAATTAATAACATAGAACATTACTGACAATGATGTGATGGAGCCATCTTTGTGCAGTCGTTAATATGCCACCATCCACAAATCAAGAACTAGAGACCATCACCTCAAGACGAGTTTGTGGTTATATTTGTCCATGCATTGTACTTATCCTGGAAGTGACGCTTGTAGTAAATTCTTGGAGATAGAGGTTCAAATACATCAGTACAAAGGAAATTTTGAAAGCAACTTATACAAATAGTGATAAAAGATGAATAACGTAAGGATTACTGAGCCCACATACAATATGATTATGGAAACATTTGGGACTGCTCTCTTGTTCTAATTCATCTTTTAACTTTAAACACCATGGTACACTCATGCATTGAAGCAACACAGATTCAAGTCTTTATTTGAGGCCTTGTTACTTCACAATTCCAGATCTGAGCCTTTCACACACCCTGAAGTTGGACAAAGAAAGCTGGGCACTGCTGCTGGTTATGACAACATCTTCCGCGAGTTTGTAAAACACCTTGGCCCTTGGGCCTGTTTCTGGTTGACCAATTCTATATAAGAGAAGACTCAATATGCTGGTCCACATCTGAAGCCATTAGCTTCCTAAAACCAGGTAAAGGCCCAAAATTATAAAATTACCAGCGAATATATTATCAAAATGCTTCAAGTAGTAGAGCACCCAATCTACAATGGATCGCGTTAGAAATGGAAAGCAAGAGTCAGCATGGGCCCAATAAAATGCCCTTCACCTTTCTGAATTACTTCCAATCATCTTGTTGCCACATGATTATATTGCTCTCTTAAACTCTTTCCCAAGTGACAGACAGCCTGGATATGGAATACTGGTTTAGTGTGGACTCTCATTCCCACAGCATACACCAGTATTACCATTACATTAACGGTGCTGGTTAGACATAATTGTTGGTAAAAACTTTGTAATTGAAGTAATGCTGTAATTGGGGAGAGAAGAAATCTTGTTAGCAACAGGATACATTGTAGAGATTTGTCTGGAAATTGTCCTGGAACGGAGGACCTTGCTGGGCCATTTCCAATGATGTTGCTATCACATCTAACAGCAAGTGTGGATGGCAGATTTCCTTCTGTAAAGAACACTCGTGAACCAGAACTGTTTTTTTACGATAATGGTTACATTAGCTTTTCATTAAGTTTTTTTATTAATTTCAAATTTCACCATCTGCTATGGTGAGATTTAAAATGATGTCTCCTGAACATTAGCCTGGATTTCTGGATTACTATTGCAGTGGCATCACCACTGTCCCTTATTAGTTTAAAAAAAAGACAAAAGACTCTTGAAATTCACATCCCATTTATTCCCTTTAAAAAGCCATGAAATACAATCACCCAAATGCATATGTGAGCAATTAAAGAACAAATGTGAATCTTAAAAGATAAAACAGGGGAAAAAAAACACTTATTTCCCTCTTCATTATAAATCTGCAGGGTCATAAACCGATCCTAAAAAATTAAATCATTTGTGCATTTTCTTTTTATTACACATACCATCTTTAGTAATCAATTGGCATATCTATACTTCACAAATGTAAGCATTTTTTTTTTTAAGAACTGTAACATACCTCAATTGCCGACTCTGACTAGGCTAATTTGTACAAACAAGACATAAAGGCTAATGCACTCAATATCATGGTGATCTGCTGTCTTATTTTGGGGCATGGGATCTCAGAGTTGTAATTAAATTCTTGACGCAGTAACACAGAAGTCTGTAACAGAATGGTTGTGTTTACCAATTCATACATTGCAACTGCAAGGTCAGCAGGGGATGGGAGTCGGGGGTAGGGTGGAATGTTAGGTCAGTGGTTGGTGGTGGGAAAATGGTCACGGTAAGAAGAGTCCATAGTAAATAGGATCAGAATATCTCACTATAGTGCATCATACACCTTATCACTAATTTCAATGTTGACCAAAATAAATGCAACAAACCTACAGAACATATTACTCTCTATTTGCCCAATATGGACAATCATATCATATTACGTTCCAAAACTTTTTAAAAATACATTCTCATTGTAAAACCACTTTGCTTTCATCCAAATGAATTGACAACAGTTATTTAATGCTACAAAATGATAGGTTAAATCAATTAATGCATTTAAGAGGAACTGTTCTTAAATGACTTTCAATGATTTGCTTTTCAGTGAGGATCTACTAACTTGTGATATTGCACTTCAAAGTTAAAATTTAAAACACAGGTTGCTATAACAGCAACAATGGCAATGAATTTCACCATTTTAAACCTGCAACAATATACAGATTTTGAAGTGCTAATCAGTGCAATGAAATACAAGAACCACATCAGTAGGAACCAGAAAAGCCAAATTTATATTGCCCTTGCTCAATATTTGTACCTACCAACACGTCAATACAAATAAAGAGGCTAGTGCAAACTGCATTCTTGACAGTTCATTTCACACCATGTTAGTCAAATTGTTCACTTCAAGTCCAGGGTTTAGAGTAATTTGAGTTCCAGGCAGTTTTTGTAACTTGATGGCAGTTACGTTTCTGTGGCTCCATCCCCATTCATTTCTTGTGGTTGGAGTTGCTGCCGTTCAATGGAATCTTTACGTGGTGGTCGGACACGTTTGAAAAAACCAAACTGTAAAACACGATTCATAAATTGAAAATCACTTGATTTGAACAATGCCAATATGCAACAACATCACAAGACGTAAATCTTAGGAATTCATCTGCAGAGCTTAGCATAATCTGTTGCATAGGCAACTAGGCTGGGCTATGATGAAGATTCTTAACATGTTATTATTGTTTGAGAACTTCTGTTCTAAAGTGGAGGAACGATGTATGGTTTTAAGTTGAAATGATTTTTTATTTTGTGCATTAACAAGGAGAAAATATGGAGCTGAGTTTTCTAATTGCCAACTGAAGTTAGTTGAATTTTCTCACATTGAAGTTAGAATTTTCTCACATTTTCTTCTGCATTTCACCTCATTAATGTGCAACCAAGATGTTGAGCGTAGTTCCTAAGGTATCACTCGGTGAGCAAGGCAGAAGTTGTGCAATACTAACAACCTCTCTCTCTCAATATCGGCAAAATGAAAGAACTGATCATGGGCGTCAGGAAGAAAGGAGAAGGACACACCCCTATCTACATCAATGGAGCTGAGGTAGAGGGGGTCAAGAGCATCAGGTTCCTAGGGGAGACGATAAGTGACAACCTGTCCTGGACTTCCCAAGTAGATGTGACAGTCAAGAAGGCACAACAATTCCTCTTCTTCCTCACGCAGCTCAGGAAATTCGGCATATCCATAAAAACCTTCAAAAAATTCTACAGATGCACCATGGAAAGCATACTATCCAAGTGCATAATGGCCTTGTACGGCAACTGCTCTGCCCAAGACCATTAAGAAACTATAGAAGGTTGTGTGCTCAGCCCAGGCCATCACAGAAGTCAACCTCCCACCCATAGTTTCCAATAATACTTCTCGTTGCTGCAGAAAGGCTGCCAACATCATTAAAAGACCCCTGCCACTCAGGTAATGCTCTCTTCCAACCTCTTCCATCAGACAGAAGATAGAAGCTTGAAAACACACACACACACACCAACAGGTTCAAGAACAGCTTCCTCCCTACCATTATTAGACTGATGAATGGACTGTCTAACTTCAAATAATGTTGATCTTGCTAATGTTGATCATGCTTTGTGCACCTTCTGTGCAGTTATTAACCTGTATGCCTCACAGTTTTCTATGATCTGCCTGTAATGCTCGCAAAACAAAGCTTTTCTCTGTACTTATGACTACAATAAATCAAATCAAATCAGCATTTCTATGGCGTTCCAGCTTCCATGCCTAGGCATCCACATTTAAAGCCAGCTGCTCGCCCCTTCAATGCTTCAAGCCAGGAAGTACACCTCACAGTGGTGCTCGACCCTGAAAACATCTGAGGAAAGGTAAATGATTTTCTGAAGAAGGGTCCAGACCTGAAACGTCAGCTTTCCTGCTCCTCTGATGCTGCTTGGCCTGCTGTGTTCATCCAGCTCTACAACTTGTTATCTCTGAGGACAGGTAAGCTAGCTCCCCACACTTATTGGTCAGAGATCTGGAGGTGCTACTGGATGGGATTGGGAGAGAGGACAGAAGCACTCTTCTCTGCTGAATACCAAAAGAGACAATGCCAACAGTCCCAGCCAGCCTGGACAGAGGCTGGCATACCTTATTACTCAGGCTCAAAACCTTATGTTTTTAATAATGTGAGCCACACAGAGGCTAGCAATCCATAACTCAGTGCTAATCTTAACATTAGGAATTAATGCTTTCTGGTTTCTCAGTCGAGGAAAGGAGAACTGGAATTGGGATAGTTGGGTTATTAAATAAGATGTAAACTCAAATAATTTAATTGCAATTCAAGGGTGAGACTCAGAATATTTGAAACTTGGGGGTAAAATAAAAAAGTCAGATATTTTGCTAGATGATGAGAATCTGACTTTTTCATTCTCACCTAATTTTGTTATATGCTCAGCATTACTCTTGCCACATCAGGGAGAGAAAACTCCATTTTATTTTTGTTTCATTTTAGGTTTGTTCTGTGCATGGTCCAAGGATGGCTGAAGATTTGTTTTGTTTACGGGCATTTCCTAGATCATAGAATCCCTACAGTGTGGAAACAGGCCCTTCGACCCCACACCGACCTTCAGAGCATCCCACCCAGACCCATCCCCCTATAGCCCACCTTCTCTACACATCCCTGAACACCACGGGCAATTTAGCATGGCCAATCCACCTAACCTGCACATCTTTGGACTGTGGGAGGAAACCGGAGCACCCAGAGGAAACCCACACAGACACGAGGAGAATGTGCAAATTCCACACAGACAGACAGTCGCCTGAGGGTGGAATCGAACCTGGGTCCCTGGCGCTGTGAGGCAGCAGTGCTAACCACAGAGGTATTTAAAGCTTTGAGTGAATAGTTCAAGGTATTAGAAATAGAGATAGACAAAATAAAAAGGTGTTGCCCAGCAACAGGAGTCTAGTAGAAGTGAATCAGTGTACAAGTTCATGCAGAGAAGGGATCCCTAATAGCAGAGGTTCTATTTGTATGGCTGTATCCAAAACAGTCAGTGCAGGGATTTGGGGAAGTTCTGAGCTGCTTAAGGAAAGGTTTCAGAAACAGAAGACTAATGTCAGAGAAGAGAATATACGACAAGGTTACTGAAGACACAAGGCTACGGAACATGTATTGAATAGTAAGTGAGCTGAATTAGCGGCTTGTTTAAAGGTTTCAGGAAGAGGTATTACTAAAGGAAATAACATTGAGTGAACGTACAGAAAATTGCAGGAAAGGAAGCTGACTGCAGCTGTGCCAGCTGAGCAAATAATTTCATTGTGGAGACAGGGGTGACCCTTTGCTGACGTTTGAAAGTCTATAAAGTTGTTGTGGGGGGAGAGGGTTGAATATTTATTTCTGATATTTGAAATAAGAATAAATTTCAAATACTTCTTGTACAGTATAACATTGTACGTGTCTTCTTTGCTTGTAACAAATATCTACATTCTTTGTTAAAATTACTTTGGCACCTCAAATGAATATGTTCAGTGATTATCATAGCAAACAAAAAAAAAAGAAAACTTGTCTTTCAAGCCCCATCTCACTCAGGGATCTGACTTGTTAATATTACCATCAGTTGGGACCATAATAGGAGATGGAGTGATTAGGGCTCAGGCCACAAAACCAGGATGGACTCAATAATAGGTTCCATATTCATTATTTAGTACACTTCTTCCCACTGGGTATACCAATTGCTGATCCTTTGACCAACTGAGACAAGGCAGGCAGAATCTTGTGGAGGTGGAGACATAATGGGGTTCCGTTGGTAACTGGACAAGTAGCAAAAGCCCCATCTCTTCTCTTTTTGTGAAAGCCCACCACAACTTGTTCCACTCAGGTGGCTGACTGTCCCCAGCAGCACAGAGCTTCTGGCCAATCAGAGACCAGTTCCTGTGTTCAATTATCGTTGCGAGTTGGACAGCAATGGTTGCTTATGGTCCAACACTGACCTACAGCTGAAGACGGTCAGCTGGGGAGGGATGAAGGAAGGGGATTAGCAGGGTATGAACTTAAATGACCTCTCCACTTTCTTGATGTGAGGCCCCTCAAACACTGAATGCCCTTATTGAGTGCGCCTGTGTTAAGTATGGTTAGCTTGACCAGTACTGGTTATGTATAAAATTGATCTACCATTAATGCTTAATGCATAGGATTCTAAATATGACCTCATGGGATCTCCTGAGGCAATTTGTTCCCTGAACTGTGTGACTATAGGACATTTCAGAGAGTCACACCGCTGGAATGTAGGCTATATCAGGAAAAGATTGCAAATTTGATTCCATAAAAGGACATTAGTTGACCAGATGAATTTTTACAATCCACCTGATTGTTATTATTTTCTCCATTGCTGATACTAACTTTATATTCCAGATTTATCAATGAATTTAAATTCATATCCTCAGAGCATTAGCTCCAGTCTCTGACTTACCAGTCCAGTGACATTACTACTATGCCACCATTTTCCCCACGACAGATGTCATGTACTCCATTTTATGCAAAGAAGCTTGCTGCCTATACCGACAGTGAGGTCGGGAAATTATTGTCAGGGAATGGGTAAAAATGAGATGAAATTTAAATGCAGAAAATCTGAAGAAAACATGCAACAGGAGATGTCAGATAATCTCAGCAATGACTGTGCACAAACATCAAGACCTAAAAAACAAATGCAGAGGAAACTGGTAAAAACCTAATGAAGTTGTTAAAGTAAATTTCGCCCTTTATGTAATTTACCAGTTGTATAGAGCATTGGTGACACTTTACCTGGTATTTTGTGCACAGTTTTTGTCTCCTTATGCAAGGAATGACATACTTACCATAGATCGAGTGTAACAGAAGTTCATCAGATTAATTCCTGGGATAGTGAGATTGTTTTATGAGTAAAGATTGAGGAGATTGGGTCTATATTCTTTGGAAATTGAAAAGTAGTCTCACTGGAACTTTAAAAGTTGTTACAGGGCGGATATAAATAAGATGTATCTCCTGGCTGCTGAGTCTAAGGCTGGGGACAGTCTTAAATGGACCAACTGTCATTCTGAGATTGTGGTGATGAAGAATTCCTTCATATACAGAGTGGGGGAATTCTCTACCCCAGACAGCAATGGAAGTTTAATCAATGGGCATGAAAAATGAAATTGATAGATTTGTGAAGATGAATGACATCAATAGGTATGGAGATTGTGCAGGAAAGTGACGTTGAGGTAGATGATCAGCCATGATCTAACTGAATAGTGGAACAGTCTTGACAGGCTGACTGGTTTCTCCTGTTGCTATCCTATATCAGGGATTAAATACAAGAAAGAGCATAATTTTATGGAGTATCATTTTGATGTGTTTATCTTCCAAATTTATATTTGATATTATATTTTCAGGTCACAAAGGTCATAAACCAAAAATACCTTTTTTAAAAACTGTAAGCAATTTTATTTGCTCCCCTTCTACATGCTTTTGTGGTGCTGAGATCAACATGTTTTGCCAGTTTAGCATTTAAATTCTAAAAGTCTTTCCATGTACTTAAGAAATTCATTAGGTTGTATATTGTTCAAGGTTTTCACATGATCTATATGGAAGAATTTAATTCCTTCCAGTGTCACACTTTTAATACATTGTTAATAGCAATTTACTGTAAAAAAACACCTCCAATTGTTAGACCTTGCTGAATGAGTGTGACTGGGTTTTTAAATTGTGTGAAAACACCGTTATTGTTTTCTGTCCAATGGCCCTCCTTCAGAACTTTTCTGACTAAGGGTCACTGGAGTCAAAATGTTAAATCAGTTTTCTCTCCACAGATGCCACCAGACCTGCTCAGTTTTTCCAGAAATTTCTTTTCTTGTTTCAGATCTTGAGCATCTACAGTTCTTTGTTTTATTTTTAAATGGTATACCGAGTTCATATCACTACTAAAATTAAAGTTACCATAGTCTTAGCAGACGATAACGGAAGGGAGAGGTTGAGAAGGAGAATTCTTCATGGTAACCTCTGAATTTCAGACTAAAGAAAACAAGATTTTGTACTGCATCTCATTCTGTCTCAAAATGACTGAAAGACAATGTAATTAAGGTTCTACTATCCAGCAATATTTCCGTACCTTACAACAGTGATTGACTAAAAGAAGCTTGACAAAAGAATGTTACTTACTTTATACATGACAAATACCAAGAGAGCTAGAAGGAGTAGACCAGCTAGGAGTGCCAATATAATAACCCAAACTGGCACTGGGTGAGGAGTTATCACCTTATCCCAAGTCACCAAAGTAGTAACCTGCATATTTAAAAAAAGAAAAGGTTAAAAGTTGATTTTAAAAACAGGAATTTTATTTTCAAAAATATTAATGGACCTAAAATGCTTACCACAATGGATCCAGTAGGAAGTTCAGCAGAGAAGTTCTTATATGGCATTTCAATGACACTGTATGATGCGGAAGCCATCAAGGAGTACGACTGATTCTCTTTCTAGTTAAATGAAAGAGAAATGATAAGGACATATGTTTTGATGATGTAATATACATTAAAAAGATATATTTGCAAGTTCCCACAGAATCATTAACTGTTTTATCATTCTTTTAGCCACTAGTTCACACTATTCCCTCTAACTGTCCTTCATGGGTAGGGGAGCAGGGAAGTGATGTTGAATGTGTGTAAGACACTTGTTAGACCTCACTTGGAGTACCGTGCATGGTTCCGGGCACCGCGTTACAGGAAGGATGTGAACAAATTGGAGACAGTGCAGAAGCAGTTTACAAGAATAGTTTCAGGAATGGGGAACTTCAGCGATGAGGATACATCGAAGAATTTGGGACTATTCTCCTTTAGAGAGAAGATTTGAAAGAGAGTTTCAAAATCAATGTGCTGGATAGAACAGATGAAGAGAGACTGTTCCTGCTCCTAAAAGGAAAAGAGTGCATAGATTTAAATGATCTGCAAAAGAACGACAGTGAAGAGAGCAAAAAACCTTTCACTCAGCTCACGGTTAGAGTATGGAATACACTTCCTTGAAGTGTGATGGAGGCAAGTTCAGTTGCAGTATCTTGAGGGCACTGGATGATTACTTGCATAAAAATAATGTGTGCAAGGGTCTGGGGAAAAAGCAGGAGACTAGTATTAGGTATTGAAGCTCATTTAATGAGCTGGTGCTGGTGCAGGCGCAATAGGCCAAATAGCCTCCACCTCACTGTAAGACTTCTGCGATTTTGCAATATAGCACCAAGAAATAAAACTGCAAAATTATTATAAAACAAAGAATAGAATTGATGAATACACTAAACTTGTAAAAAAGTCTTTCTGCCACTCACTTTCATGAATGTTTCACCCCACAGTCGTGACCGGATGTGCAGAACTACACTCTTGTCTCTTTCCAGCCTGCCAATCTGACAGTTAATTTTCACACATTCTGCGTTGTCACATCCCTGCAGAAACCAAGAGGAAACATCACCATCATCATCTTTTCCTTTTCATATAATACAAATACTTGGAATTGTAACAATATCATGGCATAGAAAGAGGCCACTTTGCCCACCAGGCCCTCGCCAGATGAAAAACAAGACACACAGCCTAATCCCACTTTCCAGCATTTGGCCCATAGCCCTGCAGAATACAGGACTGAAGGCATATATTTGTAAACTTTTTAAAATAGTTGAAGGTTTCTGCCGCTATCATCCTTTCAGGCACTGAGCTCCTAGGCCCCTATAAGTTTATATCTTGATTTTCTCTGATATTTCTAACATTTTATGCCTATAGCCACTAGTCACAAATTTCCCAGCTAAGGTAAATAAAGTGTCTATGTCACCTCTCTCACTGACACCTGAAGAAGGAGTCAGACTCCGAAAGCTTGTGTCTTCAATAAACCTGTTGGACTATAACCTGGTGCCATGTTTGATCTTGTCTACCCCAGTCCAACACCAGCACCTTCACATCATTCTAACCAATGATTTTTGTAGCTCCAGCATGATCTTCCTACACTTATATCCTATCCCTTAGCGAACAAAGGAAAAGACTGCATCGGTCTTCTTAACCACCTTATCAAGCTGACCTGCTACCTTCAGAGATCTGTTGAATTTCACTCAACATCCTTAATTCATTTACACCCTTCACTTATTGTGTATTCCATAGCCTTGATTCACCTCCCCAAATGCATCACCTCACACTTCTCAGGTTGAACTCCATTTGCCACTTTTCTACCCATTTGCTCCATGAATACCTTTCTGCAGTCTATAGTTTTCTTTCTTGGATTCAGCCATATAGCTAATTTTGTGTTACCTACATACGTAATTTACGTCCATATTGTTGACATATGCCACAGAAAGCAGAAGTTCCAATAGGGAGTCCTGTAAAATCCCACTGGAAACACAGTCTTCCAGTTGCAAAAAGACCCATTTACCATTATCCTTTGTTTCATGCTACTGATTCGGTTTTGTATCCTGCTTACTAAATTCCCCAGGATCATATGCATTTTTATTTCTTTAAATCAGTCTACCATATGAAGGATTGATTTTAGTAACGCTTTTGACAATGTAGACCACATCGATTGCTGCACCGTTATCCATCCTCCTTGTTGATTCCTCAAAAACTTCAATCACGTTAATCAGACCTTGTCTTCCCTGAACAAGTTCACCCTGACTATCCTTCACTAATCTATGCCTTTCTACATGACAGTATAAACTGTCTTTCAAAATTACCTATGACTGAGTTTAGACTGACAGGCCTGTGATTATTTGGTCTATCCTCCGACATTTAAAAAATTAACATTAATCCAATCCTTTATCCTCACACCTTCATCAAATTAGGATTGGAAAACAAACATCAGACCATCCACTATTTCCTCCTCACTTGTTTTAACACCCTGAGGTACAGTTCATCTGCACTAGTGATTTTCCACTTTCAAGGACCTTAATCCCACTAACATTTTCTCTCTCACCATATTCGTCACATTGAGTATTCCAAACTGTCTTTCTGAGCTACAATATCTACATACTTCCCTGGTTTTACGAAGATAGATGCAAAATATTCAGTAAGAATCATATCAAAATCTTTTGCCTCTACACTATCTATATTTTTTGTTCTTTTATAGACCCTACTTGTTATCCCCTTATCTTAATGTGTTGAGATTATTACTATTATTCCCTCTATAGTCAGCAGGAAATTGAGGAGCAAATACGTCAAGAGATCTCAGATTTCTTTAAGAAGAATAGAGTGGTAATGATAGGGAATTTTAACTTTACACTGGGGGACTGCCATAGTAGGCGTTTACAATTATAATATTTAAAAGCCACTTGGACAGGTACATGAATACGAACGGTTGAGAGATATGGGCTAAACACAGGCAAATGGGACTAGTTCAGTTTAGGATACCAGGTCAGCATGGACGAGTTAAATTGAAGGGTTTATTTCCGTGCTGATGAATCTATGACTCTAGAAAACATATTTGGGTTCATCTTGATTTTACTTGCCAACATTTTTTCATTCCCTCTCTTTGCTTTCCTAATTTCTTCTCTGATTGTATCTTTCCAGTTCCTAGCTTTCTAGACTCCTTCCAGTTTTTTGCAGTCTTAAGTTCGGTGTGTCAGACATAAGCTTTCCTTTTCTGCTACATCTTACCCTATAAGCTCTTTGCTGTCCAGAAGACACCTGATTTTACCAAGCCACTATTCTGCTTTATGGGAACATGTTTATTCCCAACCCCTAAATTCTCCCCACCACTTAGAAAAATTTGCTTTGCCCCAATTTAGAAATGTAAATCTTCTTTGTTCTTTTCCACAATTATGTTAAAACTAACTAAATTAATGATCAGTCATCCGTCTGCACCGCTTCTTTCCTCAAGCTAAGTCCAGAACTTATTCAACTTGCTACACTTTTGCCAAAATATTTCTCTTGAATGCACCTCAAGAATTTTACTTACAGTTCCTTTCACATTTATGAGAACAGGCTCAAACAGAGGTAAATACTTTTGTTCATGAGCTTGATCCTAATCTGTTGAATTTCCCCTTTAAATCTATAGCTTCTCCATATTTATAAAAACCTCATCTCCCAAGACATTTTTTAGACTAAGCTTTTAATCACAACTGCTTTCACCCTCCCCTCAATTTAATGTATTGGAGTTCTAAATGTTCTAAGCACAACTGGCAAGTGAATCATTTCTGAAATGGACATTTATCAAACAGCATTTTTGAATGTTGGTGGTCCCTAAAATTACTATCAGCTTTTCGCACCTAGGAATTTTAAAAATCTTACCCAATCTCCCCATCATCGTCGTCACTCACCCCAAGCAGCAGCAAATGCTACTGTGCTCATATGGATCTATTGT
The DNA here is from genome assembly GCF_021869965.1 of Rhincodon typus. Lineage (NCBI taxonomy): Eukaryota > Metazoa > Chordata > Chondrichthyes > Orectolobiformes > Rhincodontidae > Rhincodon > Rhincodon typus. The sequence goes on from NC_063338.1 coordinate 35,226,422, forward strand.
AATGGCTTTTCAAAAAGTACTTATTTTCTGATCAAACATTAACAAAAAATTGATATCTTATATGTGAGTTTGCAGATCGCCACGTAACTAGTTAATTAATTTCAACCATTAGTTGTGGGGTTGAATTCCCAGAATTCAACAGAAGAGAAAACGTTTTCAGTTTCCATTATTTATTGTTATTCTGTGACGCATTGAAAAAAAGCACGTGGGAATATAGGGTTAAGAACAGGCTTGAACTTTGCTGTGGTGGTTTAGTAGTTTGGTAGCCTTTTGAAGTCTCAGTCGTAAAGCAAACACACATATTGTGAAGTGTGTGTAAGATATAGTTTGACATAATTTGGTGCATTTGGAGAAGAAAAAAAAAGCCATGCTCATTGTTTGATTTCATCTAAATTCCAGAGGACTAGGAGATTAGGGATATTAGAACAAGCCGAGAAGGGTTCTTCCAATTCCCTACTCAAATAAATTTGCAGTAATGGTCTTCAGTAGCTAGCAATTCCACACGAAAAGACTTTCTGCATAACATTCTTCAACTTAAGCAGTAACAAATATTGGAACCAGCTAATTACTATCCAAGATACATACCAGCACCTCAATACCTTCTGATTCAGTCGTGTCTCTGCGTTTTATATGATGTTGATGTTTTGGACTTGCAGTTGGAGAGGTTGTCTGGTTTGCCATTGCGCTTGCAGTCTGCAACAAAATAATGAGTAAAATAAAGTCACTGGAACATTTCTCGTATCATCTATGTAATAACGATAATTATTATGCATTTCCAAGTAACATCCATCTCCAAACCCTTATTTCCAATATCTCTGCTGAATTTTTCCCATTATAAATTATCCATATTAATGATAGAAATTCTCTGTATAAATGGTGTGCATCTCAGCTTCTTGTTAGCAGCGGTTCAATAATAAACCATTGGCAAAAAAATTGTTCCCCAGTGTGCAATATCAAATGTGCCAGCCCCATTTCTCCTGAAGAATGCATTCATCTTAACTTTTCATGTGCAACGCAATGGAAAATTGAAAAATATTAAGCAGTAGAACACTGGATTTTGTCAATATCCAAAAATATATATTGCCAGAATTGACAACTAGTTAACTAACAAGAGGAAGATAATTTATGAATATTTCATCTGCATGCATGCTGCAGACCATCAGGAGTGCACAAGACAAAGTGTAAGTGTTTACATGCATCTTCAGCCAAATGTTCAGATGACCTCGCAAGATCATCATCATTGATACCAGTATCCAGTTACTTCAGTTCACTCCATATGACTATAAGCAACAGCTGGGTGCACTGGACACGACAAGGTCTATGAAACTTGAAAACAAATTCACCCTGTAGTTTGACAGGGAGCAGCTCAAATCAGATGAATTACAACTGAGTAAAAAGGTAAATACAAACATGAGTGAGGAACTGGCCAAAGCTGACTGGAATAGGTGCCTAGCAGAGAAGACAGTGGAGCAGCACTGGCAGGGGTTTCTGGGGCTAATTTGTGAGACACAGCAGATATTCATCTCAAGGAAGAAACAACATACCAAGGAAAGGATGAGGCGATCATGGCTGACAAGGGATGGCAGAAACAGCATTAAAACAAAAGATAAAGCAAACAGTGTGGTGAAGATTAGTCAGAAGCCAGCGGATTGGGAAGCCTATGAAAAAAACATGGAATAATTAAAAAAGAAACAATAAAAAAAGAAACAATAAGGGGGAAGATGATGAAACGAGGGTAAGCTAGTGAGTAATATAAGAGAAGATTGCAACTGTTTTTTTCTGACATATAAAAGGCAAGACAGAGTGGACATTAGACTGCAGGAAAATGAGGCTGGAGAAGTAGTAATGGGGAAAAAAGAAATGGCGGAGGAATTGAAAAGGTACTTTCCATCAGTCTTCATGGTGGAAGACAACAGCAGCATACCGGAACGTCATCAGAGACAGGGCGGGGGGAAGAGAGGGGGCAGAGATGAGTGTAGTGGCCATCACTAAATACAAGGTGCTGAGGAAGCTGAAAGGTCTGCAGATGGATAAATCACCCATACTGGATGGAGCATACCCTAGAGATCTGAAGAAGATAGCCAGGGAGATTATGGAGGAATTGATAGTGATCTTTCAGGATTTGCTGAAGTCAGGGAGAGTCCCAGAGGACTGGAAAATAACTAATGTAAGACCACTATTTAAGAAGGGAGGGAGGCAGGAGACTGGGATTTATAGGCCAGTCTTGATCATTGATAAGATTTGAGTCCCTTTTAAGGGCAAGATTACAGAAGAGCATGTTAAAACAGGGATAAGTCAGCATGGCTTCATTAAGAGGAGGACATGCCTGACAAATCTCTAAGAATTCTTTGAGGAGGTAATAAGCAAGTTAGATAAAGGAGAGCCCGAAGACGTGATGTATTTGAATTTCCAGAATGCCTCCGACCAGGAGGCTGAAAAATAAGATAACAGCTTATCGTGTCAGTGACAGGGAAATGATATGGCTAAGGGATTGGTGACTGGCAAAAGACAGAGTAGGGACAAAGGGGTCTTTTTTAGGATGGCAGCTAGTGACTAGAAGAGTTCCATAGGGGTCAATGTTGGGACCAAATTATTCACATTATACATTAACGATCTGTTCAAAGGAAGTGAGAATATTGTTTCATTTACAATCTCAGCAACAAAGATGTGTGGAGCTGGAGGAACACAGCAGGCCAGGAGCAGAAAAGTTGACGTTTCGGGTCAGGATCCTTCTTCAGAAACAGGGAGGGGGAAGGGAGCTCCAAAATAAATTGAGAGAGATTCAGCCCTGAAACTTTTGACACCTCCTCTCTATTTATTTCTGAGCTCCCTTCTCCCTCCCCATTTCTGAAGAAGGGCCCCGACCCGAAACGTCAGCTTTCCCGCTCCTCTGATGCTGCCTGGCCTGCTGTGTTCCTCTAGCTCCACACGGTGTTATCTCTGACTCCAGTCAGTTCTTACTATCTCTATGTGGAGGGTCAGGCAGTGTTATGGAAGTGGGGAGACTGCAGAATGACTTGGACTGGCTGGAGAGTGGGCAAAGAAATGGCCTATGGAGTACAATGTAGCAATGTATGAGGTTATGCAATTCAGAAAGAAGAATAGAGATGCAGGCTGTTTTCTAAATGGGGAAAGGCTTCAGAAATCTGAAACGCAAAGTGACTTAGGAGCCCTAGTTCAGGATTCTCTTAAGGTTATCATGCAGATTTAGTTAGCAGTTAGGAAGGCAAATGCAATGTTAGCATTCATTTCAAGAGAGCTAGAATACAAGAACAGAAATGTACTACTAAGGCTGTACAAGAGTCTGGTCAGACTGCATTTGGAATATTGTGAGCAGTTTTGGGCCCCATATCTAAAGGATGTGCTGGCATTGAAGGGGTCCAGAGGAGATTTACAAGAATTATCCTAGGGATAAAAGGCTATCATGTGAGGAGCAATTGAGAACTGTGGGTCTGTATTCGATGGAGCTTAAGGAGCATGAGGAAATACCTCATTGAAACTTAGAGAGGCCTGGATAGAGTGGATGTAGAGAAGACGTTTCCACAGGTAGGAGAGACTAGGACCTGAGGGCACAGCCTCAGACTGAAGGGACAACCCTTTAGAACTGAGATGAGAAGGAATTTCTTCAGCCAGAAGTTGGTGAATGTGTGGAACTCACTGCCACAGAAGGATGTGGAGGTGAAGTCATTAAATGTATTTAAGACAGAGATTGGTAAGTGGATCAAAGGTTACCAGGCGAAGACAGGAGAATGGTGTTGAGAAATATATCAGCCATGATTGAATGGCAGAACAGACTCGATGGGCCAAATAGCCTAATTCTCTCCTATATCTTATGGTCTAACATGACTGATAAGTTTACGATCTGCATGCCAGAGCAGGCTTGATCCTTTACCTGAGATGTTCTAAGACAATGGTAGCTACTTATCAATATGAGATATTGCCAAGGAATGTACTATTCAGAAAAAAATGGAAAAATCTAGCCTGGTTAATTAACATCCTGTCAGCCTGATATCAACAGAATATGGAGTCATCCATTGTGCAACCAGAATCACATCACAGCCTTGGTCCAAATGGATACAAGAGTTGAGTGCAAAGGTAGTGAGAGCTGCTGCCATGGATATTGTGGCAGTATTTGATAATTGATATTAAAAAGAAATACTGTAAGATATTTTGAGGATTTTTCACTAGTCACTTCCACTTATACATCTATCTTGAAGTAACCCTTGTCAACCTACAGCAGCAACTAGATAACTTTCAGGCTTACACTTGCAAATAGCTAACATTCATTTTCCGCCAGGTGCTGAGAAATCACTATATCAAACAAAAGAAAGTTCCACCATCTAATTTTAACCTTCAATGATACCACAATGTCACCATTCTCGAGGGTCACCATAATCTTAAATTCACTAGCCATAGTAACACTAGGAACAAGGACAGGGCAGAGTTCAATTGTTCTGTGATGAATGGTTCACTTCTTGATCTCTCAAAAGCCTCTGTGAAGTGTTGCCTCAGGAATATGATGAAACACATTTCACTCATTAAGTTAGGTGCCATTTCAAAAACACTCAGAAACTCAACACCATGCAAAAGTTTGATTAATCATTGAAACTAGTTTCAGGATCAACGTCAGCAGTATCCACCACCGGTATATCATGCCTGCCACAAACAATGCGAGGTTACTTATGGTGGCAACTTTCTCTTCGCAACCACTACTACCAAAAGAGCAAGAGCTACAAGGTTATAGGAACACAAACCAATGCCAAGTCACACATCATCCTGGCTTGATATATATGTTTGTTCTTCCATAATATTGGATTAAAATTTTCATTATAATTAATGCACATCATAATTAGTGTTGGACATTATTTTGTCCTTCATAGATCTGGAGAGCAAATATGTTAAAGTTTCCAGTGTATACAAGGGATTGATAAGGAAAAGTGCAATATTCACCTTTAAATTCAGTGGATTGATAATCATCTTGGAGGTACAGTTCATAGGACCTTCAGGTGTGTACTCCATTATGTACAACAGGTAATCTTCCTTATACTTGTATGGCCACTGTAGATCTAATATGGCTTTGCTAAATGCACTTGGTCCATTGTTCCGCAACTTTAAGAGAGAGAATATTAATTAACATTTCCAATTCTCATATTAGCAATTGTTAGAAAGCTATAATGAAAGAGAACTACAAAATATGACCATTTATAACACCCAGGTCTGTTGGTTCTCTGTTGGCAATGTTAAATTAATTTTTTTTCTGCTTCCTTTTTACAGTTCCCTCCATACTATATTCTATCTCTGCTGATTTGATATTTGTATTTTTGCAGACACTTTTGTGTCATGCTCTGACTTACACTGCATCTATTACTATACTGAAAAATTTAATAATAGCATGTATTTCTTGTGCTCATAGGAAGGCCGTGCCATATCTGAATGTCCCACTATTTCATTTATTGCTGGGAGTTTTAGCTGTTCTAATCAAACTGCTCACACTATTTTTCCAACACATCTTCAGGATAGGTGGGACTTGAACCTGACCCATTTATCGCTACAACACAAGATCCTTCTCAGAGTTTTAATCTGCAAAGCGTCTAATAGGCAGATATTCTAACCATTATCCTCATCAATCAGTCTTCTGAATGCAAGATGGTGCTGTTATTCCAAAAAACTCTACCCTAAATTTTTGTTCCAAGTCCATGAGTGCAGAATTGTGACAATTCCTGGCTCTACAAAGCTGACCTGTGGAATTACCCCAAAAGGTTGGATTTGCTTTCACGGGGCAGGTGAAAATTAGAGATGTGGCAGGCATGTTATACTGCCATATGATAGCAGTAGGTGGAGCTTAAGAAGGATGAGGGGAGATGTGGCAGGCAACCTCAGAAAGTGTTCAGAGGCTGCCCAGTCAGGAGTTAGGCTGGGCAAAAAGGCCAAACGCAGGGTTATAGCACTTTTGTTAATGAATTTTACTAAAAACCATTTTAGTTAAGTCCTTCAGCCTTCCACATACACTCCCAAAGCCAACACATGCCACTTAGCGCTTCTAGCACAGTCCACATATTCCTCCGTATCCTCCATGCCAGTTAACATCTCTGTACCCACATAGTATGGTCACCATACCTTCCACGCCAGCCTATATGCCTTTGCCCACTCATGGCTCCTTAAAGGCCCTGTGCCAACTTAGTGCCAACCCATGCCATCATGCCACCTTTTGCTTTTATTTTCACCGTGCCAATTCACCCCATAGTCACCATGAGCAGATGTCAGGATCAGTGTGCTCAGTTCTTAACTGTCTATTGATAAATTTACCATTTGGAATAAAAGTTCTCGATTATGAAAATCCAATTACTATCTTTAAGTTCCCCTAGTTATTTTCAACAAGGATTGTACTGAATGGTCCCACTTCAAAGAGTTTAAAGACACTGGGAGGTTTGACTGAAATTGAACTGACGGGCGCCCCACTGTGATAATGGAAGGATGTAAAATCAGTTGTGCATCACTTATACTGCTATGGTAACTGTAACGTTTAGGTCAGCAAACTGAATGAAATGGCAATCATGGATTTCTTTTAACACTGCAGGCAGTTCTTCCAGAGGTAGTAGGAACCGCCGATGTTGGAGAATCTGAGATCATAAGGTGTAGAGCTGGATGAACACAGCAGGCCAAGCAGTATCAGAGGAGCAGGAAAGCTGAAGGGTCTAGGCCCGAAACATCAGCTTTCCTGCTCCTCTGATGCTGCTTGGCCTGCTGTGTTCAGACAGTTCTTCCACATCCGTTTTCAGCTCCAGTTCCTAATAGCATTTTCAGCATATATACATTGCTCCTAGCCTCCCTCCATCACGACAATGATCCCTCACCATCTTCTCAGGTCAACAAGAGATGGGAAATAAATGCTGAAAAGCTTCATCTCCCAATAATTAATTTGAAAAAAAACTATAAAGAATAACAGTTAATCACCTGGGATGTT
>NC_063338.1:35233785-35305306 GCF_021869965.1 Rhincodon typus
GTCAGCCTTTCTGCTCCTATGATGCTGCTTGGCCTGCTGTGTTCATCCAGCTCTGCACCTAATTTGATTTGCTTGCTGCCTTTTGTGCTATCATTCGAATTTAAAGCTGGAAGGAAGCCAGAACTGCAGCATAAAGCCACGAATGAAGTTTAACACCAGGAATAAAAACTTTTCAAATTCCCATTGCTTACATGTCAAATATATTATGTTGTAATTCTGATTTGACAAATCTTAATGGCAAAACAATATTAAACACAAAAAGCATAAGCTCAATTTCACTTATAGAACTATGTTATAATTTACAATATACATAAGTAAGGATAAGATGGTTCAGGTAACAACGCAATGCCCAAGAACACTCAGACAATGAAGTAATCAACATGCCAATCAGTACAAACCTCATAGACATGTGTGACTTGTGGACCCACTTCCTCTTCACTCTGCGGTTTAGGCTTCCAATTTCCGATGGGCAAAAACAGCTGATCAGGAGAAGAAACACTTCACGAGAACAAAATAATTTTGAAAATAAAATTAGGCTGGGACCCGACAACAAAACAAGCCACACAAACAAACTGGGAACAAGTGTAGGGTGTAGTGGGTTGCAATCTTTGGTAACAATCTATTACCCATTGAGTGATACAGCATTATCAATGTAACGTTGCATTTGATTGGAACTCTTAACAGCTAAACCTGAAAGAAACTCAGATAATTTGTGACTAAAATGATACCTGCCCTGGCAAATTAAAGGAGCAATCATTTCTAACCAGCAAGAAAACTAGATCCACAATTTTTTGAAAGGGAGGTTTGCAGATTTTGGGAGTCGAGGGCTTGACAGCTGACATGAGAGAGGAGTTGAGGCCTGAGCAATATCAACCATGGTCTTGTTGAACGGTAGAGCAGGTTTGAGTGGGAAAATTGCCTACTTCTGTCATGTTCTCATATACCAGCAGAAAACCCTCTTTCATGAATCATCCACTCGTTATTCGCTCTGCCTTATTTTCCATCTCATGGCACAATGAAAAGAAAAAAATAAGAATTGCTTGGAGAGTATTATAGGCTGCTATTTGCTATTACACATTTTTACATTCTTACTGATGTTTGATTTTATGACTTCTGCCTAAGGACGTTACTATCTTTCAATTTAGTTCCATTATTGCACAAATATTTATGAATTCTATAGGAATCATTTCCCTGATTGTTGATGCCCAAACTTCAAAAAATAACTTTGAATCAACATTCAATCTAAATGCACTTTTGTGCCCACGTTTGAATTTTCAGTTCTTACCCTCGTATCTCAACTTGAGCTAGGACAGTGATGTCAACTGTGTAAGAAACCATCTCACTTGTCGAATTATGTTCGTTGGAACTGCAAAGTAAATACGAAAAATAGCCAAAAATTAAAAGAAAAAAAATGAACAGTCCAAGTCATCATTCCTGTGTGATCATTTGAGAGAAGTTGGGAAACTGCAAGATTCGTATTGAATCTGGTCTTTCACGTTGTAGAACACAGAACATAGAACATAGAACAGTACAGGCCCTTCGGCCCACGATGTTGTGCCGAACTTTTACCCTAAACCTAAGGTCTATCTAAGCTCCACTCCTACCTTATACTATCATCCATATGGTTGTCTAATAGCCGCTTAAATGCCCCTAATGAGGCCGACTCCACTACCCTCTCCGGCAATGCATTCCATGCCCCTACCACTCTCTGAGTAAAGATCAGTGAAGATCTATAGACCACACCACAATTAGAGACCAGGATCACCTACACACTAAAGAAATTACAGTGGACAGGCCAAATAACAAGAACAGACTTCTTAAAAATGAAACCTGATGGTTCAAATACACCCCGATTCTACAGACTACCCAAGGTACACAAACCGGACGTACGCCTCAGACCTATAGTTTCCTTGCCGGGCACACCCGACACACAGGCTAGCCAAGGAGCTACAACATCGACTGAAACCCCTCACCAACACGGATCAACTCACTCCATACACTCCACACAGGAATTCCTGAATAACAGAAACATAAAAATCGGCAAGGATGAAATAATAGTCTCCTTCGACGTTATGGCACTATTCACCTTGATCGACATGATACTAGCAAAGGAGACACTGGCCACATTACTAGACAATCCGAAAACACAGACCTCCAAAGAAACCATTAGTGAGAACAATGTGCTGAAATTACTAGACCTATGCCTTGCCACGCACTTTGTCTTCAACGACCAGGTATATGAATAAATTAATGGGACACCCACCTTGGGCCTTATAGTGGGCACAGTTATGCAAAGACTTCAACGCACAGCCCTCCCCCAGATCCAGCCTCAATTCTGGGTCAGGTATGTGGATGATACTTTTGTGGTCATTAAACAAGCAAAGTTCGAAGGAACGCACCACATTCGCTGGGATCAAGTTCACCAGGGAAGAGCAGAACAACAATCAACTCCCGTTTCTAGGTGGAACAAACGAACAACGGTGAATTCCTTATAAATGTATACAGAAAAACTACACACACAGACCAAATCCTGAATTACAACAGTAACCACCCCAGCATCTACAAACAGAGCTGTGTCAAGACTGTTTAAGTGAGCGATAACACACTGCGAAACCCCAGAGCTATGCAAAAACAAAGAGGAACACCTATACAAAGTCTTGGCAAACAATGGGTATCCTAACAGCTTCATCTGCAGATGCCTGGCAAATAAACAACATCAAGAAGACACTGTACACCCCAACATACTGGCCACCCTACCCTACATTAGAAACATACTGACTACAAGACTCCTTTGACCTCTGGAATAATGATAGCACACAAATCAACAGCCACACTTCGCCAGATACTCTCAAACACAAAAGGCCCCATACCCACAATGAGCAGGACAAACGTGATACACAAAATATCATGCAGCAACTGTGAGGAGCAATATGTAGGACAGACAAGCAGGAAACTCGCCACCAGTATACATGAACACCAACTCTCAGCAAAACGGCATGACCAACTCTCCCTCATTTCTATTCACTCTGACAAAGAAGGACATCAGTTTAACTGGAACAACGTTAACAGTACTAGGATGAGCAAAACAAAGACAAGCATGAGAATTCCTGGAAGCCTGGTTTTCAACCACTGGTACCATAAACAAACATGTTGAAATAGACCCCATCTATATACCACTATGGAGCAAAACTGGAAGCAGAGCTACCCACCATAACAGACCGGACCATATTAATTAAGAACGGAACAGAACAACGGCGCTGAGGATGTCACCTAGAAGAGGGATGAAAAGTTTGCACAAAAACCAGTCAGCTCTGTGAACCAACCAGCAACTCCAAGAATCTGATCTGCCTCTATCTGCACAGCATTTAGATTTCTTTGTTCCTTGTTATCACTTACTGCCCTTATCCAACAAGGATCGATATTAATTTTGAAAATATTAAATGACTCAGTAAAAATGAACTGAAAGTGTCAATTTTGTCAAGTTTTGTAATTTCTCTTGACAAACTATAGTGAGATTTGTTACACCACTTACCAAAGCTCACCTCATTACTGGAGCCCGAAGGCAGCCCCTCATTGTATCTTACCTCTCGACACAGGTGGAAATATTGGCACTTCCAGGACTTCCTGGGATTCCTGTCACTGACGCAATATTTAAACTGCAATGGTGCATCAGGTCAAGTGCCATCAGTCTGGACCCCACACTATGAATTGCCCCGGAAATGTCAGAAGGAAATTGGTACTCTGCTTTGCTGCTAGGGCTGAAAGTGCTGGTGGAAGGACCATACTACCACACTCTGCCAGTTTGATCTGAGGTTGCCACCTGGGTCAGTCCAGAGGAACACCCAGAAATACAGGAAGAAGGTCAATGAGCTTTTCTGCTCTGCAATGGTAAATGCCACCATATCTCCCTGACACTGCATCCACCTTAATCTTCCTTCACTGCTCTCAACCACCCCAGTGCCCCCTTGCCCAACCACTGTCCTGCCTACTCATTCACTCAGGACATCTCACTGTCTTTCCTCAAGCTGCACCAGCATTAAAAATTACGCCAGATATTTTAATCTCATTCAATTCCACTCCCCACCCAACAACTTTTGTCTAATCCCAAGAGAAAATGGTTCAAATCAGGGTGGAGAAAGCCAAGAAAAGTGCTAAGGTGCTGGATATTCAGCTCCTCACACCCAATGAGGAGAGAAACCTGGCCCTTAGCTGGTGAAGAATGTGGCCAATCACATAGTGATGCCAAACTTCCATGTCCCTGCAACCAAGTATGGTTCATTGTCCATTGCTGTGCTGCTCACCTATTACTGCCACTGTGAATGTACACTTAACATGGTCAACCTTCTACCCCGGTTTTGTCTCTGGCAGGTATTCATGGCATTTTTGTACCTTCTGTGACCGAGTGAGAGATACATTTCCTCATCTATTTCTAAAGGAAGAAGTTGCAAATCCCTCAAAGGATGCACAGGCAAGGCTGCCTCCTGTATCCTCCACCAGCTCAGATATTGACACCTTGAAGCGTACTTTTACTAGATTCGAGTCAGGAGAACGTGGTGGTGAGTACATCACCCTCATGTTTCCAAAGTCGGTCGAGGAAGAAATGCCCTTGCCCTATCGCACCCAGTGACTGCCAGAGACCCAGATATCTGCTCGGCTCCTGCCAGGGGAGGACCCCACGGTATCAGCAATTCAGAACTGCACTGAAATGCACGAGTAGATACAGAAGCAGCAGACAGGTTTGTCAGAGTCACTGGGCAGACTAAAAGGTTGGAGGACTCCACCAACACTACCTGTACCATGCTACCACTTGCATGCGAGCATTGGGCAGTCTCCATGAACAGGTTGGTTGCTGCCATGGAGAGCCAGGTCCAGCATTTCCAGTGTCTGCTGAATACATACACAGACCTGCACGCCAATGCCCCAGCCATGAGTGTCGAGCCATGGGCACCCATCACCAGCTGCAAGACAAGGGCAAGGTGGGAACACTCTGGATGCCCCTTCCTCACCGTAGGCATCCGGCTGAGGAGGAACCACATATATTTTCCCCTGAATTCTCTTCTCAGCATGATATCTGCCAGGCCTTCCACCTCTGACTTGCTTGTTACCCTCAGGCCTGTAGAAGTTCAAGCTGAGCAGGATGCACCTGTCTCCAGGCAGGACACACTCAGCATGTCTGGGTCCTTCAGACACAAACACTCCTGTGGATGCCTGACCAAAATTTCCAAGGCCAATAGGCTCCACCAATATTAGTGCCTCAAAAGCTGAAGGTTTGACTGCCACGAGCGGAACAATTAAAACTGGAAATATGCAAGAAGCCAGAAGTGGTGGAGTGCGGGTGTCACACAGAGTTGTAGGCGCTTGCGAGAATATAAAGGGCATGAGACCATGGAGTAATGCAAAATCAAAGAGGAGAAAGATAATAATCGAGGCTTTGTACAATCAGAAGCCAATGTAAGCCAGTGAGCACAGGATTCGTGAGGAACCTGACACCCATTCCTGAGTCATTTCCGAGTTCTAACCCTGCATTGTGGCAAGTCACAAACTGGGCTGGAAGCCAGTTAATGGTGCCAGACCCTGAGGGAACCAATTCAAGATTGCAATGCATGTCAGGGCTTGCCAAGTTCTTGCAAAATGGAGCAGGCAGGCAGATCCAATATTCGGCCGTGACACAGTGCATACAAGTGAACAAATGGTCAATTGTAAGCCACTTCATCCTGCTTTGTTTCAATCAATCAGTCACTCCACACATTGCAACTGGCAGCTGAATACTATCATGTAAACAGACTGCATCACTTTGAAATTCACCTTCTGGACCTCCCCAGTCCATTCGGGGCTCTTCAATGAGCTTTACTCATAATTAATTGGAGGCAAGTGTGTTGTCAGTACCCAACACCATAGAATGGAGGGTAAAATCAGATTAACCATGATTTTATTGAATGGTGGAGCAGGATCAAAGGACCGAGCGACCTACTCTTGTTCTTTGTTCATATGCTGATGATTAAAAACAAGCCAATGTGTAAAATAGAAATTTAGTTTGGTGACAATCTTTAGGGACAGAGGGAAAGAATTATGATGTAGATTTTAGTAATCTGCTCACATACTCCAATGTTCATAACAGTTGGTAGATAGTTGGGAAAGACATAAACTTACCTTCGAATCTGCAGGTCAAAGGTAACAGCTGCTTCAGCATCTTGCAGCTCACGTACACTAAATCGAAGTCCAGCCCACAGCTGAGGAACAAAAATCAATTTCAGATCTTTCAGCGCTTCAATAAAACAGATTGACCTCGAGACTTGCCTGCTAATGTTACAGTAAAAGCAGCTGGAAAATTGCTCAAGGACATGTTTTGTCAAATCGCTGCCTCTTCCCTTCTCCCATGTGCAAGTCTATCGACTTAAAATGAATTTGCCAATAGGCAAACAAGTGCACATAAAAAGTAACGATTGAAGGAGTATAGACTCTGCCAGACTTCCCTTATGTGTTTTAAAATGAAGTCCTGATCCCAGATTAGGCCCAGAATCCAGTGTTCAAAGGCTGCCAGAGGCAGCTTTGCAGCATTCTTCCAAGGAGACTGCAAAAGCAAGTTTCTGGCCTAATTTTAGCAGTTCCATCCAAGGAGCAGTCTTATCAAAATAATGGAGCTATTCCATTCAACAACTTATATTCATATATCATCTTACACATAATAACACAGGAGCATTTAAGAAACAAGATACATGAAGAGATCTTAAGTTAGATGAGAAATTATTCATGCTGCACTTATCCTGTTTAATTGTGACAAAAATAAATAGTTGTAAATCTCATGAGACAAAAAGTGGGTTGAAGGAGAAAATGAGGTAGAGAAGCAAAGGGGATATGAAGCATGCTGCAGAGCTTAGGGTCTCGATAACTGAAAGTAAGGCCAAAATTAGGGATTCACAAGAGCGGGCTGGGGACGATTACGAAGTTAGTAGACAAAATCATGGAGGGATTTGAAGACAAAGATGATAATATCCAAATCAAGATAACGTCTGATTGGGAGCCAAAATAGGTCAGCGAACACAAGGCTCACAAGTCTTGGTGAGAGTTAAGACATGGGCAGAGTTTGGAGGACTTTTAGCTTACAGACGGCAGAATGTGGCATGCATTATGATGGTCAGGTTGAGGTAGCACAGGCGTGAATAAGGGTTTTAGCAACTGATGAGCAGAGGAGCAAATTTGGATGATGTCATGAAAATGGCTCTCACTGAAGGCATATGAAGTCAAATTCTAATCTTGGCGTTGAATGTGATACTAATGTTGCAATAAGACTGGTGTAATCTTGAACAGTTGTCAGGGAAAATGGAGGAGTTAAAGAGTGCAATTTGATATTGAGACTGAAATCAATGTCTTCAGTTTTCCAAATATGCAACTGGAGGAAATTACAGCTTATTCAATTCTGGATGTCAGTTGAACATAGTCTGTTAGATAATCATCTTATTTCAGTTTGATTAGGAACTATTAGTTCACGTATATATATATATACATTTTAAGTACAAAGAGTGCCACATCACTCACGACTGCACTGCCATCTATATCAAACCAACATCAAGTGACACAACAGCAGCAACAGCACACACAAGAAGGCACAACATCTTTGCAGTGTGCCAACTCGTCACTTAGATCAATGTATGCCAAATCCACAAGATGGAGGCACAACATCTCAAAATCTAAATTTGTTAAGAATGTTTCAGGGAGAGGAAGGAAGCTATACTAAGACTCAAGGTGTTCAGTTTAATTATGTCAATCACTAATCTTTAGTTCTGACATTATAAAGAAGGTTAATGGTTCAAAATATTATGTTCATATGTAGAGATTTTCCTTTGAAAGTGCATGTTATACTATTCTGATATGATTTAGGAACTTTACATACATATACAGAATGCCACATTGTTCGCTATGGCCCTACTATTTATCGAACCAACAATGCTTGAGGCTCCAGAACATGGTGAGATAACATTTCATATGTTCAAATAAGCTTCAACATGTATCAAAATATTTAGAGATTAGATAATACTATCATTTCAAACTCCTGGAAACAAGACAACATAATATAATTTAGTAATAGAGGTATTGAGAGATGGTGGTGTGATGGACTCAGGTATTGTCCCTAAAACGTAGTGGAGGCAGGGTCACTGAATGTTTTTGAAACAAAGTTAGATATTTATAGAGAAGTGAGTCCAAATATATAGGACATGAGTAGGAAAAGGGAGTTGAGGCCAGAAACACATAACCACGATCATATCAAATGGTGCAGCAGGCTAGAAGGGCTCAGTAGCCTACTCTTGCTGCTAATTCATATGTTTGTTTGTTAGTGTACATGTAAAACCTAATGGTTTCCTTTGGGTGTTGTTACCTAGGAACAGCAAGTAGATGAG
Organism: Rhincodon typus; assembly: GCF_021869965.1. Lineage (NCBI taxonomy): Eukaryota > Metazoa > Chordata > Chondrichthyes > Orectolobiformes > Rhincodontidae > Rhincodon > Rhincodon typus. The sequence goes on from NC_063338.1 coordinate 35,242,182, forward strand.
AAATAGGAGGGCAGTCAAATTAAGGGCCATCACAGGTAAATGGTGCAGTTTTAGGAAGAAAAACCATTGTAATTGGTTCTCTGGCTATGATTGGAGAGAGAAGAATGGGACCAAATGAGGAACAGTCCCAGTCAAATGGACAAGAATGAAAAGATGCTGAAGGATAATGATGCTGAGATCAAACTTGTCAAAAGCTGCACACAGGTCAAGAAGGGAAAGTTCACCTTTGTCACAATTACACTGGATGTCACATAACTTGGATAAGGATTAGTTTTCTTTTAGGAGATCGGCAATTCTGGCACATTTAAAGGAAAGAATAAAACACCTTGAGAAAACCATTTGTAATCTTATTTAACATGGAGACCAGGAAGAGAAACTGTGATCAGCAATTTAGTGGGAGTAAGATTGTGCGAACAGGAAGTGGGTATCATAGATAAGGTAAGCTCAGAGAGGGCATGAAATAGGAAACAAATACAAGAGAGGTGTGAGCTCAGGATTGGGGCAGGGGAACACTTGAAAAGGTAGGCAAGTGGAAGGGTGATATGTGGCGGAGGTAGGTGATCTAATGGTCTCAATTTTAATGAAAAATGGCTCCTTTGAACATATTGTTGGAGATAAGGATCAAAGTGATGGGGTGGGGGAGGATTTTATAGTAATGATCGTAAATTGAGAAATAAAGGCCACAGATTACCTTTGCATTACAGATTGATCTTAGAATAACGACCAGATAGGACTAGAAGCTGATAGTATTTTAAGTGATCCAGACAGATCTGGCAGTGAATAGTTAAATCGGACATCTACCATATCCTGTCAAGGGCTGAGTCCCTATGACTTAAGGGAATAGGGATGAGAATTGTACCAAGGGCAACAGTCAAGGTGGGAGAAAGAGTGGATTAATTCGGGACTAGAACATCAAAAAAAGGTGGAGGTGAGAGTGCAGTCGAACAAATTAGTACCAGCAGAAATGAGCTGCAAATGGAGAGCCAGAGGCTAAATAGCTGGAATGTTGAAAGCACAGATCTAAGTAAAGTGTGGACCTGATTGAGGTCTACAAAATCACGAGAGGTATAGACAGGGTGGATAGCAAGAAGCTTTTTCCCCAGAGTGGGGGACTCAATTACTAGGGGTCACAATTTCAAGGTGAGAGAGGAAAAGTTTAAGGGAGATATGCGTGGAAAGTTCTTTACGCAGAGGGTGGTGGGTGCCTGGAACGCATTGCCGGTGGAGGTGGTAGAGGCGGGCACGATAGTGTCATTTAAGACGTATCTAGACAGATACATGAATGGGCAGGGAGCAGAGGGATACAGATCCTTGGAAAATAGGCAACAGGCTTAGATAGAGAATCTGGATCGGTGCAAGCTTGGAGGGCCGAAGGGCTTGTTCCTGTGCTGTAATTTTCTTTGTTCTTTTGTTCTTTGTGGGATAGTGTAATCTTGGGACTGATACAGAAGATGAAGTATTGGGCAGGAAAGGGGTTGTGGTGGTGAATAATACAAAGAATCTTATCTGTAATTGATACAATGGGATGAAGAAGACCTCAGGAGTAATAACTCTTCAGGTATCAAGATTAACTTTCTCACATTTGTTCCAGCCTTCATGGGGTTTCCAAGGTCACAAACTACTATCCGAGTTTGATTTTCTGTCTTATAGGCACAAGACAATCTTGTAAGACTCTGAAAAACAAAGGATTATAAATGTGCAACTTTTAGCACCAACTGTAAATGGAAAGCATATGGGGGGGGGAAATATCTTTAAAAACTTAGGTCCTGCTATATTATACATAGTTATATACAACCTGTTAACCTAGCCACACATCTATACAAGGTCATTTCAACAGCATTATCAATTATCCAAATATTAAATAAGCAAATATTTAATAATTGTGAAAACAATTTTGAAGAAATATATTGCTACTTCTGCATTGAGCTCAATTGAATTATGTACCATTTGGCTTCCAATGATATTTCCAGGCCTGACTTTTATTGTAAAATAACTAACTCTGACTAATTTCTATATATCTCTATTATTTTTTGACATGAAAATGCCATCAAGGTAGTTTGATTGATCTAATTCAGCACTTGCTACCATTGGTAAATGCCTAGATTTGACTGGCACATTTCCAACTCTTAGCTTTGATAACGCCTCTCATTAATTGTCATTGAAGAAGCTGGAGTTGCACTTATTGCAGATAGAATTCTAATTCTAATTTTAACTTGATGACTTTGATTGTTAAAAAATGTGGTTTAGTAGCATCAGGTTCCCTGAAGTAAACGTTTTTGTGCATTATCTCTGTTTCCAGCATATTTTTATCTCTCATTTCCACAGTATATTAGTAAAGCAGCACTTTAGAGAATACGGATGGTTTTATATTCTTTAATTATCCCTTACAAGTCAATTACTTCCAACATAAATAGTCTAAGTGGTCACTTTCAGCATGTGGTTTCAGGAAAGAACCTTAATCAGAAATCCTCCTGCCTTTTAAGCTTTAAATAATAAGTCTATTTGATTTCTTTTGTTATTCATCAAGAACTGCCAGCAATCAATTGCCCATGAGATGGTGGTGGTGAGCTGACTTCTGGAACTGCTATAGGCAGTAGGCACACAGAAGGTCCTGTCAGAGAAGGAAATCCAGGATTTTGACACAAGTGCAGTGAAGGAATGGTGATAAAGTTCTAAGTTAGAATAGTCTGTGATTTGTAGAACCTAGAGACGGTGGTGTTTCCATGTACCTGCTACCCTTTACATCAAGGTGGTGGAGGTGTTATCATAATAGTTGACTACAATATAATACCAATAATGGTACAAGATCCACACATTCTAAATTAAATGCCGATATTATCTACCTACTAGTGTTTTTAACTATGGAACTATTTAGATATCTGTGCACATGAGCAGAACTTACTCCAGACAACAGGATTCTCACCCTCCAGTTGGAAAAACTGCAACAGCCTCATCTGATCTCCACTAGGGAAGGTCTGCAAGAGTGTCGTGTCACTTTTGTTTTTTGTGTGACAACTCCAGTATTAAGCGGGCATTTCGAAAAATGTAAGGTCCTGCATTTTGGAAAGGCAAATGGTAATGGTAAGGTCCTGGGGAGTGCTGCCAGACAAACAGATCTTAGAGTGCAGGTTCATAGTTCCTTGTAAGTGGAGTCACAGGTAGACAGGATAGTGAAGAGGGCATTTGGTATGCTTGACTTTGTTGGTCAGTGCGTTGAGCGTAGAAGTTGGGAGATCACATTGCAGCTGTACAGGACGTTGGTTTGGCCACTTTTGGAATACTGCATTCAATTCTGGGTCTCCCTGCTATAGGAAAGATGTTGTTGAACTTGAAAGTGTTCAGGAAGGATTTACAAGGATGGTGCCAGGGTTGCAGGGTTTGAGCTATAGGGGGGAGGTTGAATAGGATGGGGCTGTTTTCCCTGGAGCTTTGGAGGCTGAGGGGTGACCTCATAGAAGTTTATAAAATCATGAGGGGCATGGATATGGTGAACAGTCAAGGTCTTTTCCCCAGAGTAGGGGAGTCCAAAACTAGATGATGTAAGTTTAAGGTGAGAGGGGAAAGATTTAAAAGGGACCTAAGGGGTGAACTTTTCACACAGAGGGTAGTGCATATATGGAATGAGCTGCCAGAGGAAGTGGAGGAGGCTGGTACAATTACAACATTTAAAAGGTATCTGGATGGGTATATGAATAGGAAGGGTTTAGATGGATATGGAACAAAATGCTGGCAAATGGGACTGGACTAATTTAGGAAATCTGGTCGAAATGAATGAGTTGGAATGAAGGGTCTGTTTCCATACTGTAGATCTCAATGATTCTTTGACTAATTCTGTACTTAAGTACCTTAATTAGAAAGTATTCATGAGCCTTCATGACTTGGACTTAATCCAGTGGAGATGAGAAGCAGATTCTGGATTTAAATGCCCCTAACGGCCTTCAAACATGCTGCCAGAGGGGGACATTTAATTCCACTCACAGTGTAAACAAATTTCTTAAAAGTTAACCAACAGTTCCAATTATTTTACAACCCCACAATGCTCTTTAAGCATTCTAAAATTACTGTTTGTGTTATTTTCCTTTTGCATTTAGTCAAACATGAGAAATTGTGCTGGAAGCTTACAAAAACATTTATAAAAGGTGTGCCTACAGTGGTTTCTCGTATGGCAAATTATAGTTCTGTGCTACCACCACAAGGCTAACTATAATGACAAAAAATTCAAATTGCTTACTTTATTATTGCGAACAACCCCAACATAATCCGCTTGTGGTGGTAACATGATGTACAACTCAGCTTCATAGGCCCCTTCACCTTCATTTTGTGCATTTATATGGAGGGTTAAGGGATTATCATCACCAATGTACAATTGTTTTCGATCCCTAAAGAGGAGATAAGCATCATTTTTAAATTAAGAGCCTCAAGTATTACACCGCATGTTAAAATAGTTTGGCTTGTTCAAAAATTTAATTAAAATAATGTTGTATTAGCAGATTAAAGGAAAGACCAGTTTCAATCTTTCCGAACCTACCCTCGCACAGACAGTTTCAGATCAGGTTTGCAGATGTTATCATCACCACAATCCAGTAAAATGCGTGCCTGAGAAAGAATAAAATAAACAACAATCATATAATGATCCACGAATACAACGGGTACTTTGGTCAAATCACTGTCAGCCCCCGGAATACAAACGGACTTAGGACAAATGGTAATCAGGAGAAAAATAAAATGTTATTTCCTCTACTAAAATAATGTAGATGATGAGAGTTTTTGAATATCCATGCGGCAATTTTCCATTGCCAGTGGAGAGTGATAGCTTTGCATTGTAGCAGTCTCCAGGAGACACAAACAACATTAAGATGAACTGTCAAAAAAATGGTTTTCTTTCAAGCTCCTGCACAGATTATGTTTTGAACAAAACAAAGTCGTGCACAGTAAATAAATAGTTTCATTCCAGCTAAATAAGTCATTTTCAAGGATTGTTCAAAATCTTGCAGTTTGTATTAAAAACCTTCTCAAAGTGATCCAGATGAATTAGTATGATAAGTAAATTAAATAGTTGTCATTATGAATCACACAGAGTGCCTGATATCAGATCCTTATCAGAGAGAGGATGGGGAGGCATGGACAAAGGAAAATGGAACAGTAATGAGTTGAAACCTGATATTTGCCTACCGGGGCAGGAATGTTTAATGGCAGTCGATCAGACTGCTCTCACACATCTCTTAAAACCATGTAAAGACAGCGATGCATGGGCCAGTCAGGTTCCTTACCTGCTTTCATGGCCAGGGAATGGTCCATGGCCTGAATATTTGGAGGGCTTTGGGAAAAGGGACAGAGAGAAGTAAATTTAAGAAAGGGATAAAAGTTGATTTTAGCAATATTTAGCACGTTAAAGTCATTGGATTAATGAAATACATACAAGATTTAAAAAAATTGCCAATCATGCAGATGTCTGGACAAATTAACAGGCAGAGAAATGTATTGGTTACTGACCTGCTTGGTGATATTATTTGGGGTAAATTGGTTGAGGATTGGTCGAAGTCCATTCCCATCTGTTGGGGTTTTTACATCCAGGCTATACTCCATGTAGATAGCAATCGGAGTCAGTTTATCTCTGAACTCATTCTCATCCTTTAAATTAAAAAATACTTCATTGATATCTTTCAAACACAAATAAACTCCTACAAGCTGATAAATGACAGAAGTTACAGCATATTATATGCTTCATGGTAGACTAAGCCATTTCAAATTTTATAATATAATTGCAATAGAAAATGCATGTCATCATGAACTGCTTGACACTCCAAGATTTGTGCACATAGCAATAGTAATAATGTTAATAACAACTGTCTTTGGAACTACTATTTCAAGTAAAACTTAAATTCAAACAGAAATCAGGATCAAACGTAAAAACCGCATCACAAAATGCTTGTGCTGCAGCAGTATAAAGCAATGTAGCAGATTTAAAAAAAAGTTTTCAGAACATGCTGCAGCAAGTATAAAGCATACCAAACACTTCCCTCTTATGATACAACAGGCCTCTTCCCACCAGCCCAAGTACATTGAATATGAATAGCTGCAAATACCAATGTTCCATTGAAACAGACTGGCATAAAGAATGAACACAGCAGGCCAAGCAGCATCATAGGAGCAGAGAGGCTGACGTTTCGGGCCTAGACCCTTCATCAGAAAAGGGGGAGGGGAAGGGGGTTTTGAAATAAATAGGGAGAGAGTGGGAGGCGGATAGAAGAGGGATAGAGGAGAGGATAGGTGGATTACGAGAGAGTTGCAGTGGGACAGAGATCCCTTGAGGTTTGTCCGGAGGGAGGAGGGTAACTTCTTCACGTTAGGCATCCTTAGAAGAGGTTTCGCAGTGGGGTTAAAATCGAATCAGAGATAGTAGGAACTGCAGATGCTGGAGAATCCGAGACAACAAGGTGCAGGGCTGGATGAACACAGCAGGCCAAGCAGCATCATAGGAGCAGAGAGGCTCTCCCTATTTATTTCAAAACCCCCTTGCCCTCCCCCTTTTCTGATGAAGGGTCTAGGCCCGAAACGTCAGCCTCTCTGCTCGGCCTGCTGTGTTCATCCAGCCCTGCACCTTGTTGTCTCGGATTCTCCAGCATCTGCAGTTCCTACTATCTCTGATTCGGCATAAAGAATGAAACAGGTTAATGCATAGCAAATTAATTCAACATCAAAAAGAGAAAGAGGAGCTAAACTTTGCCTTAGCTATTAGTGAAAAGTTCACCTAAGTTGGTCTTCTAAATGGTGACTAATCTAGTCGCCATTTAGAAGGCAAACTTATATTTAATTGCAACTTTCAGCACTGGGCTCAAAAGGATATCTAAAAGATTATGTCCTGCAACCTGTTGGTTGTAAACCACTTTTGCAAGGTGAATCCACTTATAGAAGAAAAAACTGTTAATGATGTTCCTCATAATTTCCACTTATTTTGTTAAACTTCCCTTATATCTTTACAGACAAAGAAAAGCCAATTTGGCACATCCCAGAATGATTTTATTGGCACACCACCCACCAACACCAAAAAATATTCCAGGGTGATCCATTCCTAAATTTGAGCCTCCCCGTTAAGAGAAGACCAATCGGAATTTGCAGTCAGTGCTATTCCCAGCTCTGCAAACCCAATCCATGAGAAAGTATCCCAGAACTTTAGATGTTTGTTCCTGGGTGGGGCAAATTCTCTGGGAATCCTGGTTGGTGGGTCCAGAAACATTGTGGAGCCTGCTGTGTGTAGACTTTTACTAGACAGCAGGCCTGCCTTGAGACTCACACTGTATTGAAGTTTTGAAAAGAAGCACAAAATAGCCCTCCCTCCTACCTCATGACCATCCAAACCAAACCATGCTCTCAACTGCCCCTATATTCACCCCAATGGCCCCCATACTCTCCATGTCGACCCCTGTCCCTCCACCACCCATCCCCTTGCAGCTTTACAGACCCTATTCCAACTTATTGCGAAGCAATGCAAATCCATGTCCCCACCCACCACCCTTTGTCCTTACTTGTAACATCCCAACTCACCCAGTATCCACTGTGGGCAGACCTAAGCACCCATGCTGTGATTAAATCAAACTCTTCCGTCTATTGGTGATTTCACTATTTAAAAATAAATACTCCCATTGATTAGAAACCCATTCAGCAAATTCAATTTTCTTTACCCATTATAAAATCAAAAAATACTGGAATTCATCGTGCCATGTCAGAGTCTGAAAACTTTGAGCTATTAATCAAATTGTGAATTGAGAGTCACTCTACTTTAATAACCAAAGTTATGAAATCAGTAATGCAGTACCAATTCTGTAATGAATCTGGCTTATGTCAGCAGAGTGAAATAGCACTTTAAAAACACTCCAAGATAGATTTATTTCTTAAATATTTAAAGGAAAGAGTTTAAAATCCCATGACAGCTCCAATGAGCTTATATACTTTTTGCAATTCATTTAATGATCCCAAAGAGAGGCCTACCTTTCACAAAAAGCATCTGACCTCCCTCCAAGGTATCTCGGGATCATATCCAAAAGGATACCTTACCTCTCCAAAAGGCTGTTCTACCTATCCAAGCAACTCTGCAAAATGTAGACCTCCTGTTATCAAGTCTAATATACACATGTTGCATTTCCCATCCATGGTGAACAAGAAACAAATATGACTGAAGGCAGCTGCTGTTTCATATGGGGAGCTATCTCTGAACCATGAACATGCATTTTGGAACCTTACCCCATTTCCCAACCCCAGCCCCATGAAAATGGTAGGCACTGTATTCAAAGGTATGACTTCTGGATTTGTATCTCCATTTTCCTAACAATGGAAGTTCACCATCATTGTACAAACTCAGGTCATGTCTTCCACATGGTGCTTCATTGCTTGACATGGCCCAGAGCACCAATTAACTACTGGCACTCTTCACAAGGCTTGTGTTGGATACAACACAACGCTAAAGTATTATGCCAATAGAGCAGATGCAAGATTGTATCTATTATGAAGATAAACCAATTGCTCTACTCATGCAGGCAATAGCAGACTACTACAATGTATCCTTGAGGCATTAATTCGAAGGTAGCTGGTACAAGTGATGACTACTCATTTGCTGTCTTAGCTGAACATGGTCCATACTTTGAGACAGCAAGGAGGGCAAGAATCTTCTAAATCTTCTGAAGAAGAGTCCTTGGACTTGAAATGTTATATCAGTTTCTGTCTCCACAGATGCTGCCAAATGTGCCGAACATAACAGGTGATACAATAATGACTTACTCTCAGAAAGGCTTGCAACTCTTCACAAGCTTTCCTTCGGTTATTTTCCACTTTCATTTTCTTCTCATAAGAAGAAAGAGAACTGTGAAGAAACATTGCTCTCTTGATCGCACCCTTCTGTTTCAGTCTATCCAGCTGCAGTTCCAAATTAAAATCTGCGAATAAATAAAACTCAACATTATCTTTAAGCATACACTGCAGAACCAAAAAAATTCAACCAATTCAATGGAAGAGTAGATGAAGTCACTGTCATCTCTGACCATGACATTTTAAATCTTCATACTGCTTCTCAAATGCAAAATTCATAGCACTTAATAGGGTGGAGGATAACCTGTATGCACTGAGTAGGGGGGAAATATGAAGAACAAAGTAGTGAAGGGATGGAATTAATACAGTCAAATTAAAAAGGACTGATGGGTTTTCTGGTGGCTGTTGAAAACGAGAGATATGAGAATAATGTTAAGGATGTTAAAATGAATTTTGTGCGGCACAGGGAACTAGTGCAATTTTGCAAGAAGATTCTAATCCAAGTGTTGCCAAGATGGTGCAAATGGGCACTCAGCCCATACAGTTCTAAACAAGTGGTCTTCATAGACAAAGGACACCAGAAAGTAGACAAGGACAAGGAGTTCCAGAGGTGAAAGACAAAGGTGAGGAATTCGGCATCTTTGGTTACCAGATGTTTCAGAAGCAAAAGGGTGGCAATCTGGCGGTCACAGATTGCATGTTTAAAATGAAGCTCAGTACAGATTCTGCAGCAGGCTATCAAAGCTTTTGTACAGATTTGCAAAACATCAAAAACACATCCAGACTAAAAACAAAAAGAGAGAAATTGCTGGAAAAGCTCAGCAGGTCTGGCAGCATCTGTGGTGAGAAATTAGAGTTAATGTTTCAGGTCCAGTGACCCTTCCATAGAACTGATTTTTGTTTTAATTCAGAGTAAAAACGTTAAACGTTAAATACCAACCTGTGCTAAGTTAGCTAGATAGTGATTGACATAGATATACATTAAGGGAAATATGGTGATTTTCAAGGGCCAATGGAGGGAAATATTTCTCATTTTTCATTGCTATCTAAGAAATCTTGCTAGTAAGTGAGTATTTTGCTTCCCCACCACTGGCCGTGCCATTAGTTTCCAAGGCTCCAAGGTTCGCAATATCATGCTTCAACCTCTCTACCTCACCTTTCTTACTTCAAAACACTCCTGAAAACTAAGTAAGCTTGTGGTCATCTGACCTAACATCCCCTCACACAGTTCGGCATTGTACGTTTTGTTTTATAATGTTCCTGTGAAGTACCTTAGAAAGCTTCATCGTGTTAGAAATTATTTGTATACATTTACGTAATATTTGCTGTTGTTTCATAATATCCTTCACAATTAAAGTAAACTGCCAATTTTTGTTGTTTAGAATCACAGTTTAAAAATGCCAATTTATTTTCAATTTTTGAAACATTGTGAAAGTGCATTCACAATTGATTCACCTTCAAGAGCAACAATTATACTGACTGGCTAACACTAGATGTCACCATAACATTCTTGCACTGATCTGATTTTGCAAGAACAAAAGCACGAATGCAAAAGACAATTCAGAGTTAAGCAAGACAACTCCAAAGAGACGCTAGCAATAAATGTTTCACAGGAGTATCAAGATATGCTTTTACAGACATCCTCTAACTGCTTCGAGTAACTTTCCTTTAACAAAAAACCTTTAAATGGTTGTGCACAGGATAAATTGGCTTGGCTTAAATTCCTTTGATCTAACTTATGCTGAAATTGATGAGAGCTTCTGTTTGAAGATGTTGAATGTTTGGGTCCCTTAAAAACTGAATTTTCCAAATATTTACTGTATAACCTGTGATTTCATGTAACAGTTATTACAAAAGTACTTAACTTTCCATACTTCTAGCATATCAAAACAAAGACTTAGAAAAAATGGAGGTCATGATGTCCATTGAATAGCATCAACAATTCATCAGGAGCCAAATATACCCTATCATCAGTGTGTTGTTTTTGAAAATAAGCTCACAAGAAAATGATAAACTAATCCTCAGGTGAAGGCCGACATGGAGATGACTATCATCCAACATCATAAGTGGCCGTCCCTTGGCCACTGGACAAAATGGTTCAGAAAGTTGATTGATGCAAAGAAAATAACCTACCCCTAGAAATATGATAGAAAACTAAGTGCCAGACTCAGAGAATAGTATAGAGGATAGGAAGCAACAGGGGAAGCCCACAGGGGCTAGGCCAATTCCAAGCTGCAATAACAGCACTGGGGCCAAGGATGTCAGGGAAACCACAAGTTACACAGAGGCCAAGAGAGTTAAGGAACTAGATTCCATACTGGAGTAACCGCACTGGAGCCAAGTCAAATGCGCACTTCAGGATCTGTACATGGACCCTCAGAACAGGGGGAGTTATTCCCAGACAGCAGTCTCCATTGGGAAATCCTTATCAAGCAGATGGAAGATGGAGCAGAAGGAGAGAAGGAAGAGGAAGGGAAGACTTCTGTAACACCTTGGCTAGAGAGCAAGATGTAACCGCCACCACTTTAACAAGACCAAGTGGGGACATCCTGTTTGTATTCCGGTATCAACAAACCATCCCCACGTGCCATGGTTAGATACTTCATCTAATTAACTGATATATCAAATCTAAACTGCTGCTTCTTAATAAAATTAATAAACTAGCAGTAATTTGCAATAAATTATCAACTGCCTAACTGTATTAACAAACTCCTAAAACAACAAACAGATGCCTGCAATCTGCATCTGGTTCTGCACGGATTAAGGAGTTGATTTGCTGCTACTAATTCTTTTCGGAACACAAGTCTAAGGGGCTAATTAGTATTAAGTGGTGAAGGATTAACCAATATAACGTTTTCAGCCAGGGAGGCACATAGTTGAGCAATAAGAGGTAGGATATTACATAATTGTAAAATAATAGGTTATATTAGCTTAAAACTGGTAGGTAAGAGATGATACTGGACTGAATTTCTCATTTTTAGGCGGTGTATTTCGAGCAGGATTCACAGTGACAAATCCATCACGGTGCATAGCAACTTTTGTCACACAATCTTCTACACTAAATTTCATTAAATGTAAAACTGTTTCCATGGTGCACATCACATGGAATGGTATGGAGAAGTGCAGACATTCACCACTGCCAAGATTTTCTGACAATCCTGAAAATGGACACTTAGCCAAGATATGGGATAGTTCAGCCCTAGACTGATGTCACATGGCTGTAGAATATAAAACTAACAAACAACAAACTAGAACTAACTAGCACCTTCCAAGGATAGTTGTTTATACAGTGGGCAGATACTGCAAAGCTTCCGAGGTAATCCTTTCGGACCAGCTGCATTATTAAACATTTTCCACATTGACTTTGTTGCTGGCAACTTAGATTTCTGGGGAATCTCATTAGTGTACATGAAAATTGCAAAGAGCATGGAAATGTCAGCCCAAACAAGCAAGCAGTGCCTAACAAAAAGTTTTAAACATGTAACTTCATGAAGATCCAACTTAAATTTTATCTATCATTGGCAAGTTAATGTTTGAAGCCATCCAACATTGCACGCTCAGCACTAGGTCTGTTCCTTCATTATATTAATTAACTGTTAATTGGTAATTGTTCCATTCATCTGATTTAGTTCCATATAGACTCATGTTACCTAGCAAAAAGCTCTTCTTCACTTCAGAAAGTTTCAACCAAACTAGCTTTTATAGGTTTTTGGAGAGTGAATTATAGATTTCCACTACCCTTTGGGTGACAAGGTGCTTCCTGATTTTGCCTCTGAATGGCCTCACTCTAATTTTAATTCCAGAACAAAGGCTGTAACATTATCTATAAGAGAATATAACTTCAGTACCCGACAAAATCCTTGAATCATCCTTAACACCTCAATTAGTTCACCCCTTAATCTGATATACTCAAGAGGAAAGAATCATTTATACCTATTATACACAGCAGACTTAATAAAATGATAGCAGCATTCCCCTTATAAGTGTATCAGATGCTAATGCTATACCAAAGCAATCAAAAATATAGAAAATATAGCGTGCAGACCTCAGTAAAGGGGAAAGCAATAAATGAAAAATCTCAACAAATAAAGAATAGCGGAACAGCACATGGAACAACTTTTGAGTCCTTTTGCACCAATATTGTTGGGTTTAATTTTGCATTCCTTACAAGAATTAGCAAAACATGGGAAACTCATCTTCTGTGATAAATATGCAGCTGTGTTCAAGAGCTAAATGAACTTTCAGTAAAGTAATTTGAAAGGCACCACTCAAGATATATGGATCAGCAGGCAAACCTGCCACTGAAAGGCACCAAAATGGCCAGGAAAGTTCACTCACAGGAGTGACTGATCAGAGAAAAGTCATCCTGTAAACAGAATGTATGGAAATGGTAGAGGGCTGGTCCTCCAAACACAGTAGTTTGAAACCTGTCAAAAGAAGGAATTCTGAGCTAATGGGGATACATAAATAATAAAAACTTTCAATCACTGATGTGTTGAATTCCTTGTAAACAAATGTCAAATCTCTAGTTTAAGGCTACACAAATTCAAGAGCTGCTATACTTGGGGTTGGGGGGCGGTGGTGGTGTGGAGGGTATGCAGTGGATCTTACTATCCTGAACAATGTCAATTATTAAATTTAAATCGGAGATTGAGATCTGAGATACAGTAAATCAAGCAGTTAGACATGCGTTACTTCCAATCTTGTGAATGTGTGATGGAAACACTACATCTGTAACTCACTGCTTACCAGGAATGATGATTATGGTGACGGATTTTTGTATGCAAAAAAGGTGTGTCAGTTATTTTGAAAACAAATTGTCAACTTATGCCTGTTGTCTTGTACCAGCTTAAATGGTGTGATATCGAGGAGATTAATTATTTCCTTGCATGTTGTGGCTTTACATTTAATGGATTGTTGACGAGTTTTGAAGATACAGATTAGTTATTCTAAATCTCCTTCAGTGCATATATCAATGCAGATGCAAAAAAGGTATTGTTACTATCTGACTGCACCACCTAACAAATGATTTTGTAAGAATGACAAAGTGGCTCCCAAAAACCAAAATGTAGCCCTCAAGAAAATCTCCTGAGGAGCCCTCAAAAAAAAAAAGTATATTTTAAGGCCTATTCAGAGGACTGCAAATGATCAACGAAATATGCATGCGAGATTTTGGCATAAAAATCAAACAGTTATGTCAAAGTTTGATGCAATTGCATGTTCTTTTTTTTCAGAATATGGATGCAACACCATATATAAATGTTTAAAGTTCTTGGTGAATAATCTGTCAGCATTAAGCTTATTTTGATGACATTGAGCCAAATTTGTGTTACATCACTGATACCTCCATGTGGAGAATGAACAAAATCAAATTCTAATTGGTAAATAACATGAGTTACACCATCAACTTGGGCAGTAATTAAATGGTGATGACTTTGCCAGTTGTAAAGTGTTCCATTAAAGCACTTTAGGTCTTAAAAGTCAGCACATATTATCTTGCCAACCAGGTCAAATAAGAGTTTGATTAATAGTTTAATCTTGTTATTCTCAGTTTCAACTAAAAGGTTCTATTTGATTCAGCTTGTGTTCTGGCACACATAATTAGCTACAGATTTAGCACAGCACCATGTCATATATTAGCTCCTATTTCACTAGCTCCTGAAAGATTGCCCAACCATTACATTTATTATAGTTCACTAAAAAGACACTACAGTTTTAATTTAAATTGTAATAAATTACAGAGTGTGCACATTTGATAAGATCAAACTCACCCAAGAAATCTGTGGCTCTTGCTCCGAATGCACTTAAGCAGAACTTAACTGTAAAACTGATGGAGAGGAATAATTATCAGCAACTGTGACAAGCCAATAGTTTGAAACAATCTTTAGAGTTAAAATGAAGGTCAACTGCGGCACAATCAATAAATGCAGCAATATTGCTTAAGATGAAATTCAGTCACTTTTTTTTTAACAAGGTAATTTTTTTGCATTCAAAATGAAAGTATTAGTGCTGAGAACTGGAACACTTTCCACTTAAGGCACTCAAATGGGAAAAGCTAACTGTGGAACATCAAGGCTCCTTAGGCAGTATCATCCAAACTACAACATCCACAAAATAGAAAGACAAGGACAACAGATGCGTTGAAACACCACCACCACAAGTTCTCATCCAAACCACACAACACTGTCTGTGTGGAGTTTGCACATTCTCCCCGTGTCTGCGTGGGTTTCCTCCGGGTGCTCCGGTTTCCTCCCACAGTCCAAAGATGTGCAAGCTCGGTGGATTGGCCATGCTAAATTGCCTGTAGTGTTCAGGGATGTGTAGATTAGGTGGGTTTTGGGGGATGGATCTGGGTGGGATGCTCTGAAGGTCGGTGTGGACTTGTTGGGCCGGAGACCCTGTTTCCACACTGTAGGGATTCTATGGAAAACATCCTGACTTGGAACTGTATCTCCATTCCTTCACTATAGCCAGATTAAAATCATGGCAGTCACAGCAGTATTGTGAATGTACCTCACGGATTCCAGCAGTGCAAGGAGTTAGCTCATCATCGTCTTCTCAAAGCAACTAAGAATGGGCAATTAATTCTGGCCTAGCTAGCGATAACGACATCCCATAAACAAATTACAAAATCTACAGTAGAGAATTATTCCCTCTTTTGTCCAAATCTAGATCTGCCTGTCTACTGAAGTGAATCATAGGAAGATCAAGCAGGGTGTATAACAGCCAAGATAAATGTCACAAAGTTCAAAGGATCCAGTGAAAGTTAATCAACATGGCAAGTTATAAATGGGAAGAACTGAATGTTTTCTGGTGCCCCTTACAGTGTGAGAGGGAGAGAGAGAGAGAGAGAGAGAGAGAGAGAGAGAGAGAGAGAGAGAGAGAAAGAAAAAAAAACTTCTATGGATGTGGCACCTTGGTACATCCCCAAGGCATCCCAAATATCTTCAAGACAATGGATTATTTTTGAAGTGCAGAAAGGTTGGTAACAAAGCTAATTAGGCAGCCAGTATGTATTTAGCAAGTCCACAAATAGCAAGTCGATGAATGATGAGTTAATCTGATTTTGGTTAATGGAAAAATGTTTTCTTGAACTAGGTGAAGTTTTTACAATTACTATTTTACATTACTCATGCCTGACAATCGATCCTAAGTAAAGTTTCAAATTTGTTTGGAAGCTTGTGGGGTATTATTAATAAATGGTTTTCATCATTATACAGTCAAAGTTGTTTCTAAATAAAATAATAGATAGATAAAACATTGTATTTCACTGACTCCAGTTATTTGACAGTGTAAAAATCAAATTAGTCACTGTGAATAACAGTGAGAAAAAGAAATCAGTGATTCAGGATGCAGTATGCCTCCCACAACACAGAATCAAACTCACCAAGAGACCATGACACCTTCTCTCAGTGTACAGCTTTTGTTCTCTGGATTCAAAATTGATGGGTTGACCTCTAACGAAGCATTCACATGTATTACAGGTCTGGCTCTAAAGTTTAAAACATGAGGAAAAAAAATCCATTAACAATAGCTTGATGTAGATATTCTGAACTAATTTTATTTTCTGCAGAGGCACAGACTTAACGAATTATACCGCAACATACCACTTCAGACATTTGTTCAGCTCAATACGTTGTGCTACTCAACACCAAGATTATTTGACAACCTAGCTTCCATTCAAGTAGGTGACAAAATCCCCCTTTTGTTTCCAACATTGAAGATTTGAAGGAAGACAAAAAATACTTTGAAGCCAGGGTAAAGGAAAATATTTCCATCCTACTCTCATTCAGGCATCAAGTTTTTTTTGATTCCTTCATAACTATTTTCAATGACATAAAATTAAATCTTAATGGGAATGAACAGTCACAAAGGCAATTTTAATACCGCCATACAATCAACTATTCTTTAATTGAGTGTCAATGTCACCATGTTTCTTTGTGATACAAGATTTGAAACTGCAAAAACACACTTCACCTTTATAACCCTTCAAAAACTGATGAAACAGAGAATAAGCTTGCTTTTACAGTGGAACTTAAGTATAACTAATAATGGTTTCATATCATTAAATTAAAATACCACTAGTCTATCAATTACTAAATTAAGAATAAGCTTCATAGTGGAATAAATTGCTAACACCATACTAATACGGAATCTGTTTACTTAAGTTTGCATAGACTTAGTATTACACATGGATCTCCCTCAGGAAATATACAATTTGGAGTAACACCATTAATACTTGCCAGTTTAATTTAATAATGGCAAGAAATCTCCAATGACATTTTAATAGAAACACATCAAAATACTAAATCAAAATTAATGTAACCTCTTTTATGGCAAATGTGTGTAAAATTCTGCAATAAATCTGGCCCGAAATCCACATTTCCATTAGCTATAACTGATGACTATAATTATCCAGTATTTGATATTATGAACTGGATCAAAGAGAACCACAATAAAAGTAAACATGAATCAACACACTGTTTGGTGACAGGAAGTATATAAATTTCTGCCTGCTACCTTTAAAATAGTTTTCATTTTACTGGACTGTATTAATCAATGCAAGGCATATGAGGACACCTCTTGTGGTAAATACTGAACATTTCAGCTAAATCCAATTAATGCAAACCTAAAAATACTATTAGAACTTTGTAGTAACACTCAAAAGCTGATAAAATCATTGTAATCATGTACTGTAAGCTAAATTAACTAGTGCTTTCTCAGAAGACCAGTAAATGTTTTCATTTGTTATAGATCCCTCCTTTACAGAAATGGTTCACTGAAAATTTATTTTTGTGTAGAACATTTCCAGAAAACAAAAACTACTTTAAATTGTGTTGTGCTAAGTGTTTCTTTTCCACGTTTTAGTGTTTTTTTTTAAACCTACAAAAGGTCTGCAATGTTTGCAATGGGAGATGCCTCCCAAAAAAAATTATACCCAATCTCATCAACAAACATTCCCAAATTGACATTAAATAATTAACTACCCAGTAAATCTCTAAAGTAAAACGGTTAAATTCCAACTGTAGATCAGTGTGACATTCATATGTCCCAGATGAGCCAAATATCTTTCCAATTTAATACAATTAAATGAGAATTATGAGTTTTTCTCAGTTTTTTTTATTTTAGGAGCTAGGTTAAAACAACCCAACATCATACTGGATAGAATCACTGGAGCCATTTGACAGAGAAACATATGTCAATTGAACTATATTGAAAAGATAAAATTGATTGTTTAATTATCTCCAACGGTCACATATATCCTCAAGCTTGCATTACTAATTTCTTAAAGATCAGCCCATTATCTATTAATATTTAAATGGAATAATTTTACTCTACTTTATTGGCTCTGTTGTACAGCAAGGAGACAGGGACACAGATAGGCGTTTTGCCTCCCTGGTGCCAGAGTCAAGGACGTTTGAGCAGGAACAGGATATTCTGAAAGGGGAGGTTGTGTATCCAATGGTTGTGGACATAGACCGGAAGATGAGGTCCTGCAAAGGGATTTTAGGGAGTTAAGTCGGAAATTGAAAAGCTAGACTTCTAGGGTTGTAATTTTGGGATAACTCATTGTGCTGCGTGCTAGTGGGGCCAGAAATAGCAAGATAATACAGACGACTGCATAGCTAAAGAGATAAAGCTTCGGTAACTTTGGATGACAAGAGATATTGATAGTTTAGTTAATGGGAAAAGGAAGAATATGTAAAGTTTGGAAACTAAAATTAAACAAGGCCCTTGAGGAGAATAAATGAAGCAGAAAATAACAATCAAGAAATTAGAAGGACTAGAAGGGACCATAAAGTGCCCTTGTTAAGTAGGATTTAGGAGAATCTCAAGGCATTTCATTCTTAATTTGGAGCAAGAGGTTAAATAGGGAAATGGAACAGAATTTATGCATGGAGCCAGAGGAAGTGGATGAGGTTCTTAATGAGTACTTCACATCGTACATTCACTGAGGAGAAGGACATGCATGATTAGGGAGGTGAACGTTGATATTCTGGGGCATCTCAATATTAAGGAGGTGGTGGTGTTGGGTTTTGTCTCGAAAGTCATTAAGGTAGATACGACCCCAGGGCCTAATGGAAACATCAGTGGTAGCTAAAGTATTGGAGAAAATTCTTAGGGACAAGATTTACTCATATCTGGAAAAGAATGGACTTATTAGGGACAGTCAGCATGGCTTTATGTGGGGGAAGTCTTGTCTCCCAAGCTTGATTGAGTTTTTTGAGAAAGTGATGAAGAGGATTGATGAGGGTAAGACATTCGAATGTTGACTACATGGACTTTATTCAAGCGTTTGGCAGCACAAATGGATAAAGGTGGTAAAGAAGGCATACAGCATAGCTTCATGGTAGGCTGATCTAGAAGATGAAATCACATGGGATCCATGCTAAGTTGGCAAATGGGATTCAAAATTGGTTTAGTCATAGAGAGATAGTAGCTAGGGAGGGATGTTTTTCTGACTGAAGTGGTATTCCACAAGATTCAGTGTCTGTTATTTGTCAGAGCTTTGTTATTTGCAGTATATATAAATAACTTACCATGAACATGTAGGTGATCTGATCAGTAAGTTTGCAGATGGAACAAAAATTGGTGGAGTTGTGGATAGTAAGGAAGGTTATCAAAGGATACAGCAGGATATAGATCAGTTGCAAAGAAGAGCAGAAAAATGCCAGATAGAGTTTAATCTGGACAAATTTAAGATGATAAATTTTAGGAGGTCAAATGCAAGAGGATAGTATACAGCAAAATGCAGGGCCATTAGCAGCATTGATATACAGAGAGATCTTGAGGTCCAGGTCCATAACTCCCTGAAACTGGCAGCACAAGTGGATAAGGTGGTAAAGAAGGCATAGAGCATGCCTTCATCAATCAGGGCATTGAGTATAAAAATTGGCAAGTCATGTTGCAGCTGTATAAGACTTTAGTTAGACCACATTTAAGAGTATCATGTGCAATTCTGGTTGCTAGGGCCACACCACAGGAAGGATGTGGATTGTTTGGAGAGAGTGCAAAAGAGGTTTACCAGGGTGTCGCCTGAAATGGGCTGTATTAACTAAAGGGCAGATTGAGCATTGGAGGCTAAGGCGTAACCTTTGAGCTGTAGGCTCCCGAGGCAGGATAGGAGGTGTTGCTCCTTCAGTTTTTGGGTGGTGTTATTGTGACACTGGAGGAGGCCCAGGATGGACATGTCATCCAGGGAGTTGGAGGGGGAGTTAAAATGGTTCGCGACTGGAAGGTGCGGTCATCTGTCACGTACAAAGCGCAGATGCTGTACGAAACGGTCTCCGAGTCTATGCTTGGTTTTACCGATGTAGAGCCCAATGGCCTAAATATGGAATTCACCAGTTTTAAGATCTCCCCACCCCCACCTCATCCCATGTCCAACCCTCCCTTTCATTCCCGCCTTTTTGACCTGACACAACCTGTCCACCTTCTCTCCCATCTATCTGCCCCACCCACCTCCCTGACCAATCGCCACCACTGCCGACCTGCACTCACCTATCACCATCCCACCTACTTTCCCCAGCCCCATCCTTCCTCTCTATTTATTTCCCAAATCCCTTCTTCTCCCCCGCCCCACTTCTGAAGAAGGATCCTGACACGAAACATCAACTTTCCTGCTCCTCTGATGCTGCCTGACCTGCTGTGTTCCTCCAGCTCCGTGCTGTGTTATCTATGATCTTCTCCCAGTTGTGTCACTTGATGTTACACTTGGCCTTGCTTCTACCCACTAAGTTTATGAAGCAGCTAAATGCATCTTTCTGACAGGGAAGTCTATCAGCCTCTGTGAAGTTTGTCCATCTGCCATCACAACTTAGTTTTCATGTGCAGATTGCAGGACAACAGTTGTTGTGGTGGAGAAAGCAAAGAAGAATTCACAGAAGACATCACTGTAACTCAGGAAAAATCAAAAGTAAATCAGTACTCTTGCTAGTTCTCCAATATATGTATGTACAGTACTCTGCCAAACAAGAGAACTCAATCTAAGTATAAAAGAGGGATCAGCAGCATCTGACTAAAATGAGAAATGTTCCCTTTAAAACATCATATCTACGGTTCAGAAATGCATGAACTAAATTTATTCCACAGCAGAAAATGGAGTCACCTACCTGTAAACTACTGCTTTGTCAGCACCAAAAGCTCCAACAATTAAATCTAGAAAAAAAATTACAAAAAATAACGGTGAGCTCTTGATGAAGAAAGATCAACTTCTTGCAAGAACTTTTTAAAAGTTATATCTTATTGTTTGGAATCCAGGTATTAAAACTATTCATATGGTTTTTTTTTCATAATATTTTCAACCACAAAAATGTTGACTGAACTACAGCTGGTACAACTTCCTGTCCCTTTTGGCTGTTATCTGAGCACTATGGGAGGGAGCTTTGTTTGGAATCCGTTAGGGAGATTTGAGAAATCACCAGCTGTAAAAGGCAAAGATTGCCTTTACATTCCCTCATTGGGTCACAGCAGTGTTCCCACTCCCACACATATCGTAATTCACCGACAGTACCTCCATCTAATTGCCAATGTTTCATGAAAATGCTGAATGGGTTTTTTTTAATGGTTCTTGTCTTAGTTAACAGACTAGACCAATCTTAGCATTCAGCATCAGTAGGGCATTAGACTCATAAATCACCAAAATTAGAAGGGGATAAATTCTGAGGAAATACTTCTATATTAATGGCGCTCGAGAACAGAGTCAGCTCGTTGTGGTTCTCCCTTCACTTTTGATGGTCAAATAATCTCAACATCAAGGCTTACATGTAAATAAGGGAACAAATGTAAAAGGTATCGATATATGTAGTAAAAAGCCAATACTTTTGAGGAGCAATAAAAGAGAAGGTAAATTGAGACAAGGAAAAACCCAGCTGTATTGTCTGTATTTTGGCTTTAATAAAAAGTACTATGCTTTTATTTATAAGACATTGCTTCAGAGAAACAATGTTACCATGACCTAAAAGCAGCACCTTGATACAAGACATGCTGAAATCTTGATTAAGCATAGCCTGCTACAGTATCTTCCTATGCATCATGCATGACTTCAAGCACATCAAGTAAATATGTACAATTAAATCCAGACTCCAACAACTACTTATCAGTAGAGTTACAAGTGAAAAGACAGGGTGGAATTTGAAAACTGCTTAGCCTAGGCAGATTCTGATCGATTCTAGACTGGAAACCAATTCTATGAAACCAATCAACACGTTCAATAGATTAAGCAGTAATATACAAATCTCAGATTTATTTTGAGATTGACATAGGTTCTCTGATTGATGGACGAGACTGTTTACAAAGTTTACAATGCCAAAAAAATGTTTATCATGCTAAAGAAGTCAGTTATATCTATAACTCCAATCAGACTGGAATCCAAGTTTCAGATTACCTACAATAATTTCTAATAACACTTTTGATTACATCAAGCTAGTGTAAATGTATATCGTTCTCTGGGACATCCAGCTGACACTATTAAATAGAAGGACTAAATGGAATGTCAAATATAGCCTTATTTTTTGTAAAACCTGTTCAATATGAAGTACCAACTGTAAAATATTTGATGCCATGTGCATTACTGCAATCTTAATATGTTATTATTCTTTAATCCCATTGGACCCCATGTACTTTTGATATACAACTACTTCAGATAGGCTCAATGATGAAATGTTGATGGTTTTTATAGCTTCAAAATTTTATTTAAGAATTTGTACAATAATGCTGAAGTGTGCACTACCAGACAAAGTAACATGAAAATCAAAATCTATCTGAACAACTACCAATTTAAAATCATTTTTGATTGTCAAACATACCTGAATATCCATTTTTGTCAATATCAACAGCACCTTGCATGGCATAACCAAAACTTGCAGGCATCTTATCTGAAGCCCACTGCCCTTCCAAAGTCTGCGAAGAACGAGGGTTTAGACCAGAAGACTCTCCATTATAAATATAAACCAGACCTCTATGATTTTCCCCTGCATAAGGAACTCCTATGGCAACATCTGCAAATTAAACAAAGATTAATTAATTTCTGGGCCCATTTGTCTTTCAATATATATCTATATGTCACGCGACTTACTTTAAAAAGTTTCGATTTGTAGAGATGAAGAAAAATGATCTCATTGATGGCTTATTTCTGCTTAATACACCTATTGTCATTTTGTGACTATTTTGACTTCAAACAAAGAAAATATTACTTCTATGATCACTTACAATATTAAGAAAGAAGATAATAGACTGATTCTCAAACAGAACAGTTGCCATGGTACAAATGGTGTCAGATTTGCAGGCTATAGACAAAGTGAATAGACTACAAATGGAATTCCAAATCCTGACATCTACCTTAAGACACAATAGAAAGTATTTGTACATGACACCAATTAGATAGATCTAGCATGTGAAAGTAACTGTTCTCAAATATTCATCTGGCATTAACACTCTCAGTTCATACATACCCACTGTCCAATGAAGGGATGAGAGCATAAAAGCATGCTAGCTCACCTGTAACCATACCCCTGCATTAATTATTGCTTTCCAAGAGATGGAGGGGAAAACAAAAATGCAAGTTTTTAAAAAATGACTAAGTCATGAAATAACCAAACAAATTGAGTTTGAATTAATTTTTAAAATATGACATAAGCACTAGACGACTGAAAAATAAAATGGCGTGCAAAGTAAAACTAAACTTTATAAAAGAACAGCCACACAAACTGGCAAAAATGATGTAAGCAACATCTGTTATGGGACACTTCAAGATGCTAATCAGTTCAAGTATTTCTACTTTTGTTGGAATGGAACCAAACTAAGCCAGTCGAGGCATTAAAAAGGTGACTGACATATAGAAACATTTGCATTACTCCAGATGTACTGCCCTGGGCAGTAATCTATTCAGCTATAGTGCATATTGCTCCCATCATGGCAACAGAATTTCCAAACAGGCATAAAAGCAAAATGTTAAAACATTTGACTGCTCAAGAGTAATCTCAAAGCAACAGAAGTTCTTTATTATTACTAACCACATGAGAGTACATAATAATTTCATCATTCTGAACCAGGAGGATGAAACAAAAAGTAGCAATCCTGTAGGATTCTTCTCGAGCGCACCCATGGCTCTCCTGAAAATGATGTTTATCAAGGTATACTGTCAAGGTCCACCTGTCATTCTGAAATGGCTATTTAATCAAGATAACTCAACTATACAGGACATCACAGTCGTTTTCAGTCTGTCTTCAGACATGCTCTGAATAAAAGTAAGTGACAGTGCTGACTGTTCTATCCTTCTCGATAGAGGGATGTTGACGTCAAATTTAATCGTGTTCATAACCAAAAATAGCTGCAGACTCAAAACAGTCTTTGTTGATGTCAAAGTGATATTAGCTATATTGGTCATCCTCAGACAGTCAAATTTGTCTAGTGTTTAGTTTGTTGCAGGGGTTTTGAGAGTTTAATCACCACATTGACCAAATGTCGCAGTCTTTGGGTTAATGCAGAACTTGGCTTTTCTTCTTTATAAAAACCCTGAAACCGTCAAACATCAGTGCAAAGTCAACAATTTGCCTGGTTCCCATTAGTCTACCACAACACTGTCCATTATTTGTTCCCAAAGGCCAGATTTTTTCAGCAGCTAGAGTGGCAAATACAAATAATATCATATAACAGTAACTAGCAATATATACTGGATTAAATCCCACACCTTTTAAACCAATTAGCACACTGAAAAATGTGTTGAATACTGCCATGAAAATGTCTATTATAGAAAATTATTAGAAATGACTATATGAGAGTAAAATCCAAAATTTGACAGAAGTTGTACCTAGATTCAGTTTTAATGAATCAGGTATCAACTGAGAACTATATGCAGACATTGACATGTCCTAGTCAGATTTCCAGACAGCCTTATAGGATCATTCATGTTGAAGTTATGAAGAACAACTTTGAAAGCCCTGACACAGATACAATGGCAGATTTGGCTCTTCTTGTAAAAAACAAAAAAAAAAACTGTGGATGCTAGAAATAAGCAACAAAAACAGAAATTGCTCAAAAAGCTCAGCAGGTCTGGCAGCATCTGTGGAGAGTAAAGGTTCTGAGGAAGGGTCACTTGGCCCGAAACGAAACGATAACTCTTCTCCACAGATGCTACCAGACCTTCTGAGCTTTTCCAGCAATCTCTATTTTTGGCTCTTCATATGCAGTGTAATTCTGTGAAGAAAACTATTCAGAATATCAGAGCGTTCCAAAACTGAGAATGGACGTGGTAAAAGGAAAAAAAGGGGAATTGAGGAGGAGGGGAAGAGGGGAATAGGGAAGGAAGGTAGGAGGAACAAGAGAAAGAAAAAAATGGGTGAGGAAGAACAGAGGAGTAAGTGAAAATGGCACATTGAAACAAGAAGCCACTCAGAGTGCATGCCTCCATCACACTGCATTAACTCAACAATTATTACAATTACACAACGCTTCTTTGAGGGTTTTCCCCTGCCTGTTTGATGCTTTGCCACCACAAAGCTGAAAAATGAATCTTTCTATTAAAAGTTTCTATCTTAGTAAGAAGGTTTCAGACAATCCGTGTCCAACAACCTGCTCTGAAAATTTAAGGAAGAAAGACAACCGACAACATTGACTTTTTAAAACTATTTACCCTATCTCCCAAAGTTGACAAAACCTTTAAACAAATCCGGGATCCAGATCTGCATTTTCAACAAAAATTTATCAGTTCTTTCGTGGGTTATACCCTACCGATGTCCCAAGCTTCAATGAAATACATCAATTACTATTGCAGACAAAATCATTAACTCCACCTTATTAGTGGCAATTGTAAGTTAGAAATCTTTAAAATACTCAAAGGGAAGCTAGGATTACAAAAACCTGAATTTGTATTTTAATTTTGCATAAGCAGCACACCTGCATTTGGGAACATTTTAGTATCACAAGATGAAGGCATATGCATGTTTGTCGACAAAGACAAGGAGCAGATAATTCCGTGTATGGCAAACCAGAACATACAATGTTTGAGCCCTAAGTTTTAATTCATGTTGGCTAATGAGGTGA
The DNA here is from genome assembly GCF_021869965.1 of Rhincodon typus. NCBI lineage: Eukaryota > Metazoa > Chordata > Chondrichthyes > Orectolobiformes > Rhincodontidae > Rhincodon > Rhincodon typus. The sequence goes on from NC_063338.1 coordinate 35,268,027, forward strand.
TTCCACATTTATCTGCTTTACAGAACCAGTGACTCTAACTTAAGGCTCATTTTCAACATTGGCTCAGTGCCTTCTGGGTTTGCTTTTCTTCGAAGACCAGAACTTTGCAGTACATGGCAAACCACTATAATTTGAAATTTCTTTGAGGCTGCACAATAAGATACAACTACATAATTCAAAAAGCAGCATTCTAATCGTAAACTTGATTTATTTTTTGTCATCGAAGAATCTGCCTCTCTTGCAGAGAGTTGGCACCGACACAATAAGCCAAAACAGTCTTCTTCTGTTCTGAAACCATTTTACACTTTATACTTTTTGTTTTACATCAACCCATAGACTTCGGGTGAGTGTCTTAGGCTTTGGCTCGAAAGGATATTTCCTTGCACCCCCCCCCCACCACAAGATCCAAATCATCCAATCAAAATTCTTATTATTTCTCCCAATGAATAAATGAGAACTGCCATGGTTCTTGTCAAACATATCCATGACACAGACTTATGGCCAAATAAAACTATCGCAATTATATGAAACCTCTTGCTGCTCAGCAATGCCGTGACATTTATCAAAAAAGTCCAAATAGACAGGTGTTCCACACATGTGGCCATGCACTCATTGGAACTGAACTACTCAGGAAATGTACAAGGCCCTCTCCTGCTGATAGTTGTTTTCCAATACAAAACTAATACAGTCTTCTGCTCCCTTCAAGCAAAGTTTCAGTAACTTGATGGTGTAGTGCTGCTTTGGAAAATGACTGATTCAGCATGTGCCGCAAGCAACTTAAAAAGGAGCCCTATAGAAAAATGGGTACTACTTGGTGTCAGGGTATGATTTGTGTTCCAAAGCTATCGTTTAACATATCCAAAAGGCCTGGCTTAAAATCTTGGGTAATTTATCAAAGAAAACCAGGGTTTATGAGGTCAGATTTCATAGCCCTGTCTGTGTTGCCTTGATTATGGAAGGCTTAGGGTGATCGGATCAAGGTGTTTAAAATGTTTCAGGGATTTGGCAGGATAAGACATGGATAATTGCTACCTCTGGTGAGAACAAGAGGGTAGAATCTTTAAAATCAGAACCACACCATTTAGGGAGGAAAGCTGAAAATACTTTTACAAACCAAAGATTATAAAAATCTACAGTCTCTCCCCAAATCATCAGTGGATGGAAGAGAGTAAGTTTGCTTGGATGCGGTGGCAAAGTGGTATTGTCAATGGATTAATAATTTAAAGATCCAGGCTTGTAGCCTGGGAACGTATGTTTGTATTTCACCACAGCTGATTGTGAAATTTAAATATGACTAACAAATCTGGAAATAATAGCTTGTCTAATGGTGACCACGTAACTGCTGTGGATTGTTATAAAAACTCATTTGGTACACTCGTATTCTTTAGGGAAGGAAATCTGCCATCCTTACCTGTGTGAATCCAACTCCACAGCAAGGTGGTTGATTATTAACTACCCTGTGAAATGGACCATTAAGCCCCTCAATTCAAGGGCAAAATTAGGAATGAGCTACTGATACCAGATTTGCCAGAGATAGCCACATCCCATCAACAAATAAAGAAGCGGAGCTTTCAAAACCAAGGCTGATACATTTTTGACAGATGAGGGTATCGAAGATGTCAAAATTTAAAAACAATACTAAAAGATGTGCACACTATACTGATTGAAAAAGCAATAAACCAAAAGTCAAAAAAGTACTATTTCACATTTGTTCCTAATTCAGCTAAGCAAAGCTATAAAAAACTGACAGTTGAGATGAAAGTGTGTAGTGTCATCATCTGGAATTTGGATTTTAAATTAAATGTGTGGTTTCAGTCCTGTAAAGGTAATTTTAAAAAAAATGTCAGAAAGTAATTCGGAATGGTGAATTAAAGACAATTTCTAAGGTATGTGATTTAGGTTGTGCCTAGCAGGGTTCCTGTGGAGGTAACTGAGGAATTGTTTACAAAGTCAAACTTTTATGACATACACAGAAAACAGATGGGGTGCCACTAGCATTCTGAATTCAGTTCAGAAGAATAGTTTTATATCAGTAGAAGGGCTGGTTAATTTGTGAGGTCTTTACTCAGTGAGAGTTTGTGTAGAAGATTTCAAACTGTCAGAACTAAAATTAATATAGACCATCAGAAGTGAAAACAGGTTTCTGGGCAGTCAGAACAGAAAAGAAGTCTCTCGACCATCAAGACAGGGCAGGATCATTCAGTGAGAAATTAAAGAGTAACAAACAAAAAGTGCTGGAGAAACTAAGCGGGTCTAGCAGAATCCATGGAGAGAAATAGAGAGTTAGCATTTTGAATCTGGTATGACTTCTTCAGAACCAAAGAGTTGCTTGAAAAGAGTTACATTAGAAGTGACATTTTGGTTTGAGTATCAGGAAACTTTATTGCTGGTTTGTTTTGCTGTTTATGTTAAAATCTTTAATTACAGTTTGTTTTTTCTTCTTTTGTATAATAAACCTGTGCTATTTTGTGAAAGAACATTGACAGCATTGTGTGCAAATGTTCAATCGCGAACCACCATGGTAATCAACCGCAAAAAATTAAACTTATGCTCTATTTAAACCAAGTTTCACTCTGATCTGACTTGTCCAGTATTACCATCATTTGGGTTCACAACAAACAATGGCCAGGGGTTATGTTTGTACTTATTGTGCATGGGCTTTCAATAACATTGCATTTCAGGAACAAGAACTCAAGATGTAAAATATGGAACGTCCATCCTCTCAATTAACTTTTGCCCAATGAATATTGCTTCCATGCTTTTAAAAGAGAGCCACCACATGTGAGCAGCATAAGCCTACAATGAACCATGGTCAGCCTGGGTAACAAAATCCTCGTGTACAACTAGGTTCTAACACATCGGTTAGCTCAGTTGTTTGGAAGGCTGGTTTGTGATGCAGCATGATGCCACCAGCATGGGTTCAATTTCCAGATTGGCTGAGGTGATAATGAAAGGCTCTCCTTTTCAACTTCTCCCTTTGGTTTAACTTGAGGGTCACTACAGCTCAGGCAGTCGACTCTCTCTAAATGAGACATTAGCCCTCGAGTCTGGTATGGCGGCTTTACCTTTAACAACAGGTTCATAGCCTGCTCCTTGGATTTTTCAACCACCAGACCAACTGCAAACATACCACCAGTGCAGGCCAATAGAATAAAAAGCCTGGTTTCCCAAAACAAAGAAGGAAAGATGTCACAATACATTTTGTCGGATATGGCTTATTCCAAGAGGATTATGTAACACATGACAATTTCATTAGCATATACATCTGAATAGCTGTATGTAAATCAGATATGGTCTATTCATACAATTTTGTCACTAAGCATTATCAATGAACAAGCAAATAAATAAAAATGACACACCATTATAGCCATCTTGATCAAGGTCTCCGAGAGGTGCAATTGAAGACCCAAACCTGGCATATATCTCCGTGCCAGTCAGCTTCAGGGCATCCGTAAAGCTAAGTGGCGAATTTTGTAGATAAACATACACCTGGCCCACTTCTCTATATTTCCCATCGGAACCACGAACCATAAAAAGAGGTGCTCCAATCAAAAGGTCATCAAGTCTAGAAGACAGATCATTAGCATTATAAGGTGCAGCAGAATTACAATGTAGCTGCAAACAAACAATTGTACCCAATATCCTTAAAAACAAGAACAATTTTGTAATAGAGATAGCCACATCAAACAGATGTTCACCTGCACATCTGCTAATGTGGTATACTGTATCCGCTGTACCCATTGTGGCCTCCTCTACATCAGGGAAACCAAGCGGAGGCTTGGGGACCACTTTGTGGAACACCTACGCTCGGTTCGCGACAAACGACTGCACCTCCCAATCGCGAACCATTTCAACTTCCCCTCCCACTCCTTGGATGACATGTCCATCCTGGGCCTCCTACAGTGCCACAACGATGCCACCCGAAGGTTGCAGGAACAGCATCTCATATTTAGCTTGGGAACCCCGCAGCCCAATAGTACCAATGTGGACTTCACAAGCTTCACAATCTCCCCTCCCCCGACCACATCCCAAAACCAGCCCAGCTCGTCTCCACCTCCCTAACCTGTCCTTCCTCCCACCTATCGCCTCCTCCCACCTCAAGCCCCACCCCCATCTGCTTCCTACTAGCCTCATCCCACCCCCTTCACCTGACCTATCCCCTCCCTAACTCCCCATCTACACTCACCTTTACTGACTTCAATCCTGCCTCTTTGATCTGTCTGTCTCCTCTCCACCTATCTTCTCCTATATCCATCTTCTATCCGCTTCCCCCTCTCTCCCTATTTATTTCAGAATCCCCTACCCCTCCCCCATTTCTGAAGAAGGGTCTAGACCCAAAATGTCAGCTTTCCTGCTCCTCTGATGCTGCTTGGCCTGTTGTGTTCATCCAGCTCTACACCTTGTCATCGCAACAATTTTGTAATGGTAGTATATGGTCTACATCACTTAAACTATGTCAACCAAAAGTAACTTGGTTCTAGCATTGGGCTAATCAATGAACGACACACAATTCACAAATTTTGCTTGGTAGAATAACACCACTATATATTCTTAATTATCCTCATGATGACTCTAAGAGTCCTGAGCTGTGATCCTTCTGTACGTAAGAAAATAAACCTATTTGGTGTCAGAAGGTTATTCAATTAGTGCTGATTCCCATTACTGAATGCCAGTACACATGTAGTCTTCTACAGGAACACTGGTCAGGTGCAGGAAATCCAACTGATATTTCTCATTCATACATCAGATATTCAGAGTCTTCAGCCATGACTGCAGCTAAGTTCAATTCAAATTTTTGTGCTATTAAAAATCTTCCAACCAACACCTACATTGAAATTAATCAGTCAAATTGAACTAATGTAGTACAATTCAAATTTGCACATGGAGGTGTTTTTGAAATTTCCTATTAAGAGATTATCACTGTCACTGAAGTTCACACTTTTTCAGATGTGAAGGTGTTCAGCCTTTAACATGGATTTCTCTCCTCTTCTAAAGGCACTTCTTTACCATAAGTAACAGCTAAAATTAATTGTAAAAAATCCTTTGAGATGTCCTTTAATTCTAGAGAGCACTGATTATATCTCTTTATGTTAGTTATTTAGCAATTCAGCAAGTCTCCCTATTCTAAAATTTCTGTAATGATATTTTTACTAATTTGTTTGCTGATTTGCTGACTATACTATAAACTGCAGAATCTGATTTTTTTTTAATTCATTCACGGGACTAAGGCGTCACTGGTGAGGCAGCATTTATTGCCCATCCCTAATTGCCCACAGAGCAGTTAAGAGTCAACCACATTGCTGGGGGTCTGGAGTCACATGTAGGCCAGACCAGGTAAGGATGACAGTTTCCTTCCCTAAAAGGGATCAGTGAACCAGATGGGTTTTTCCGACAATTGACAATGGATTCACAGTCATCGTTAGATTGTTAATTCCCGATATTTACTGAATTCAAATTCCACCAGCTGCCATGGCGTGATTCAAACCCAGGTCCCCAGAACATTATCTGGGTCTCTGGATTAGCAGTCCAGTGATAATACCACTAGGCCATCGCCTCCCCTCTGATTGCTCTTCCTCCAGAGCCTAGAAAGATATGGTTTAACACATCTCCTGTCAGCAAATCAGAATCAAGGATGTTTTTTTGACTGATGTCAGTCAATGCCACAATACCAGCTAGTGTTAATAGTTCATGTCTTCGTGCGATTCTTGATCCTCAAATTCAGCTAAATAAATTTGACCAACCTAGATTCAGTTTTTGAATACCAGTTAAATCAAAAAATAGAAATAGCTGGAGAAACTACATTTTCCTCAGAAGAAGTGCCACCGGACTCAAAATGTCGACTTTGCTTTCTCTCCACAGATATCGTCACACCTGCTGAGTTTCTCCAGCTATCTCTGTTTTCGTCTCAGATTTCCAGCATCTGGAGTTGTTTTTTGAACACAAGTTGTTCGCATAAATTGGAGCAGGAGTAGGCCATTCAGCTCTTGACCCTCCTCTGCCATTTGGTAAGATAATGGCTGACCCAATTGTGGCCTCAAGCTCCATTTTCTTGTCTCTACCTCCTATGACTTTTGACTCTCATACCAAATGAAAAATCAAACGCATCCTTAAAAATATTCAATGCCCCTGCCTGCACAGCTCTCTGGGAAAGAGTATTCCACAGTCAGTCCTTGTAGAGAAGAAATAAATCCTCATCTTCATCCTAAATGAGGCCTTATTTTTTGAAGTGTGCCCTTTAGTTCTACTTCCTCCGACACAGGGAAGCATCCTTACAGCATCTACACTGTCAATTCCCCACAGAATCTTATGTTTCAATAAAAGCACCTCTTATTCTAATAAATTTCTATGGATACAGGCCCAACGTGTCCAATCTTTTCTCACCATACTCCAGATAATGTCTCACCAACATCCTTTACAATTATAGTAAAATGTTCCTACAATAAATTACAACATTCCATTTGCCTTTCCAATCATTTTCTGTACCTCCTCATTAATGTTGTGATTCATGTGCAAGGACACTCTGATCCTTCTGTACCATAGTGTTTTGAGATTTTTCTCCACTAAATTAATATTGGTTCTCTATTCTGCCTGCCAAAATGGATGACTTCACATTTTCCCATATCACACTCCACCTGCCATTCTTTTGTCCACTCACCTAAACTATGCTCTTTTGTAGAATCTTTATGGTCTTCCTCACAATTTACTTTCTTACCCTATACTGATATTCCATTCAGAACTCAGTGCATTTTCAATAAACATTTAAAAGAAAAAGAAAAGGAAAGGAAAAATTAAAAGTAGCAGCTGATATCATTAGCACACAAGATTTTATAAATAATTGACAATTCATCAATTAATATTGCCCTTCAAGTTCAATTAAACAAATTAACAGTCACACTGAAATGGTTACAGCCAGTAAAGTTCTTCAATCTGTCTTTCCAAATTTGCTTGCTCCCGGTCTCCAACCCCTTACCCATCACTGTTGAGATCCGTAACGGCAACAGAATAACCAAAGTACGCAGCCATCTGTGAAAATAACATAAGCTCAGTCACCATTTTTCACTATTGGTAATCGAATATGATAAAATACACAAATTTCTTTTAAATACACTGCAGAGCTACTTACCTGTTCCCCAGTAAAATTGTGGAGAGATTCCATATTCACTCCATTTAAAATAGTAACCTGTCAATAATAAGTACGCTTAATACATCAAAAAACACAGAAAGATCGTCAAATAAAAACAGATGATTCCTGATATATTGTTAACTTTTGATACAGATGATCCACACTGTCTCACCTGAGTCACAAGGCCATGACTTCACATTTCAGGATTGGAACGATCTAACAGTTCAGGGCAGCACTAAATTGGTGCTGTGGTGTCAACAGATGCCATTGCTTTCCTGTGTAAGATAATTAACTGATGTCCTATCTACTTGTTTATAAAAAAAAATTACCCTCCAATAATTTAAAGAGTTCAGGTATCTTGACCAATCATACCTCCTTCATCAGCACTTAAATGATCATTTATTGGATTTGATATTGCAAGTTTCTGTGATTTTTTAAAAATCACATTCATTTACCATAAAAGTATTAATTGTGAAATTCTTAGATGCGTTCTCAAAGCAACCATAACATATAAAGAGTGAATTTTCTAGAGAAAACAAAAATGTAAAGTTACCACAGTCCTAGAGGACTGCAAGGCTGCTCTGATGGACTGGTGCAGGTTTAACCCGAGGGCTGTGAAATTGACAATCTCCAAAGATGTTTGTAAAGGAAAACAAAAAGTGCAGTGCAGTTTTACAGCTGACCTTGGGAGACCTCATGTCAGAACTACACACAGCAGCTTGCAGTGGTCAGGGATTTCAGAGCCTGATCAGTTGTGTTTGATTTTAAGACTTATAAGTCTTAATGGGTTTGTTTTTGTAAATCAATAATAGTGAGTAGGGTAAGGTTTTTTTTAGGTTTTACTGAGATCAGTCTCTTGATTAAATTTTTCATATAAAAGATAGGTATAAAGTTATCCTACAGTAGAGTTTTTGAGCAGTAAGACTGTGTTGCTATTGTTTTTTGGGTGTATTCTGGTTCTGTAGATTGTTCTGTACATCTGCAGGTGGTGTAGGAGTCTCCTATGGCTAACCCATCTCAAACAAGCAAGCTGTTTTGGATAGTTTTGCGGGTGATAGCCTCTCAGAGGAACATAGAAAACTGGCTGTCTGGCTGATATTGAGACTGGCTGTACTGTAATAAGGGGTATGTCAGGTTCCAAGTGATCGACTGTGATAGGGGACTCTCTAGTCAGGGGCAGACAGAGATTTCTGCTGCCAACAGTCAGACAGCAGAATGGTGTGTTACCTCCCTGCGCCAGGGTCAAGGATGTCTCAGGGAGGGTGCAGAATATTCTTAAAGGGGAAAGTGACCACCAGAAGGTCATTGTAGATGTTGCCACCAGTGAGATAGGTACAGAAAGAGATGAGGTTGTGCAGAAAGAATATAGGAAATTAGGCAGGAGGTTAAAAAGTTGGTCCTTGAGGGTAGTAATGTCTGGATTACTCCTAGTACCATGTGCCAGTGACAGTAGAAATAGGAGGATAGAGCAGATGAAGATGTGGCTGAGGAGCTGGTGCAGGAGGCAGCAATTCAGTTTTGGATCATTGGGTGAGTGACCTGTATAAGAAGGACAGGTTGCACCTGAACTGGAAGGGAACCAAAATTCAGGTGGGGAGATTTGCCAGTGCTATGGAGACTTTAAACTAGTGGGGGTTGGTGGGGAACAGGTCCAAAGAAACACTGAAAGAAAAAGAGATATGTCTGAGCTGGTACAGTTGAGAAGAGGAGCCAGTCAAATAGTCAGGGAAGGCAATAGCAAGGAGGAGAATGTGGTAAATCTGATAAATTAAACTGCATTTATTTCAATGCAAGAGGCTTGACAGGTAAAGCAGGTGAACTTGGTTGGGAACATGGGACGGGGATTTCACAGCTATTACAAAAGCATGGCTCAGAGAGGGACAAGACTGGTGGCTTAATGTTCCAGGGTATAGATGCTATAGGAAGGATAGAAAGGGGGGTAGGATGCGAGAGAGGAGGGGGAGTGGCGTTTTTGGTTAGGGATAACATTACAGCTGTACTTACGGAGAATATTCCCAGGAGTATATCCAGGGAAGTTATGAGTCCAACTGATAAAAGGAAAGGGATGATCACCTCATTGGGATTGTGCTATGGGCCCTCCGATTGTCAGCAGGAAATTGAGAAGCATATTTGTAAGGAGATCTTAGATATCCATAAGAATAATAGGATGGTAATGGTAAGGGATTTTAACTTTCCAAACGTAGACTGGGACTGCCATAGTGTTAAGGACTTGGATAGAGAGGAATTTAAGTGTGTACAGGAGAATTTTCTGATTCAGTATGTAGAGGTACTTACTAGAGAAGCAGCAAAATCTAATTTTCTCTTGGGGAAAAAAAGACAGGGCAAGTGACAGAGATGTCAGTGGGGGAGCACTTTGGGGTCAGTGATCATAATTCCATTAGTTTAAAATAGTTATGGAGAAGGACAGGCCAGAGCTAAAGGCTAAAGGTCTAAATTGGAGGAAGGCCAATTGTGATGTTATTAGGCAAGAACTTTCAAACGTTGATTGGGACAGGCTATTCACATTTAAAGGGACGATTGGAAAATGGGCAGCCTTTAAAAATGACATAACGAGAATCTAGAAACAATATGTTCCTGTTAGTGTGAAAGGCAAGGCTAGTGGGTGTAGGAATGCTGGATGACCAGTGAAATCGAGGCTCTGCTCAAGAAATAGATGGGAAGATACTTCAGGTATAGACAGCTAGAGGGCAGTAGGAGTAGACTTCAGGGGGAAGTCAGGAAGGCAAAAAGGGGACATGAGATAGCTTTGCAAACGGGATTAAGGAGAATCTAAAGAGATTCTACAAACACATTAAGGGAAAAAGAATAACTAGGGAGAGAATATGACCCTTTAAAGATCAACAAGGCCATCTATGTGTAGAACCACAGAAGATGGGTGAGATCCCAAATGAGTATTTCACATCACTATTTACTATGGAGAAAAATATGGAAGCGAGAGAACTTGGGGAAATAATAATGATATCTTGGAAAGTTTCCATATTGCAGAGGTGGTGGTGATTTATGTCTAAAAATGCATAAAGGTGGATAAATCCCTGGGACCTGATCAGGTGTACCCCAGGCCGTTGTGGGAAGCTAGAGAAGTGATTGCTCGACCCCTTGCTGAGATATTTGTATCATCGATAGCCATGAGTGAGGTGCCAGAAGAATGGAGGTTGGCTAACGTGGTGGAAAAGCCAGGGAACTGTAGACTCGTGAGCCTGGTATCAGTAGTGGGCAGATTGTTGGACGGAATTCTGGGGGACAGGATTTACATGCATTTCAAAAGGCAAGGACTGATTAGGGCAAGTCAACATGGCTTTGTACATGGGAAGTTGCGTCTCACTAACTTGATTGAGTTTTTTGAAGAACTGACAGACAGGATTGATGAAAGCAGAGCAGTGGACATGGTCTGTATGGACCACAGCAAAATTAGATCACATGGAGTCCATGAAGAAGTAGCCAATTGGATACAAAATTGGCTTGAAGACAGGAAGCAGAAAGTGGTGATGGAGGGTTGTTTTCCAGATTGGAGGCCTGTAACCAGTGGTGTGCCGAAAGGATTGATGTTGGGTCCAGTGCTTTTCATCATTTATGTCAATGATTTGGACATTTGCAGATGATACATAAATAGGTGGTGTAGTGAACAGTGAAGAAAGTTATCTCAGATCTTGATCAGATGGGCCGATGGGCCAAGGAATGGCAGATGGAGTTTAATTTAGATAAATGTGAGGTGTTGCATTTTGGTAAGGCAAATCAGGGCAGGACGTATACAGTCATCAGTTGGGCCTTGGGGAATGTTTTTGAACAAAGAGACCTAGGGGTGCAGGTTTATAGTTCCTTGAAAGTAGAGTTGCAGGTAGACAGGGTGGTGAAGGCGGCGTTTGGCATGCTTGCCTTCATTGGTCAGTGCACTGAGTATAGGAGTTGGGAGGTCATTTTGTGGCTGTACAGGACATTAGTTAGGCCACTGTTAGAGTACTGCATTCACTTCTGGTCTCCCTATTATAATGTAAGGGTGCTGGTGTTGCTCTGGGGTGGACAAGGTCAAAAATAACATGCCACCAAGTTACAGTCCAACAGGATTATTTGAAAACACAAAGCTTTCAGAGTGTAGTCCCTTTGTCAGGTGAAATGAGAAAAAAAAGCACACAGAACACAGAATTTATAAGTGAAAGATCAAAGGGCACACAACTGATGACGGTGTATTAAACAAACCTAAGATGCTGTTAAATCTTTAATCAGTTAGAAGGTTTTAATTGATTAATATGTATATGTAAATCCCCAAATTCCTTTCAAGTCACTGCCCTGAGAGAATTAAAGGTTTTATCAGTGTAAAGAAGAGGTGATATTGTAGGTCAGACAATACATGTTAGGTGTGAGACCTCGTTTAGACTCTTTTTGTATTTTGGTTTGGAGTCAGACTGGTTTTATTTCTAAAGTAGGAATTTATAAAACACCACATAGACTCACTGTCTATAAATTGCGTGCTTGTTGAACAAAATAGAATATATCTGCAAATACAAATTCACCCCATAGATTTATATGTGTGCGCACGAGCAAGCGAGTGAGTGAATGTGGAAGAGAGAGAGTGCGAGTACTCTTTCTCTCTCTCTCTCTCTCTCTCTCTCTCACACACACACACCACTTATATTTGCAGACACATTTTGTTCAAAAAGCACAATTTATAGACAATGTGGAGTTTTATAAATTCCTACATTAGAAATAAAACCAGTCTGACTCCAAACCAAATCACAAACAAATTCTAAACAAGGCCTCATACCTGACATGTCTGACCTAAAATGTCACCTCTTCCTTCCAGTGATAAGACCTTCAGTTCTCTCAGGGCAGTGACTTAAAAGAAATTCAGGGATTTACATATACATTTTGATCAATTAAAAACTTCTAACTGATTAAAGACTTAATAGCATCTTAGGTTTGTTTAGTATATCCTCATCAGTTGCGTGAGACTTTGATCTTTCACTTATAAATTCTGTGTTCTGTGTGTTTCTTTCTCACTTTACCTGACGAAGGGGCTAAACTCTGAAAGCTTGTGTTTTCAAATAAACCTGTTGGACTATAACCTGGTATAACACGGTGTAGAGCTGGATGAACACAGCAGGCCAAGCAGCATCAGAGGAGCAGGAAAGCTGACGTTTCGGGTCGAGACCCTTCTTCAGAAAAAAATGGACTATAACCTGGTGCTGTGTGATTTCTGACCTCCCTACTATGGGAAGGATGATGCTAAACTTGAAAAGAGTTCAGAAAAGATTTACAAAGATGTCACTGCGATTGGAGTGTTTGAGCTACAAGGAGAGATTGAATAGGTTGGGGCTTTTTTCCCTGGAGTTGGAAGCTAAGGGGTGACTTTATAGAGTCCTAAAATCATGAGGGGCATGGAGAGGGTGAATAGCCAAGGTCTTTTCCCCAGAGCAGGGGAGTCCAAAATTAGACAGCACAAGTTTAATGTAAGAGGGTAAAGATTTAAAAGGGACTAGAGGGGCAACTTTTTCATGCAGAGGGTGGTAAGTGTATGGAACATACTGCCAGAGGAAGTGGTGGAGATGGGTACAATTACAACATTTAAAAGGCATCTGAATGGGTACATGAATAGGAAGGGTTCAGAGGGATATGGGCCAAAATCAGTTAAGGATATTTAGTTGGCCTGGACTAATTGGACCAAAGGGTCTGTTTCCATGCAGTATAACTCTATGAGGTGACAGGAGAGGTTGGGAGGGAGAGCCTTTCATGATTACCACAGTTGGTGCAGGAATTGAACCCATGTTGTTGGCTTCACTATATTACAAACCAACTGTCCAGCCAACTGAGCTAACCAAGGCCCCAGTTATTTTCTAGTAATCATAATTGTTTAGAACATTCCTAAAATACTGATATAAGAAATGAGCACTTCTTACATAGCCTAAGGATTTTGCTCCTCTTGGGATGCCAGTTACAAAATCTAAAGGAAAAAAAGTTTAACAACACATTAAAATCAAAATTGCTATAACAAAGTAAATTAACATAAGCACCATAGAATGTTTGCATACTAACATATTACACCACAGAATGACAGTATATAAAGACTTGGCTCACAATCACTCATTTAATCTCCTGCTTCTATCTGACAACACACATGTTCAGGCATAGTCCCACCACTGCCAATTTTACTTCTTGATATATCTAACAGGTCACCGAGTCTAGAAGAAAGCCCAAGTTGTTCAATATTTTAAACTTTCATACTTGTAAAAGAATGGACATTCTCAGTGACACAGAAATCATTTTACATAGTAAAGGAAAAGTGTAATTAAAGTGAATATTAGTCCATTCAAAAGTGAGAATGGGGACCTAATAATGGGAAACAAGAAAATAACAGAAGTGTTGAACAAGTATTGACTGAGATACTGAAATGTATTGATTACGTATCATCCAAAATTATCTGGATTCAGGAAAGGTCCCAGCAGATTAGAAACGAAAAAATGGAACACATCTGTTCGAGAACATAGGGAGACAGAATACAGGAAGAAAGAAACAGTCCAAACTATCTAACATCTGTGTTGCGGATAACGCTTGAATCATTGAGAAGAGAATCGCGGGACATGTAGAAAATCATATTATAACCAAATACAGTCAACATAGTCTTGTGAAAGGAAAACTGCGGTTGGCGAATTTCTTGGAGTTCTTTGTATTTGGACTTCCAAGAGGCATATCAAAAAGTGCCATGTGAAAAGTAAACACATGAGCTCTTATTATTTGGAGTAACATTTTATGCGCTTGGGCCAACATGTTAGCATGGTTAGAAGGCTGTTTGGTTAATAGGAAGCAGACAATCTGAATAAATGGGGGTTTTCCATTTGGCAAACTGTGGACGTGCATATAAACATATAAATTAGGAGCAGCTTTGGACCATTCGACTCCTCGAGCTTGCTCTGTCATTCAATAAGATAATGGCTGACCTGATTCCTACACATTCCCACCTGCTTCCTATTAGTTTTCACTCCTTTGCTTGTCAAGAATTTTTTTTTTTAATTCCCTCATGGAACGTGGGTGTCACTGGTTAGGTCAGCATTTATTGCACATTCCTAGCTGTCTTTGAGAAGTTAATGGTGAGCTGCTTTCTGGAATCCTGTGGTCCTATTTACCTCTATTTCAAGATATTCAAGGACTCTGTTTCTACAAGTTTCTGTAACTACTAGATTGCCACAGGGATCAGTGTTGGGCCTCAATAATTACCAATCTGTATGAGTGACTTAGAAGGAAAGACAGAGTGTATGCTTCCTAAATTTGCTCATGACAAAGATAGGTAGGAAAGAAAGTTATGTGGTGAACAACACGAGTCTGCAAATGGATATAAATAGATTAAATGACTGGGCAAAAATTCAACAGATGGAGTATAAATGTGAGAAAACTTCTCCACTTTTGCCAGGAAGAACAGAAAAGCAGAATATTATTTAAATAAAGAGAGAGCATAAGGGGGATCTGGCTTTTCTGATGCATGAAGCTAGCTTCCAGTTATAGCAAGTAATTAGGAAGTCAAACAAAATGTTGACCTTCATTTCAAGCAGATTAATGTTTAAAAGTAGAAGTGTTGATACAGTTCTATATGGCCTGAGGAAACCACAACTACAGTGCTGTTTGCAGATTTGGTCTCCTTTCTTCAGGGAAATAACTGCATTTGAAGCAGTTCAAGGAAGGCTCATGCCATCGATTCCTGGGATGAAGGGGTTTTCATTAGTTACATTTCCCTTACCACTAAACAGAACAATGCATTGCCATTGAATCTACCCCAACATCTTCCTGATGTTAGGGTGAGGGCAACTATCTGGTGTCGTAAGTCATTAAAACAAAGGTGTTGTTACCTTCCCACTGTCTTTAAATATCCAGAATCTTCACTTACCTTCTATGGAATCTTTGCTAAAGTTTCCCACAGCAACTGAATAGCCTAAAAGGAAATGGCAATGTTTAGAAGATTGGTCCAAATTGATGAGTGAATGGTGATAAATTTACAGTCTTTGATATGCAAACAATTCCCATATGATGAACCTATTGTCTGCACAATCAACATTGTGCTCGGACCCATTTCAGGCTCCTCTCGATAACTAGGCTTCAAATATGACAGTTACTCTAAGGGATATTTGCTACAGAAATATTACAAATCCATCAACTGTTCATTGGGAGATCAAACATACAAAATCACAGATGAGAAAGACTGTTACACATTACACTTTTTCTGATATTATCATTTTAAAACTCTCAATCATCAAATTGGGGGCAAATATATGTCTTACTTATGAACACAATAATATTTCCATTATTCAGTACAAAATCAAAAAGGTAATCTTAAGAAATACAGGGAAAACTGCCCCACTCAGTCCCCCTCTCCAACTGCTAAATAATGCCTATTTTTCTTGATGGTGTTAGTTTATCTGGAGGACCAGGGTTTGGAGGGGGGAGGGGGGGGGGAGGGGGTGCATGGAGAGGTTCCAGCACCAGCCATGGCCTACATTACTGTGCTTCGGATTTCTGGAGCTGCCAGCATCCGCTTGGATAGCTACTCACATTAGGGTGGCAGTATTTCCTCTGGCACTGAAGTTCTGGCAGAAAGCGATCTGGCAGTCAATCACCGGAAGGTCCAGCATGCTTTCTCACCCCTCCTCAGTCCCAAATAAAATGAAACCTCAAATGTGTCCTTGAAGTTCAAAAGATTTTCTTTTATAACTTGGCACAATGAAATTTTGTTTTGATGTTCTGCTGATTTCAATCCAAATCCTACACCAGATGCAATACTGGCCTTTCCTGCCTGTCTTTGCAACATGTTCCAGCAGCTATCAATTCTAACAAAACGTCAAATTAACTTGCTGTAAGATCTTCATTTTGAAATGATTTTAAATTGTATAACAAGTTCAATAAACCCATGTTGTTAAGCTCAATCATGTTTGTTCCTGTCGCACTATTTGAAAAGTAAGGCCCGACTTACCAAGGTAGCTGTCATCAAATGCAGCATTCGCTCCACGGGTTGAAATTTGTTGGGGATACGTTGTGATAATCTCTGATGAATTGTACATTGTCACAATTTCCTGAATTTCATCAGAGATTAACTGACCTGCAGAATTATAAAAAAGTGAACAATATACAAAAATGCTTCAGCACTACATCAAAACAGCTACAAAATCTAATTCAATACTTAATATGATAAATCTGTACTAATAGCTACAGTATTAGTTGAGAAAAACATAGTTTTCTCATGATTTTTTCAATGTTAGGTTAAATTTTAATATCATGCCTCAAGCATCAAAACAAACCAAAGGAGGCCAATAGTAAATAGTCAAGAAAACAATTAGTTTAGGTCTACAACGCATACATGCACAATGTTTTATTATAACAAAGCAGAATTGTAGTTTTACCTTGCCAATAAAAACTTCCAGGTCCCCCAAGAACCACTCTACCAGCCTGTAATTTGTGAAGGAATAAAACCTATGAGACTTGATCTTTTAAATAGCTATTATCATGTGGTATTATACATTTAAACACTCCTGGCAGGGCATACGCCATATTGTCCCAGGCAAAGGGAGTTTTATCATCTGAATATGGGTTCAAATTTATGGAAGTGACATTGTGACGAATACTCTCAAATGTAGCACTTAACCTGCAAACAAAATTTAAATCAACTGGACTGTAAAATGACTCAGTCAATAAATGACGAGAAATTTCCAAATGCAATTCTTGGAAGATGCCATTTTAGTTAATATGAAGAATGAAATCAAATTTTTCTTAGAAATAAGACAAGATGGTAAACGATGCAAATAAATTACTGACAGATTCTGTGAGATGTCTGTGCAAACCCACTGCTGGTAATTAAATTTTGAAAAGTTTGCAGAGTCAAAACAAATGCTTGATGAGGACATAGAAAAATATTGAGACAAAAAAAAAAGTGGCTGCAGGAAGGAAACTGTTCCAGAAAGGAAGTCAATGCAGACATAAGCTTTCGTACACAGACAAATCATTAAGAAAAAAACACCATGAGAAAGTAACACATGTAAGGCAATTTATATGTACATGGCAAATATTGCTCATAGTTATTTGAAAGAATCATCTATGCTGATGGGTCATAAACATCTAGAGAAAAGATACACTGCATTTTACGGGCTTAATCAGATTTAGCCAAAACACATTTAAAATAAAAAGCACATTCTCTTCCTACCATTGTAAAGTCAATGCTGAAACCTCCCTGACAAAATCCTTGACCATCAGCTCCAGTTTTACCTTAGAAAAAGAAAAACATGAGGCACGAGTTATTGTTGAGATATGCTTTTAAAATGATTTCATATTGCTAACATTAATTTTTCACTGGAAGGGCAGGGTAACATGAACAAGAAACTGCCATCTTCTAGATAAAGTTAGGTCAGATCAGCAGCTAAAATATTGCAAATTTGAAAAGTGAACCCAAGTCACCACAAAATGTCCCACTTCCAATTTTAACAAACAGCCATCACAGAAGGCAGTTGGTCAAAAAATACCTTTTAAAGCTCGGTGCCTATTTCCATTTCAACAAGGTTTCTATTCTTAGATTTCTGGGGTAAAAGAAAACTGGAAAAAACTAGCAAAGTCTCTTATGAACCATGAGGAGCAGGACTGTTGCTCCAGGACTAACATCCTCACTTCTTCTCCTCCCCACCTCCTCTGCTTTCCCTCACCATGCCAGAACTCCACAATTCTCAATTTCCTGCCTCTGGAACAACTAAACAATTTCATGTGCATATAGACAGCTAGATAGGTAATGGCAATATGTCACTCCCATCACCAGATCCAAGATTATGTCTTAAATGGAGACCTCCAATAGTTGGCCACACACACACTAAAAAGTTTAAGCTGTGAGTAAAAGAGAAGACGTGCTACACTGTCAGAAGTGCCATCTTTCTGCGGAGAAGTTAAACAAAAGGCCGAGTTTACTTTCTCAGGGTGATACAAAAGATCTGTTATACTATTTCAAATACAGGGGGTTCTGCCATAACACAATAGTTGTATTCCTGTGCAACATCACGTTTTAGAAAATTACACTCTAGAAATAACAGGGCCTATTGCAAAAGTGGGTCAGACCACCAAAGAAATATCACTCAAAAATCACTCAAAAGCCTAACACAAATGATAGCACAGTTTAAATAAATATTTAACTCATATCTAATAATGGGATAAAAGTAAATTTAACACCATATCTTGAAAAAACGTCAAGATGACTTGATGGGGGAGGAGGATTTGAGGTTGCTCTGTTGTTAATGCAGGATCTGAGAGTTGTCATCATCATAATCACCACCTTCAAGGGCAGTTGTGGTTACAGGGTTAGGGAGAAAAATAGTTAATCCAGAAATGGATGGCTATGGTTCGTTGTCTTCTGACTGTTTCTTGGTGGTTGGCTTAAAAAAAATCATCCAGTTTTTGCTACTTTGCCCTTTTTCTTCGCTCATGAAGCTGTTCATAGGGTGCCAAATAAGATCTTATTCCACGAACTGCTACCCTGTTGTGTTCTGCATTTCAAGTCTTGTCCTCTCACAGCTGCAACTGGTTCTTAATTTCCCTCAGGAAAGAAGACAAAACAGAAGTGGAAAGCTCTCGTGGTGCTACATCCTGAATTTCATCTTCTTCATCTCCAGCTTCCACTTTCCCCTCAGCGA
The DNA here is from genome assembly GCF_021869965.1 of Rhincodon typus. Classification (NCBI taxonomy): domain Eukaryota; kingdom Metazoa; phylum Chordata; class Chondrichthyes; order Orectolobiformes; family Rhincodontidae; genus Rhincodon; species Rhincodon typus. The sequence continues at coordinate 35,286,813 of NC_063338.1, forward strand.
CAAGTTGTTGCAGATCAGCTTTACAGAGGTCTTAACAGTGGGACTCAAGCAGCATCTTGAACATTCTCACTCTCCACTTCTTCAAATCCAACTTACTTTGCACGATCAACACAATGTTCTTTGATTCTTGGGAGCTCCTCTGACCGATCTAAGGTTTTAAAATCTTGAAAAAAATCTGGGAGAAGCTTCTAACAAACTGCATGCAAGCACTCCTTACTGACATCACCCCAGGCCTCCACGATAATGTCAATTGCATTCTTGATGTTAAACCTATTCCAAAATTGAAGAGCACTGTCCTTATCCCCCTCAGTGGCTGCAATCAGCCTCTTAAATGTGCACCTTAAACAATAAGCTTTAAAAGCTGTTATTGCACCCTGGTCCATGGGTTGAAGGAGAGAGGTTGTGTTTGGGGGTAGAAATAGCACTTAGATGTTTTCAGGAAGCTCACCAATGGTGGGAGGATGGCTTGGTGCATTATCTAGGAAGAGGAGAATTTTGAAATCCACATGCTTTTTTTTCTGCAATACCTTCTAAAAACTCTTCCAAAACATCAACAGTAAAGTCACCGATGGAATTGTGTTATAGCCAACACAAGTTTGCATTTTAGAAATGGCGTCCCCTATTCATCAGTCTCATTATAGCCAATTCACATTGCCGGATCACACGTTATAGCAGAACACCGGGTAGGATATCACCGTTGCCCAGGCCAACATTCTTTAAATCAACAACATTTTCATTATCACACAATGCATTGTTTTAAATTTATTCTTTCACAGGACATAACAATTGCTGGCTGGCAGCATTTATTGTCTATCCTAATTTGCCTTAGAAAGGTGGTGGCGAGTTGCCGTCTTGAAGTATTGGAGCCGAGGTGGGGTAGGAACACCTACAGTGCAGTTAAGTTGTGAGTTCCAGGATTGTGTCCCAGCGACAGTCAAGAAGCAGTAACGTAACTCCAAAATAGTTTCTTTGTAAGGGATCTTGCAGGTGGTCGTGCTCCCAATCATCTGTCCATCTTGGATTGAGGTTGCAGTTTGAAAGCTACTACCTAAGGACCCTTGATGAGTTGCTGTGGTGCATCTTGTAGATGGTACACATTGCTGTCACTGTGTGTTGCTAGTGGAGAGAATAAATGTTTAAGGTCATGGGTGGGGTACCAATCAAGTGGGCTGCTTTGTCATGGATGGGGTCCCGCTCTTTGAGCATCAATGGAGCTGCACTCATCCAGGCAAGTGAAAAAGTTTTCAATCACTCTCCTGAGTTGTGCCTTGTCAACATATTTTGGATGTCAGCAGGTGAGTTATCTACCACAGAATTCTGAGCTTCTTAACTATTCCTGTAGCCACAGTAATTACGTGACTGGTTAATGATAACTCCCAGGATGTTGAAAGCGTGGGATTTAGCAATAACAATTCCATTAAATGTCATGGGAAGGTGGTTAGATTCTGCCTTGCATTTGGCTGGTGTGAATCTTTTGACCAGGTCTTACAGCCAATGAACATGGACTCCCTCAGTATCTGAAGAGTTGCAAATGTTGTAGAACATTGTGCATTCAACAGCAAACACCCTCAATTCTGACCAAATGAAGTAAGCAAGTCACTGATGAAGCAGCTGAGGATTCTTAAGCTTAGGATGTGAGAGGGTTTGTCATAAACAAATTTGCTTGTGTTTACTATATTAAAATAGAAGCTTTTACTTTGAAAGGGCTTCATTTAGCTGTGAAGTGCTTTGGGACACACTGAGGTTATGAAAACATCTACATAACTGGATGTCTTTTTTTATATAACAGGACAAAATTCCTGATCTCAGTCACAGTTTAGCATCAGAGCAGTGTTCAACTGTTGCCAACCAAAAAGAATTGGGATTATACTGGGCTGCACTCATGTCCCTCTTAGAAGTCCATGAACAAAAAGCTGGTCAATACAACTGATTTGAATGAAGGGCAATTTGGTGCTGCAGAACCTCCATGTGGGTGAATGTTGCTTCTGTACTTTTCCAAAGAAGTAGTTTGAAACATTTCTGATTGGGCCTAATAACATCTGTTAGTGCTTAAAAGAAACTGCACTATGTATTCAATCAAATAATTTGTTATAGACTCAACTTTCATTTGTGAAGAGCCTATTCACATGGGGATCAGATGAGATAACTACCGTTACATGGGAATGCAAGCAGGGAATTTGACCCTAATGACCAGAGATTGCAACTACAGCTGAACATTTTATCTTGAAACCATCATAACACTGCAGTATACTAGGTGCAAATAACTCTCAGCAATTTTGGCAGCTTACTTGTTTTTTCCATAAAAGTCGATGGGAATACTTTTAAAGCAAATTTTGACATTAATCACGAATGATCCAGTGCTAATTAACTATTAAATTGCAAAGTAGAATCAAGCAGAATGCAGGCAGTTAACAATCCAAGTTAAAATGATTACTTCTTTACTAGTTTAACTGTGTTTCAATGACTATTTCAAGTCAGCTCCCATAAGATGGATGAGTGGGAACAAGATGGGCAAAATCTAACAAAAAAAAGTATACCCCACACCCACTGCCTTCCATCACTGCAGCCAACTGTTACAAATGGATGCCATGTTGATTTCTTGCACTGACAAGTTCAGGAGCCTCATCTATTCAGCAGTTATTTTTCATACAAAGAATAACTTCTATTAGCCCTAAATACACACTTTATTTTCCAACATTTTGAATCCATAGGCCATTACAAATTTTCAAGACCATATATTAGGCAGAAAATACAAGTAAGACAGTTGGAAGAGAGAACTTAAACTGAAATGTGAAGTCCCATTAGGAAGTTTTGTTTTGCATGTGCTTTCCAGCCACTGACATTGATGGAAAATTATTGTCTACGCACTCCTGAATTTCTAAGGAGCTGCTGACAGAATGGCTCACCTCAATCATGCATTGGACCTCAAAGCCTTACCTCCATAAGATTTAACAAGTAATAAAGCGTTGCTAGTGTTTAAAAAAGTTCACATTCACTAGAAATATAACAGTAAAAATGTTTCTGACCAGCTTTTGAAATTGGCTTTAATAAAGGATCCTCTTGGTCATAATCAACTTCTCAAACAGGTTTGGTGTTTATGCAATGATAGAAAATCAGCAATTGAATTCTAAAGTAGTATCCATGAAGGTGTAGTGAAAAGTCATCCTCCAACTAACCTGATCGACATGGTGCATATTCCACTATCTTTTCCCCATCTGCAAGGAAGCAGGTACCCACTGGTTCACGCTCTTGGCGACTTAAGGTTCTCCAATGATAACGAGGAGCACAAGCCTGGACAAACACAAATATAAGTGAAGGCTAGGACACTCCAGCACTTCATTATCAATAAGCTAAGCAACATCCAACTTTAGGTTCTTAACTTGAATATTACACAGCAGTAATTCTATAAGTGGAAACATTTGACAGCAGAATACTTTAAAATATTTTTACAAACAAATGGATGCCACACAAAGGAAACCTCCTCAACTGTAAGGCAGCAATGTATTTTTTTTAAATGATTTATCTTCCTTCAAAAGGCACTATTACTGATGGGGTAAGAGAGAAGTACTGAAATCTATGTTTCCTTCTTACTGTCTGTAAACATTAGGCTTTTGAAAAGGAAGATGTGTATATTTCTTCACCTAAAAGTGCATGGACAATTTCAATAACCAGCAATAAAACTGTTTCACAAGTTTTAAGTAAAGAAGATTATATCCTCATATGCTCATCCCAAGAATCTAATGCTACGTCACTCATTGTCACAGTTACACATAAACACAATCAAGGAATATACAGTTGAATAGAATAGTGTGCGGTTGCAAGTTTAAACTGAGTTACTCATAACCCAAGGGATTGGCCTGATCTAGAAAAGCCCCTCTTGCAGGTTTGATGAATAAGATGCCTAAACCCTTAATGTGTAGTTTAGGAAGGTAACATACCACACATCATAAAATATTCAATTTCCAAATATGGTGCTGGCCTTAAGTTGAACGACCACTGCCTGGCTTATTGTTTTATGGTTTGAAGACATTTCCGTCTTTGGTTGGGAGATGGCTGCATCTCCTGGCATTTATCAAAATGATATTCAAGTAAGCAAATGGGTTTTGGGAGGTCTCAGGAGTTGAGTACTTACATCTGCAATGTGGTTTATTGTCCTTCTAATACAGTGGGGCTAGTTTTGAATTCATCAAAAGATAGAAAATAGGAGCAGAAGGAGCTGTTGCCCTAAAAGTCCCCAATGTCTCCAGGTCACATGAAGTCTCATGGCATCAGGCTAAACAAAGTCAAAAGGCAAGGAAACCTTCTGTGGATAACCAGCTAACATCCCCACATCAGCTGATTAATCAGGACTCCTCAATGCTAAACAGCAATTGGAAGAAGACTGAAGGCAGTAATAACACTAATATACTCTGGATGGGAGACTTCAATATCATCGCCAAGAGTTCCAACACTGAATTAACTGAACGAGTCCCAAGAAGCGGAGCTGATAGACTGCATCTACTGCAGTTGACAACAAAAACAATATGTGGAAAATCTACTTGACATCGTCCTCACCAATCTACCACCAATCGTTTAATTCCAAATTTTACTGAATTCAAATTTCACTGTTGAACCCATGTCTCCAGGGCATTAGCCTGGGTTGCTACAAGTCCATTATCACTATGCCAACAGCACTCCCACTTACGAGAAGTCGAGTCACAAGTCAGCAAGACTCCTTTGACACACCTTCCAAACCAATAACCTCTAATGACTAGAAGATGAAGGGCAGCAGGTACATGGAAACAAGCAGGTAGATAAAAAGGAACCAGTAATTATAATACATTTGAATTTCCAAAAGGTGTTGTACTGGGTACTGCACATAAATCTGCCGCATAATGTAAAAGTTGATGGTGTTGGGAATAGCATATTAACATGGATAAAGGATTGGCTAACGAATAGAAGACAGAGTTGACGTAAAGGAGATATTTTCAAGATGATAATCTGTAATTAATGTTGATACACAGGGTGAGAGCTGGAGGCGCAATTATTTACAATATATATTAATGACTGGGATGACAGAAGCGAATATACTATTGCCAAGTTTGCAGACGACACAAAAATAGTTGTGAAAGCAAGTTTGACTATAACACAAAAGTCATACCACGAGATATGACGACAGATTAAGTGAATGGGCAAAACCATGGCAGATTGAATATAAGGTAGGAAAACATGGCAGGAAGATTAGAAGAGCTGAAATAGTATTTAAATGGAGGAAGACAGCAGCACAGAGGGATTAGAGGTTCCTTGTACATGTATCAAAAATACTAATTTCCAAGTTCAGCAGGTAATAAGGAAGGCAAATGGAATGTTGGCCTTTATTTGAAAGGGAATGGAGTATTAAAAATAGGGAGGTTTCAGTAAAACTACACAAAGTGTTAGTCAGACCATGCCTGGAATACTCGGAATAGTTTTGGGTCTCTTATCTAAACGGAAAGATAAACTGGTATTGGACAGTCCAGAGAAGATTTACGGGGTTATCCTGGGCATGGGGGGGTGGGGGGATTTTCTGATAAGGAGAGGCTTAGTTTGTACTTATTAAAATTTGGACGAATAAAAGGATACCTTATTGACATGTACAAGATTCTGAGGGGGGGTTGACAAGGTCGATGTGGAGAGGTTGTTTCCCTCTGTAGGAGCATCTAGGAGGGAGGGCAATATACAGAGGAAGGGGTCACTCACTTAAGACAGAGATGAGGAAGACATTTTCTCTCCAAGGATGACGAAACTGAAATTCTTTACTGATTAAGGCTGTCAAGACTAGTCATTGCGTATTTTAAAAGCCGAAGTAGAGTTGGAATCAGAAGGAAAATCATGGGTAACAGGGATAAAGCAGAAAAAAGTGAAGCTGAGGATTATTAAATCAGCCACAATGTCACAGAATGGTGGGAGACTTGGTGGCCGGAATGGATCACTTCTGTTCCTATATCTTATGGGAATACCACCACCTGCAAGTTCCCCTCAAAGCAACAGAATACCCTTATTTGGAACTACATGGCTGTCCCTCCGCTGTTGCTGGGTCAAATTCCTGGAACTCCCTTTCTAACAGCACCATCCCTACATCCCAAGGATTGAAGTGGTCTAAGAAGGGAGCTCACCACTAACTTCTCCAGGGCAATTAGGGATGGGTAATAAATGCTGGTATAGCCCATGACCACAACACAGGGATTTTTTGTTTTAAAAAAGCTTCTGCTCCGTTTTGCTGTTGCCACGTAGACTCAGAAGCATTTCCACTGTAGCCCCATACTTAGCACCTTTTGCACAGAGAGGTCACGTTACCCCTTTGGCCCCCATGAAAGTGTGCCACAAATTTTAGCAAATTCAAGAATCATCAAAACATCTCAAAGCTCATGTCAAATGTTACTTCCAGACAGTTTGTCGTAGAAAGAATCCCAAAAACATTATCTTCGCTGTAAGCTGGGTGCACAGCTCTTTAAATAATACTACACTGCAAGTTCTAGCTTCATGCTCTTGTTCGCAGTCTGAACAGCAAAGAAGCTGTCTACACATTCATTGACCAAATTTGGAATTCTGGCATCATACTGTCTATTCAAAGTTTTCCAGCCTATGCATAGGATGCACATACTTGGACCCTTCTTTTCATAGCAATGTGGCATAAGCTGCTGGGAAAGTAACCGGCTGCTCACAGCTGACAGGTGCAGTGTCACCATAATGTTGCAATATTGTGCCATTTGTCCTCACAAGGGGCACTCTGATGCTAAAGTAACGTATGTCTGTGGCAGGGGAATTTTTAAGGGCGCAGACAAGCAGGGTTACATTCTCTTCCACACAACCTGTCATGGATCCAATAACAGGAAGACTGCTCAGCTATGTTGTAATAGCAAAATGAACAGGATAATTCACTTCATTAGTCTCTTCCCAAACGTTTTGGAGGTAAATGATTCATTGATAATTCCATCGAAAGCCACCTACACATTCCTGTTCAGTTTCAGTTCCGCCAGATCCGTTTGGACTCCAGCTTTAACCCAAACACAGAAGCAAGAGCTGAATTCTGGGAAATTAGGGTAGCTGCCCACAACCTAATGGTATAATTGCTCTCAGTTTGACATTCAGACTGATCCAAGTGAAAAGTGATCAAAATCTTCACTGACAAAGAAAAAACAATTCAGAGTTCTGGAATTGATCATTGCAGCTCCTGGACATGACTTCAGAAGTTTCTCAGAGAAGCATCCTCAGCTTTGATTTGTGATATGTTTCAGTACAATATTCCCTCCATCAAAGATTGGGAATGAAGCTGTTATCTGACAAAACCATTCTATTCACAATTCCTTCGAAAAATGAAACAGTCCATGTCAGCCTACAGCAGATCTAATAAGTGACAAGTCATAATCACGCCCATTACAAACAATCTCTATCAAGAAATAACACAATTGTCTGGTAAATATCCGTGATGCCACTAGGAATCTCACACCCATCCCAATCAATATCCTGGGGAATACCAGTGGCCAGAAATAGGACTAAAGATATCAACAAAATTATTGGAACAGATATACAAAAGCTAGATGCTCTATTTTGAACATTTCAACTATGGACCCAATCATTATCCTCCCTCCAAAGCCTCTTCTCCATTTGCAAGATGGAATATTTTATGGCTAATAACAAAGGTGGAATTCACTTATATACTTTAATGTAAATATTGAACTTCCTGCCACAGCGGTTGAAGCAGAAGGGATGGGTTTGATGTATTTGTGAAGGAGCAAAGGGAAAATAGGAGTGAAGCTTAAGAAGTAGGAATTAGAATGGTAAGAGGATTGGATAGAGTATAAACGCCAACATAAAGCAGTCTCATCATATTTCCTGTAATTCTGCATCTTAACACATCCAGACAGAATAACAGTTAAGCAGTTGAACACCTTCCAAAAGACAGAACATGATGATCAATCAGCACCACTGCCACTAGACTCAACATCAACTTCCACCCACCCACACCTGCATTATCGCGACTGTAGTATATTCTATTTTGAGGATGCACTTCAAAGTTCCTCTTTATTTTCATTCACAAGAGGTTGGTGTCATTGACTGGCCAGCATTTATTGTCCATCCCTAATTGTCCTAAAGGGTATTAGTGAACAAGATTGATTTTTCTGACAATCGGCGATGGATTCATGGCCATCATTTGACTCTTAATTCACGATTTTTTGGTTGAATTCAAATTCCACCATGTGTCACGGTGGGATTTGAAACTGGGTCCCCAGAACACATCCTGAATCTTTAGGTTAACTGTCCAGCAATAATACAACTAGATGTCACCTTCCCATCGCTTCTATGATATCTACCACACTGGGAATACCATCATCTCAAAGTCATAATCCATTCTGACATGCATGTAAACCATCATTCTGTCATGATCAACGGATAAATATCCTCACATTTCATCCATAATACCATCATTTCAGAACCACTTCAGCAAGAGTTGCAGCACATCAAGACAGTAGCTCACTACTGCCGTCTCAGGGCAACTAGTGATGATACATAAATATAGACATGCCACCCACACACAATGATCCCAAGATTAACCCCGGTGTCTCTCCTAATTAAATTCTCAGTTATGGTGGCAATAGGTGAATGGAATGGAATATCAAGCAGGAATCCTACTGATGATTGCTATTGAACGATACATGTTGGCACATATATCTATGTGAAAAATTCCCCTCCTTCCCTGCCTGTATGATTGAAGGTATTATTTTTCTCATTTAGTCTCATGTAAATCATTTAGACATCAGATGGTGTCTGGCATCCTCAAAAACTGTACGTGAGCAGCAAAGTATAATGCTGAAGCATAAGGTGGACAACAGAAGGTAAGTCAATCAGAAAAAGGAGGGAAGCTTTAACTTCAAAATCACTCTTTCAAATAATTCTAAAGTTCTAATATAACCTTTAAATTAATTAAGTCCCAATGCTTTACACAACTTCTCAGATGCCAGTGCAGTTTAACAGCATCACTTGCCATACATGTTGTTTATTTTAAATGTAACCAAGAACAGGAGTTAAGCAATGGTTAAGTAATTTCAGATGTACATAAACATTCAATAATAACACTATCAAATGAATGCCTCACTCACCAGAATTTTGTTGCCCTGAGTTCTCACGGATGCTCCAAACCATTGATAGGATTTAAATTCCAGCAGATCATCTGGGCTTAGAAATCTGTTACCTGCAGGAATATAAATACATATACATATTATGTTTAGAAGTCATTAAAATTCTTGTGCACGATATTGAAACTCAAAATTCCCTCCATGGTTATGAACTTTACAGATAATCCAAAAGGACAACTTTATATTCAAGGATACAACACCTTTAATTATTTCGTTCCAGAAGATTGGTGTTGCACACCACAACCTAAACATCATGAGACACATCACAGAGACATTGCAAAAGAGATATTAAGACAGATGAACAGTCAAAGGTTTTATCCAAGAGGTATGTTCTAGTGACTAAGGAATGGAGGAGGGATTGAAATTGGAGATGATCAAAAGGCAGGACTTGGGAATAGCTTAGATTTATTTACTTGTCATATGTACTAAGTATAGGAATACATAAGTACAGTGAAAAGTGTACAAAGTTGCCAATCACTGGCACCGACCTGGTTACAAAAGCCAGAATTAAGAGATTTAACACAGCCAAGGTAAGCAAGAAATGTCCAGATCTCAGAGGCCCAAGTTCCATCTCCACAAAAGGTGCAGGCACCGCTCCGATCGCTAGGACACCCAGGAGGCTGCCGCCGCCACCATGTGAAAGGTCCGGTCTCGCCACTGCCACCGCCGCCTCACCGGCCCGCTCTCGCCACCGTCGCCGCCACTCCAGCCCACACTCGATCTGCCATCACTGCAGGACATGGCCAGTGTGCTCAGCTCCTGCCATGCAGTTCCCAGTCACAACCAGACTCCTTGAGCAAGTAGTTAAAAGGGCTGGGTGGTGGGGGGGGCAATAGAATTACTGCACAGAGGAGCAAGAAGAGAAAAAGAAAGGGAATCGGCGAGCAGAGTAGAGCTCTGAATGCAGCGACTTACCCTGCTGCCATCCTATCGGATAGAGCTTGGAGGATGGCAGGTATCTTGGACAGATGGGAGGAGATTACAGAATTATATAGGGACCACTCCATAGAGGGATTTGAAAATAAGAATGAGAATTTAAAACTCAAGGTACTATTTAATCAAGAGCAAATGCAGGTCAGCAAATACGAAGATGATGGATGAATAGCATTTGGTGCACTTTAGGACATAGGGAAACGTTTGGATGACTTCAGGTTCATGGCAGGTAGAACAGGAGAGGCTCGGCAAGAGTGTATGAAATCTGGGGATTGTAAAGGCATACTTAGCAGAAGAATTGAAGCAAGGGCAGAGCAAACTGTCATGGATTTCAAAATCGGTGGTCTTAAGAGACCACATAGAGGCATGATGAATGCTCATCTCAGGTTCAAATACGACACTATGAACAGACCATCCTCAGACAGCTGCCAGGGAGAGGATGGATGCAGAGTTTGTCTCTTCCCAATATTTAAATGGATGAAACTTCTACTTCTTCTGTCCAGTACTAGATGTCAGAAAGGCAGTCTCACAATTCAGAGAAAGAGGGAGTGGTTGGGTGGTGGGCGATAGAAAGCTGGCAGCTTTCAGCATACATGTGGAAACAGGCTGTTGTGTTTTTAGATGATGTCATGGAGGATGATGTAGATAAGAAATTGCAAGGGTCTAAGGTTAGGTCCTTGAAGGAGGCACGAGAGATAATGGTTTAGGAGCAGGACGAGAAGTCATTATAGCTGGCTCACTGGCTATGATTGGATAGTTAAGAATGGAACCAGGCCAATACAGTCACTCCCAGCTGCACAACAAAAAAGGGGTTTGTTGGAACTGGATGGTGTGATTAACCGTGCCAAAAGCTATAGAAAGGACAAGATGGACAAGGAGGGATAGTTTAGCTCTGTCCAGTGCTAAATTATTGCTGCTATTTTAAGCATGCCTCAAAAGGCAGCCAATGCTATTCATCATTCATTTAGAACAGTTCACGAGCCTATTCTCAATGCCCCATAAAAACATCCTTATGGTTACCTGGGGCAAAGTAATTAATTCAACATAGCATTTATTTGAGACGAAGCTGTCTCAGTATAATCTTGAAACCACCTCGACCTAAAGAGCTTCTAATATATTTCAAGTAAAATGATTTAGCAATAAATTTTGTTAGTAGCACGTTAAAATTTAGATGATACACCTGATTCTAGTGAGAAAAAGCAGAAAACACAAATTGCCAAAATTAACAAACAAATTTTAACATCAAGCATTAAAATAGAAAGTCCCTATTGATAACTAAAAATAGACCACGGCTCATACAAAAGGCTGCTTTTTAGATTTTAGCCAACCACATAAAGACACAGCTTTGTATTACCATCTTGTGTAAATGATACTATCCTACAGATTATCACAGGTAATTGAAGCAACAATGAAAAATACAAAAACATTAAATACAATCATGATATTAGATTTGAAAAGTTGCAATAAAGCAGAAAAAAATTATAGTGTTCAGTAAACATTTTAAAATCAGTCATTTTGTTGCTATTACTAAACATTCGATCGGGATCTACACATAAAGCAATGCTCAATAGACTTCAATAACTCGATGACATCATTAGGCAATCAAACCTCAATTCACAATTTTCAAATGGCCCTGTTAGTTTAATTTTGACTGCCAAAGATGAACAATTCTTGGCATAAACTGAAGCTATCTAAACCATAGTACTTTGATGCTTCCTATCTTGACAAACTACTTACATGACTATTTCAACCTCCTCCCCACACTGTATCTTTGTAGTCCTCATCACTAATGTGCAGTGTAATTGTTTTATTGATCACAAAAACTTAAGGATTAATAGTGCCAGGCTATTAAAAACTCATCTTTGAGAGGATATTCCAAATTTAAGTAGTTGATTATCTTGTCACTTTTATAGTTTACCCGCCTTGGCTACCAATTTTCTGCACTCCCCTCAGAAAGTGTTAATTTGCTGCTTTAATGTAATTCCAGAACTGCCAACTGTGCTCCAGTATTATACCAAAATTACTACTTTCTCATGATTTGTGATAGTGAATATTGGAATCCTATCCAATCCAACTTTCACATATCCCAACTTCCCACATGGACTGTGCAATATGGAGTGGAAACTCCAGTTAGCATTCATTATGAATGAGGAAGAAAGTAGAGTATTGGTAGCACTGCCACCAAGTACCAGCTGAGATCAGCTGTCAACAAACTTGGAGTCTAAACTGGAAATTTTCTAGTCTGTGCGATTGCCCTGGATAAAATCACTGGGCCTCTTATTGAGTGAAGATTGTGTTTTTGAGCATTTGGATAAATAGATGAAGCGTCTCTTTGTCAACATTTGATCTTATTGAGGTTCCCCTCTTTCTTTGATGGATTTGTGCCAAGTTATTTAAGGTGTACTTGCTTCATGTGAGATGTTTTGAATTTTCTTTTAGATGTATAATAAGTAATTCTGCTTGTAGTAAAGGAATCGTTGGCTCTGCAATAAGATTTACACCTTTTCATCTCTGATACAAGGCTCCAGCTTGCACAGGAACTTATTGTTTTATTTTTTTTCAGCCAATTGGTGGTTTTAAAACATGCATCCTTAAGAATGTTTGATCAGTACAATCTCTGGAACATTTTAATGGTTTTTATGAATTATGGAAAATTCCTTTAATCAGCACTAAATTTAGGTCTAATTTCACATCACACAGTTAAAAAGGTACAATATTTTCAATGTGGACAAAAGGAACAGAGGGATTTTATTTGTGGCCTCCAGAATCATGGGCTCAATACTCTTAAAAAATGTACAGACGATTTCTTGATATCCTGAAGATCTTAACCTGCAACCTATAATAATAACTTCCATTTCTTCCACAGACAGGAGTGGCATTTTGGCATTCTCCTGTTATGAACGACATCAAGTGGTTAATAATTACGTCAGGATCATGCAGACATAAATCCAACAGAGTTAACATTTCAGGTTGATGAACTTTCTTCAGTTCTGAAGGAAGGTAATTGACCTGTAATAGAGCTTTTGATCTCTACAGAAGTTCTATGACCAGCTGAGTATTTGCAAAATTTCCTGCCTTTATTTCAGATTTTCAGCATTTGCAGTTTTTTAGTTTTGCACAGATATTGTGATTGAGGAACAAAAACAGAAGTTGCTGAAAAAGCTCAGCAGGTCTGGTAGCATCTGTGAAGAAAAAAAATCAGAGTTAACATTTCGGGTCTGGCGACCCTTCCTCCGAACGTGTTTCAATGGATTTAGGATTGCGCTTCAATGGATTTTCACAAAAAATTCCAGACAAATTAGAATCTTATGAGCTTTAAAAGTTATCTTAACACTGTGCATATCCCTTTCAGATGATGCAACATGTTCATTCAGTATTTGATAGTTTGATCCAAAGTATATGCTCAATGAGAATATTAGCGCCTGTCTTTTACTGTCAAAAGTTCTTTTCCTGAACTATAATTTGAGCATTATCAGCATTTTAATTTGAAAGTTCTGAAACTCTGTTTAAGCCACATGCTTAAGAGGTGTTTTCTGATTAATGTGAACCCTCAGTTATAATTTAAACACTTCTCTACTCCATTCCCACCTGCAGAAGTGATTGTCTCAGTATACGCTCAAACAGAATTTAAGACACAACAGGTATCAAAGTAAATCATCAAACATTCTTTTCTACTTTGTCTGGGCATGTTGGAATCTGCTCGGTCACTGAAAACCACACTCAAAGCACAAGTTCTACTGGGATTTTTAAAAATTAGCTATATTTAAATACGAATTACATCTTTTGTACTCTAGTTTTATTGTTCTCTTGCAATCCTCATGGATGAGCAAATTTACCAAATAACCCCAAATAACTTTATTTCCACCAAGATTCGACTTGTTGTAATGTTTACACTCAAGTGAGATCAAAAGGCAAACAATATTTGAAATAAGATAAATTTCACATTAAATAGTCAATACAAAAATACATCTTATGCAACCTTAAGCACAGCCAGCACTCTCCACACAAATGTGGCCCCAAGTGCAATTGCATACACTTTCCAACTCCGCCTCTGACAGTGGGATCTCTCACTTTCTCTCTCAAAAGATTTAGCCCTTGACTCATATCCACGGACAGCTGTATTTTAAATGAGGCAGGGCACAAAATATTCTCCCTACCCTACCAATGACTTTCTTTGAGGATTACTTGGTTTTTGTGATCTAATTTTTCTCCTACTTGTTCCATTATTAGATAATACAATCATATTGTGGCACTACCTTCTGCATGTGTTGAAAAGTAGGATACTTGGATTTGCACAGAAACTGTATAAGGAGGATTTATCAATATCTTCTGTAATTATCAACCCCGTTAAACTTAAAGCCTCATCATACAAGAAAAGCACTAATTTCATATCTAAATCGGCACAAGGCAAACATAAGTTAGCAAAGAGTTTGGTTCAAAATAATTGATATAAATCTCCACACAGGTGAGTTTACAGTAATGAATTTCCATCCTATGGGATTAGACAGTTACTACCCATTTTACTGTATCTCAGTTACTACCCATTTTACTGTATCTCAGTTACTTCCCATTTTACTGTATCTCAGAACTCAAATGCAGATTTAAATTTAACAATTAACAGTGTTCTAGCAATAACCTCCACTACAATTGTTTCCAAAGAACAGCATTTGAACATACGTAGCCTGAAGCTCAAGATATATATTCATCAATACTTCAGAGATTTCAATTTTTTCTTGTTCCTAATTAGCCGAGTGTTGCTTTGTTGGCAGGGTTGAGACTGTGTTTTTCCCATTTCACTTTGCAGCCTCCTTCTCACTCCCGTGTCCCCCTGCAGCCTTCCAACCTTCCACTGTCTCCTACCAGCAGCCTTGCAGCCATCCCCACCTTCTGCAATACTCTTAAAGCTAGCCCCATCCCCACTACCACCCAAAACTGGCAAAAAGGCTTCTTCCAGCTGTGATTATCCCACCCAGCTCTGGCAAAAGGATCACAGACATGCTCAGTGCAGGCATTTACACATTGAGCTGCTCTCCGCTTTGGCGATCACTAATTACATCTCTGACATGATTAGTGAACATATCAGCAACGAGCTGAGGAGTAAAGCAGTCTGTGATTGAAGGAGCAGCTCCTCATTCTAGCTTGTGGGGAAGTGGGAGGGCAGCTTTTCCCTGACTGGTTATTTCTAGGATTGAAATTCCCAAGACAATTTAGGAATTGCAAGGGTAGACAGTACAGTATTTTTTTTTCCTCTATTGACCTATTTTTCTAATTAACCTGTTCAGAGATGTTACTACATACTTCTGCAGCAGGTGGGACTGGAACCAGTCCAGGGGTAGGGACGGGCATCTAAAATTGGCACAAGACAACTATCATAAGTTAACAAAAGGTTTTGTTCAAAATAGTTGATGCACATCTACATACAAAAAGCCTTCACCCAATTCACAATGTCTGCAGACTGGTGAGATTAGAGCTCATGCATTTTCATCCCACAGAAACAGGCTGGGCACCCCTGTGTATTCAGAGCATGGATCCAAGATTCTCAGATGTGATAAACACTGAAAGCACAAAACTATGAACACACTCTCACTCATGCAATGTCTGTCCTGATAGTACAACTTTCCAGAGCTCTTTTTCACCAAACCAATTATCAATATCTAATTCAAAATCTAGACCTCTGATACAAAAGCCCAAACCTTTTAGTCTTCAATTTGGAGACCAGGTATATGACTGAAGTTGTGCATCATGAGTCCTGATGGGTGAATTTATGTGGGAATTGCCAGGAAAGACTACATTTCCTATGAACGATTTGCCTGCTCCCTGGGAGTCTCCAAAAGAGTCTCTAACTTTGAGATTTGAGACCTCAGGGAACACTGGACTGATTAAAACATGGTCTAACACCTAGGTATTTCCACAACTGACCCACCCAACTTCCAACTCACAACTGAGCTATTCAGTTGCTTTTTCAATTCAGTCTATTTTAGCTTAGTCATACATTGCTTCCTGAAATAACTGCAAGGAGGCAGTTATCCCATCACTAAGTCATCCCTTATTTACACGTGCACAGTACATAGGCTTTGACCAGACAGTTCAGAGCCAGACCCTAGAATGAAGAGACTCTCTGAATCTCCTGTTTTTATCTGTTTGCCGAGGCTCCCTGATTGTCCAGGTTAACAGCCCTAATCATGGATCTCATAGTCTTTGAGATCCACCTGATCCTCATTGCAATCACTACACTTCCCGAAGTGCTTCTAAAATTCTATTGTTTTTCTTTCTGCTCAAGAGAAAACTGATTTTTTTTGTATAGTGTGTGGCTGGCTGCTAAATGCTGTAGAATTTCTTGTGCCTTCATCTGTGTGCTGATGCCTTTTGTTCTCTTTGTGTTTGCCAGCCATAATGCTTTTTATGTTTACTTCCTGTTGTTACTGCATCCAGGTCAAGGGTTGCCACGTCAAACAGGCAAGTATTTCTTATCCAAAAAAATTTCCAAACTTTTACAAAAAGGTCTTAACAAGTATGTTGAAAAACAATTATTGATTTGGTAGACATTTTAAAAACAAATTTTACACCTTCCTTACTGTACTGTACTGTTTCTGAGTAAAATATCAAAACACTTTCTTAATAAAATTACTCATCCATCAGGAATGTTAGCTCTTTCAAGAAACTCACCAATGTACTATGAGAAAAATAAAGAAAAAAAGGACGGAATGTTCAACATGTGCTGACCAATTCCATCCTCGAAGTAAAACCACTTGAAAAGGATCCTCATGCTTTTATTTCCTGACTAGGAATGGCAACAGCTGTTTACTTGCTACTGACTTACTTACTTTTATTCATTATCACTAACTGATAAAATCCTTTTATTTTCAGGACTTCCATAGCTCCACACATTTCAAGTACGTATTCAACTGCCCTTTGAAAGTTACTGTTGAATCTGTTTCCAAAAACCTTCCAGGCAACATATTCCAGGTCAGGATACCAATCTTTTGTCAGAATTCTCATGAGGGGTCTCCACCTTCAAGTTAAGCAGAATCTTGTGGATTAAAGTTTTTTTTTGATGGAACATTAGGTATACACTTTGTTTAGCAGCCCAACCTTATGGGCAACAGGCCTTCCAGGGAATTTTTCAGTAACAGCTATTTAAGAAGGTGCCTTCAGGATTGGCATTTAATTAAATGCAATGGGTAGAAGGGAGACTGAATGGCAATTGAGGGTGCAGTATTTAAAGGAGTCCCAGCAGCACACGTAGTGTCAGATCTGGGCATTGTAAATAGTAAATCTTCGGAAATGTGTGCTTGATGTAGCTAGATGCCTGTAGGGAAAGTAGGTATCACGTATCCAGCATCACAGATATCAATCTTCAGCCAAATAGATTCACTCCACGTGATATCAAGAAACGGTTGGAGGCACTGGATACTGCAAAGGCTATAGGCCCTGACAATATTCCAGCAATAGTACTGAAGATTTGTGCTCCAGAATTTGCCATTCCTCTAGCCAAGCTCTTCCAGTGCAGTTACAACACTGGCATCTACCCGGCAATATGGGAAATTGCCCACATAGGTCCTGTAAACAAAAAGCAGGACAGTACAATCCAGCCAATTACCACCCCATCAGTCTACTCTTGATGATCTGTAACATGATAGAAGGTGTCATCAACAGTGCTACCAAGCAGCACTTGCTCAGTGACACCCAGTTTGGGTTCCACCAGGGCCACTTATCTCCTAACTTCATTACAGCCTTGGTTCAAACCTGGACAAAACAGCTGAATTCCAAAACTGAGGTGAGAATGACAATCATTGACATAAAGGCCACATTCAACCCAGTGTAGCACCAAGAAGCTCCAGTGAAACTGGAATCAATGAGTATCTGGGGCAAACATTCATTGGTTGGAATCGTATTTGGCACAAAATGAAGATGGTTGTGGCGAATGGAAGTCAGTCATCTCAGCTCCAGAACATCTGTGCAGGAGTTCCTCAGGGGAGTGTTCTAGACCCCACCATCTTCAGCTGCTTCACCTATGACCCTTCCTCCAACATAAGGTCAAAGGTGGGGATGTTTGCTGATGAGTGAACAATGTTTGCATTGTGCAATTCGCAGCTCATCAGATACTGGACTGCAGTGGTTCAGGAAGGCAGCTCATTACCACCTTCTCAAGGGCAACTAATAAATGCCGGCCAGCCAACAACACCCATGAGCCATGAGTGAATTTTTAAAAGTTTTTAAAAACCTGTCGCTTCAGCTCATTATTGAAGCTTTGGAGGGATGAGTATGGATCTGACAATCTTAAGGATGTCCACCACAAGGAACTAATTTGTCAGAATCTAAAAGTGAGCTGAGGTAGTAGGAACTGCAGATGCTGGAAAATCTGAGACAACAAGGCATAGAGCTGGATGAACACAGCAGGCCAAG
>NC_063338.1:35305706-35326791 GCF_021869965.1 Rhincodon typus
AGACCCTTCTTCAGAAAATCAGATTTTCTGAAGAAGGGTCTAGGCCCGAAACATCAGCCTTCCTGCTCCTATGATGCTGCTTGGCCTGCTGTGTTCATCCAGCTCTACATCTTGTTGTCTCTAAAAGTGAGCTGTCCGCCTCTAACTCTGCTGCCACCACAGGACAGCAACACATAAAATTAAAGAGAAGGAGGATGCTGAAACAGTCAGAATGGCATAAAGGATACCACTTTCAAAGTCACTGAAATCAAATTTTATCATCTCCTAAAGACCATTGTCTTGTTGTTTCCTTGGAAGTGATACTTGTACTGTACTTTATTTCTGATCCCACATTGCCCATTTGCAGATTAAAGGATGAAGTGCAATGAAACTGTAGGTTTCCAGTGCAGGGTGAAAGATGTAATGGAGGAACACATTTTGGCTGCTGAGACATGATTGCAGGAAGGGTATAATGCGTGTATCTATAGTGTGATTGTCATGACAACAGATGGTAAATGATGTCCTCCCAGCCCTCAGTAGCTGGATGAGGGTGCCTGCAGGAAATTACAGGTTTCTCTGGCAGTTAGGTCTATGCCAGCATTCATTATGGACTCCTATGAATATTCATGCTGTATTAACACATCCACCTAATCATCCTCCTCCAAGGAAGTGCCAGAATACACACAGCTCAACATAACACTGCTATGGACGATACTCCTGACAGCCCATATTACAGGGTTCGCCTCTCATTGTTCTAAACTGCAGTGGATATAGGCATAACCTGTTCACTCTTTCTTCACAAGATAAGCTGTTCATCCCAGGAATGAGTCAAATTAATGTTCTCAGAAACGCTGCCAAAACAATTACTTTCTTTTTCAAATAAGGACACCAAAACTGTATATAGTACGCCAAGTGTGATCTCAACAACACCCTCTTCAGATGCAGGAAAACTTCCCTACTTTTGATTTCGATTGTCCAAATAGTCAGTCATTTTTGCAGCAGCTATAGATGTTGTATGTTGGGACACTGTGGAGTCCTCAACATGGCAGACTCAGAGAACTGCTTTAGAAACTGAAGATTCTGATAGGGGAATTCCTCTGCGCTTGGAACCCTCTGAAAGTATCCATCCTCCAAAGTGTCAACATCTGAGATTTTGGAGTGTTCCGTTGCATTTAAGCAAATAGTTATCCAGGAAAGTGTAGACGATTAAGAACACGATTTTAACTCCTGTGTATCTATTAGACTGAGCCCCAAACTTAGCACATCACCCTACAACACCCAACTACATCTCCTCCAATGCCTTACAAGCCCCAGAACCTGACTTGACATTACCGCCAGGCCCTGACAAAACCCTCCACCACTGAGATAGGTAGAGAATTCTCACAGGGTGAGGAGAAGTGATCATTGTCATGGGATTGAGGGTGAGAGCAATCACTGCTGAAGCATTGAAGGAGGGAGTGACTGCGGTCATAGGAGGTGGTGGTAGTTCGGATGATTTTCGCCCTGAACAAAGAAACATCAGCCATGGGATAATTAAAGTCACCACAGGGTACCTCTCTCATTATAGAGACAACTGGTAAACCAGAATTGAAAATGGATAATTGCAGACACATAGCCTTGGGACAATTAAAACAGAATATGGCATCTACTGCTGCTAAAAAAAAGGCATGCGTGCTTTGAATTTTCCCAATAACACTGCGCTATGAGGGACCAGCTGGATTTTATATAAACTTTTCATTTCTGAAGGAACCAGATCTGAAGTGCTGGCAAGAAATGTTGAACTTATCCTAACACAAGAAAAAGGCAGTGATAACCGGACAGTATGTGCCATCCCTTCGAAGATTAAGGCCAAAATATCATTAACTTAAATAACTGAATCATAAAATACCCAGAGAGTGTGGAAGCAGGCCATTCAGGCCATTGAGTCCACACCGGTCCTCTGAACAGCTGACCCTATTCCCTGGAAGACTGCATTTCCCATGGTTAATCCACCCAGCCTGCATATTCCTGGACACTATGGGCAATTTAACATGACCAATCCACTTAACCTGCACATCTTTGGACTTTTAAATAGTTACTAAAAAGTCCACATGCTCCTCGTGTTTTTTAGTGAAGGACATTGTTTCAAATGAATTAGTACTCATGGACCCTATTTAAATTATGACATTTATAGCGCAAAAGTGCAGCATTTAAAAAGTATTT
Source organism: Rhincodon typus (assembly GCF_021869965.1). Classification (NCBI taxonomy): domain Eukaryota; kingdom Metazoa; phylum Chordata; class Chondrichthyes; order Orectolobiformes; family Rhincodontidae; genus Rhincodon; species Rhincodon typus. Next base: position 35,307,888 of record NC_063338.1, read on the forward strand.
GAATAATGCTTTTAAGCAAGTAGACATTTACCTGCAGGTATCAATGAAAGACAAGTGCTTGGTTATCACTGCAGACCTTGTCTGTCAATGGCACGAACACAGAAAGAGTACAAGGGAAGCAGTGGGAGTACAGAAGCAGGACACAGGTGGAAAAGCAAAACATGGAAAGAGCAGGAACTTGGGTGCAGCACTGGGAAAAAAAAATGATGGCGTAGGCAGTAGAAGATGGCGGCTCTGGTCATGACCTATTCATTTACTATTAACACAGCGCCCTTGGTCGTTGTCCACATTGTCCACCAGAATAGTCATCATAAGAACTCCTAGCAGGTCTCTGCTGATGCACAGAAGCTGGAAACATGCAGGACTGTTTCCATGTGAAGTATTCACAAGTGGGCCAATGTTTAGTACCAGAACGCCCTGTATATCTGGCCAAAGGGATGGAAACATGTGGGACCTAGCTTATATTTCACGAAATGAAAAGCAGCAAAATGCAGTCCAGTTCCAGTCCTGAGCACGGAATTGACTATGGATGGCCTCCATCATCCATTGATAACAGTGGGAAAGAGGCCCATGATGGAGGGAAACAAACTAGCAAGTCTAAATATAACCTTCTATTAACCAAAGGCCTACTCTCATGGAGAAGTCAAAACTTTTTATTAAATACTCAGAGACCAGTCCAGAATTGAAAACAGGATATTTTCTTAAAAGTAAACAACTAGAAACTGTGGAGGGGCAAAGGGACTTCATTGGTCATGGGTACATACGTCATTAAAAACTGGTGTACAAATGCCAAAGTAAATCAAATATACAAACAAAATTTTGGCCAATATTTCAAGGAAGCTGGAATACAACAGGGAGGAAAACATGGTCCAGTTCAGTACAGAATCTCAGTTTGACCCTATCTGTGGCTCTACATTCTGTTTAGTCGAACAAATATCATGGAATATGTATTGACTTTGGAAGGGTTACAGCACAAATCCATCAGAATAATATCAAGATTTAATTAAGAGAATAGGCTGCATAATCCTGAGTTGTATCCCCTCTACAGAGAAGCTACTTTGTCTCGGAGGAGAACTTAGAATAAGACAACATCCATTCAGCAGTGAAACAAGGAAACACCTACTCTCACAAAGCATCACAGGAATCGAACACGCCCTTCTCCCTCGCCCCCAAAAAATGTTGCAAATGCTGGGTCAACTGAAATTTTCAGGAGTCGGAATTGTAAGGTTTTTATTGGGTGAAAAGTTTCAAGACAGAAAATGGAGCAAATAAAGTTGAGGCACAATTCTTCCATAATCCGACTGAAGGGCTGAATAAGCTTTTGAGAGATAACTGTTCTGTCTACACATGGTTAACAGCAATTAAAATTATTTTCCACAACTGAGGATGTAATTGAAATGGTACAGAGCTTTGCAAAGGTGGTCAAAAAATTTCAAAATAGAATCTTTTGATGCATCATGCTGATCCTCCTATTGAATTTTTAGTTCGTTTGTACTTAATTACACAAAATATATTTGTATCAGTCCAGTGTCGAAACATAAAGCCAGAGATTACTGTGATTTGTGCCAAGTTTCTCAAAAGTTAATACAGAGAATTTATTTTAAACTGCCTTCAAGAAAACCACATATTGCAAAGTTACTCTAGTGTTCAAATCTCACAAATGTTTTCTAAAGTGTAACGGGGGCTGGCCATTGAAAGTGGAGGTGGGAAAGCCAGTGGAGGAGAGGGAGGGAGGATTGTAGGGTCAATTTGAATCCAATACTAGATAGAGAACAGATGTCCAAGAGTAAGTTGCTGAACCATGACACAGTGAAGGGGCCCTATTAACTCAGCCACACAGTCATAAAAAATGTCTTAATTGAAATTATTTTTTGTTCCTTTCCCTTTCCAAAGCCTCCTTAACCAGCACAATTTCTACAGCAGAATATATGTTCTGAAAACCTGCCCTCATACTTCTTGGATTTCATCTGGAGCAGCAAACCAGATGACTAGCCTTTCAATTTCACTCTACCAATGGTGAAACTAGTTGTCGCTCAGCTCTACTCCACAGCAGCACAGGCAAGAGCAGGTACTCAATAGTACGGTTGTGATTGAGTCACTTTTCGATACCTCATAATATTGTTGTGCATAAAAATCAACCTCCACAGGTGAACCCACACTTTTCATGAGCCAAAGTGATTCTGTTTGCAAATTAATCAGAGAAAGCAGATTTCAAAGTGGACAGTGAACGTTCCCATCTTTGGTGTATACAATGGAAACAGTGTAGGCTAGCCATCATAACGTTGAGATCACTCAAGACTGGCAGAAAAGACTGAGGACAGATCATTTAGATCAAGTTGATAAAATAAAATTAAGCACTTGTATTTTAAGTAAAAGAAAATTGAACAATGCAAAACACCTTGGACTTAAACACACACTTAACTTAGTTAAAATTCTCCAAGTCACTTCATAGGATTGGTACCAGGCAAAATGTGAAGCTGAATCAATATAAGGGGCTAACAGAATCAGAGGCCAAAAGTCTGCTGTGAAAGCTGTAGCCTTATCTTTTGCATTAATGTTCTGGGTTCTTCCATCATAATGTATGTGGTATTTGTGGAGCCTCCTCCTCCAGTGAGTTGTTTAATCGTCCACCACCACGCATGATGAAGCTTGAAATAGATATCTTCACTCTTGTAGGCACTGATTTTCTTGTCACCATCAACTACTGTTCTGACTACTGTGAATTAGACCAGCTGATGTCACTGGCTAACAGTGAGATTGTTGAATGCCTGATGACACATTTCAGCATTTGAAGGCATTCCAGACAGTGTCATGCGTGTCAAAGGCTCTTATTTCATGAGTGAGGAATCAGCAGCTTCACATTACATTGGGAAATTCAACACCATACTTAATTTCCACACTTTCCCCAATCAAACGGGAAGGTTGAAGCAAGAGTGAAAATCCTTGACTGGAGAAATACATCTAGAGAAGGCATGGAAAATAGTCCAGTCCAAAGACTGATGTCACTCCATACCCAAATTAAACTTTCAACAGCAAAAGAAACCTATGTGTATTGGACAACTTGCCTGAGTTGTAACTGCTAATGATAGTGTGCTTTGTTTTATATAAATGGGAGATGATTGGAGAAATGCAATGGTATTTGGTGTACTGGCTGAGGTGCTATAATTGTGACCTCTTCCCTGGCTGTAAGTGTCTTTATGAGCAGTCTGTGAGCACACATCATTTGCAACAATACACATGTTCATGGTGCAATATTTAACTATCTAAACAAGAAACCTAAAAATATCTATTGAATTATGACTAACCAGAGGTCCAGAATTACTGGAAACACAGAAATAAGGCAGATGCTGGAAATCTGATGTATTGAAATCCTGGCAATATTTGGCAATTAAGGCAGCATCTATAAACAAAGGGAACTGTTAACATTTCAGACAAAGCCTTTCAACAGCCATATTACAGATGAACAGTTTGAGAAACAATGTAAAAGGTCAGAAAGGCCAGGTACAAGAAAAGTGAAAGAATAAATTGCAGTGATTAGGTGGAGGGCAGGAGCTAATGAACGACAGAGGTGATAATAGTGTAAGACAAAGATAATCTTGAGAAAAACAAAAAGACCATGTATGATACCCAGAGAATACATGAACTGTTAAAGCAGCTTAGTTATGTTGAACAAAGAGCCCGTGAAATCTTGCCAAAGCAGAACAGAAGGAATCAAAACTTTACACGCCATCCTAATTCTCCCTTCAGATCAAGTACCAAAATCATAACCATTTGTTTCTTAAATGGTTCCAAGGACTTTTGTTCCCCCAACTGACAGTTATTCTATGCCTCATCATTATGTGAGGAATCTCTTTTCATCAGTCCTACATGTGTCTTTTTGGTCACTTGAATTGCCAGTCATGTTTGCTTTGGATGTACTATCTTATTTAAAATCACTTACAAAACAATATGGTTCCAGTTTCTTTTATTGATGACAGTGTTATTTACAGCTGAAAAATGTTAACATTATCGTCTGGACTGGGGAGGTGGGGGGTTGAAGGTCTGATTTTAATGAGGTACTAACCCCATGGTGTGCAAGAGGTAAATACAGACAGTTAACCCTGAGATGTTGAGTTAAAGGCCTTTCCTCTGCCGTTGTTAACCTAATTGCTGCTTTCAAAATGTACTCAAACGACAAGTTTTCAAGCTGGTACAGTAATTATAAAATTTAAACATTCAAGTGCTGTTGATATAAATATAAACAGCTACAAATCATGACAAAACTCCTAAAAGTTTGCATCTAATGCACTATTCTGAAATTACAGTTCACGAGAAACAAATCTTCCCCTATTATCTTGTTTTTTTTAATGCTGTCAACTGTAGCTGATTTTATAGGATTGGCCCTGAGCATGGCTCAAGGCTTTAAGAGGCCTTAAAAATAACCCATCCAAGAATACTCATACACAACATGAGGATATAAAAATACTCAGCTTTAGATGCTAGATAATTCATAATGAATTTTGCATGAAGTAAATAATTTTACTTTTCTGTTTGATATTTTGATTCAGTTCTTTTGGAGTTAATTTCCAAAAGTGCTGCTGAAACCACAGAGCTTCATGGCTAATACTGTTTGCTCAGCAATTAAATTGCGAGCTTGGAAGCAACCCAAGATTTTTGGCCAGACATTTAGAATCTGAGGAAGAATTATTTAAGAATGAAGACACAGGCATTTAAACGGGTCATGCTGACTGCCTCAAGTTCCCCAATTTTTTAAAAAAGGAAGGGACAGGAAAAGTGCATTGATCAAATCAATTTTAAAAGAGAGACTTAAACCAGAAGTTGAGTATGCCATTGATACACAGGGAAATTCTAATTCAAGCTAATCTCATATGAATCTTCGAAATGTAAAATCCCCAAAATACTAGCATAAAAGATTGATACCTTCTAAACCAGCAAAAGAGAGAGAGCAGCTGGTAACATAACTAGGATTTTTTTTCAAACTTGGAGAATATTCTGGGTTTTTTGTACTATTGAAGTGAGAAACAAGTATTTTGAAAGCTTTGTCTGTGTTTACTGCAGGGAGAGAAAGATTAAAAATTTGCACGCCTGAAAATAGTTTCTGGTCCAAATAATTCTACTTGTACATTATTTGCTATTTTCTGTTTAGCAACTAATGACAGCATGATGCAATTGCTGCGCTAACAATTATCACTGTCCCGGACAGTTATAATTATAATCTAGGTTTGCCAGATAAACACACAAGTGGAAGTATTTGAACAATCTAATTCATAATTTGACCACAAAGCTGTAAGTGATAATATTACACAAAATTAGGTGATTAATTAATTGAAATGAAATACAGGCAACGTGGTACATCAATACGTAGGATGTCAGAATGTGTCATTGCTCATGTGTTCCAAAACATATTGTTTTAAGCCTTTATAGTGTAACCCTGTGACTAAACCTTGTAACTTGGTATAGTTGTAATGCCATTGTAGCAGTAATCCAGGAACCAGGCTAAAAAAAAAAATGAGGACATGGGTACAAATCTGATGTTGCAGGTGATGGAATTTAAATTCAATTTGTAATTCTGGAACAGAAAGCTAAATCCAATGGCGATGACCATGAAACTATCAAATGAAAGCAAAATACTTCAGGTGCTGGAATTCTAAAGTAAAGCCAGATGTTGTTCATATGACCATCTTCAAAGGAAGAACAGTCACATTGCACTCAAAACATTGACCCTGTTCATCTCTAAATACATGCTGCCAGACCGGCTGAGTTTCTCCAACATTATCAGTTTCATGGAATAAATGCAATCCTTTGGTTGTCATTAAACCCTATTTGGTTCACTCATATCCTTTAGGGAAAAATATCTGCTGCACCTTATCTGTCTGCCCTACATGTAACTCCAGACCGGCAGTAATATGGTTAATTCTTAATTACTCCTTGAAAAGTCACTCAGTTCAAAGGCAATTAGGGATGAGCAACAAACGCTGGCCTGGCCAGCAATGCACTCAACCCATGAAAGGATAGAGAAAAAAGGGTCCCAAATCACAGGTCACTTAGGAGAAGTGATACATAGTAGTTGTAGTTTAAAGTAAAACTGAAGCAAAGCAATCAACATGGACCCCTCTTGTGCATCTTCTTTTAAGTAATTAGATAGTGGTATTTCCAGATGTCTGTTTGCCCTTTTTGCTTGGAAACTATTTACAATGCAATATAATGATAAATCACAACAGAACTGTTGTATGGAAGACAAAACAGAAAAGTACAACAATATTTTTTTTAAAATCATGGCTGTTGATTTATAGTATTGAGACTGGAGCCTTTCACACTACAGTAAACCCTTGTCAGACTCTAATTTCAATGAATTAGTGTTCTTAAGCTATAATTTTCTCGGTGAAAATAACAAGCAGTAACTTACATATTTACTGACTAAGCCTGCCAGAAAAATGTGTTTACAGAAACAGTACTTCTTTTGTTAATATTGCTTGGCAGTAATTCAGAAATACTAACAAACTTCTTAGATTTCTGTTTTAAAATTGTAACTGTTCGGGCTTTCTGGGAAACAAGTCAGCAGTTACACTGTTCGTTGTCACCTTATCATGAAACTTTGTTTCTAACTGGCAGCAGATTTAACAGAAGTTTCCAACACTGTCCCAATGGTTTTTTCTGAGTTTCAGGTTACCTTTTGGACACAGAAACCTTGTCCCTACCAATAAATTTCAAGACATTATGTCGGCTGGTACATGATTCTGATGTTTAAGTTGCTATGTGCAAAATAGGTGGTGGGGTTAAAAATAAGAGAACGTCAAATTGATTTTAAAAAGTGGCTAAAACAAAAGGGTGGTGAATGCAGTGGTGTGATGTTTTATTACACTACAGCAAATTCCCAACTTAGTAGGTTTCAAACACTTACACCCTGACATTTGAGAGGTTAGAGGTCATTAGAAATGTATGATGGGCTCCAGTGAGATTTCCTGCTGCCAAGAGCAAAATATCCAGTACATATAAAACATGATATCAACCATTCTGCAGCAGTGTTGCTGCAACACTGTGCCAGAAGAGTCAAGAAGGAACCTTAAAATGGCCAGGAACACACAGATGAGATTTTAAAAAGGTAGGCATTGCAAGCTTGCCCGGAGGAAAGAGACACTGTGATAAGATGCTCTTCCTTCGCGAGGGAACAAAATGCCCAATATAACATGACAAGGAAAATCACTCTTTCTCTGGTATGAAAGAATATCTTGGGATTCTCCCTAATCTTCTAGGCCAGTGTTTCATCATTCTGTCTCTCTGCTCTCCCAAGTAGTTTCTTAAGCTCCCCCCACTTCACATTCTGTACTTCACTAGGGTCTCCAGTACATTGCTCATTCTGCACCTCTTCTCTTTTCCCTCCTATCCAGTTCTGAATATTACTAGACATCCAGGATTCCCTGGGCTTGCTGCTCCTACATTTCACCCTAAAGGTAACATGTTGGGCTTGTACTCACCTTTCTGAACAAATTCCACTGTCTTGTTGTTGATTTACCCTCACGTAGCTGTTTCCAGTCTACTTTGGCCAGATCTTGTCTTATTTTAATAAAATCTACCTTCCCGCAACCCAAAATCCTTTCTTTTGCAGACCATCTTTTCCCTTGACCATAACAAACTTGAAACTTATTGTGTTATGGTCACCATCAGTAAAATGCTCCCCACTGGCACCCCAAGCACCTCTGTGACTTGTGCTTTTTAAAAGCTAAAGAAAAATCAGAGATTTACTCCATTCAGAAAGGTAAAACTGACAAAGATATTTTCCTGATAAGAATTCACTTTCTGAAGTATGCACTCGTGGCATTAAAGCTGCTCAGTGATAATTCAAATGACTTGGGTGTAAAGCTGGAGCAGAGACCAAAACAGAATTGAAAGTAGCATTCGGCAACACTACAAAACGGCAACAGGGAACTTCTTTGAAGTAAAAAAGGGAAAAAAAAAACTGGGCTTGGTGTGAAATACCAATTCACTGTGGCCCATGTTTTGGTACTACGCAAGGCCAATTTCACACCCAAAGATGGACATGTATTTCATAAATGGCAATGAGACGCTTCACGCTTGGTAAAATGTCCTGTTCTATTTTAATCTACTTGTAATCAATGACTCATGGTAACAATCTGCAACTATCATATCAATAAAGTATTTTCCCCAAGAACAAAATGGCAACTAATGTTCGATGTTGAAATTGTAACTCTTGGGTATCACTTCAAATCTCATAAGGCAATGGAGCAGGACTGAAGAAAAGTCCTGAATAACCAAGGGAAGACAAGGAACTTCCAGTGTCAACGTAAAATAGATACTATGGTTAAGTAGAGAAGTTTTGAATTCTTACGATGATAGTGCTTGAAATAATATCTACGTTATTAACATCTACTAGGAAAATGTAATGGCTCTTGTCAGCAAAGGGGCAGCCTTCAGCTTTCAATTCAGCTGTTACAAAATATTCTGTGCAAGCCTGAAAGAACCTATAATAAGAAAGCGAGTCAATCTAGAAGTTATCTGAATAAACACTGAAAGAACAGCAGATGCTGTAAATCAGAGACAATTCCCTTCACATATCCATCCCCCACCAGGATGGTCTCAGGGCTCTCCGCTTCTTCCTGGAACAAAGGCATGAACCATCTCCATCCATCAAAAGCCCCCTCCACCTGGCTGAGCTCGTTCTCTCCCTGAGCAAATTTTCTTTAAGCTCCTCATTTTCTTCAGGTCAGAGGGGTGGCCATGGGTATGCGCATGGGTCCCAGTTACGCCTGTCACTTTGTGGCGTATGTGGAACATGCTTTGTTTCAGTCCTATTCCGGACCCCACCCACAACTCGTTCTTCGGTATATCGTTGATAGCATCAGTGCTGCCTCTCGCTCCAGTCCAGAATTGGAAAAGTTTAAAAATCTATTTCGCTTTCAATTTCTACTCTTCTCTCACCTTCATTTGGTCTATCTCTCACTCCTCCTTTCACTTCCACATCATCTCAGTTTCCATTACTGGGGATAGGCTGGCCACCAATATCCACTATAAACAACTGACTCCCACAGTTACCTGAACTATACACCCTCACACCCTGCTTCCTGTAAAGACATAATTCTATTCTCCCAGATCCTCCGTCTCCATCGCATATGTTCTGACGATGCCAACTTCAACCAGGGAGCCTCCGAAATGTCTACCTTCTTCCTCAACTGAGGATTCCCCAGCACCATTGTTGACAGGGTCCTCAGCAGGTCTGACCCATCTCCTGCACTTCTGCCCTCACCCCTTACCTTCCCTCCCACAACAGCAATAGGGTTCCCCTTGTCCTTACCTACCATCCCACCAGATCCACATCCAGAAGATCATCAGATGCCATTCCTGCCACCTCCAGTGAGATGCCCCCACCAGACACATATTCCCCTCCCCTCCCTTGTCCACCTTCCGCAGGGACCGTTCCCTCCGGGACACCCTGGTCCACACTTCCTTCACTCCCAACACACGCTGCCCCCTGCAGCTGGTGAAGGTGTAACGCCTGCCCATTTACCTCCTCCCTCCTCAGTATCCAAAGGCCCAAACATACCCTCCAGGTGAAGCAACACTGAACCTGCACTTCACACAATCTAGTCTACTACATTCGCTGCTCACAATGTGGTCTCCTCTACACTGGGGAAACAAAGTACAGACTGGGTGCCCACTTCGCAAAATACTTGCATTCTGTTGGCAAAAAAGACCCTGAATTTCCAGTTGCCTGCCACCTCAACGCACCACCCTGTTCCCTGGCCAGCATCTCTGTCTCAGGCTTGCTGCAGTGCTCCAGCAAAGCTCAGCTCAAGCTGGAAGAACAACACCTCATTTTCCACTTGGGGACCGTGCAAACTTCCAGACTCAGTATCGAGTTCAGCAACTTTAGGGATTGAGCTCTCCCATGTCCCTACCCCAATCCCCACAACACCAAGTCTTGTTATCACAGTCTATTACACACAACCCATTGTTAGCCACTAACTGCCCCCATTAACAGATAATAACTCTCCCAGCCAGATAATTATCCACTCCTTTATCTATCCAACTTTCTTCTCTCTCTTTGGGCTCTAACCCCACTTATTATTTACTCCTTACTTCCCCCTCCACCCTATCTTTTGCATTTAAACTGAAATTTTTCTACCATCAGTTCTGAGGTAGGGTCACCGGACCTGAAATGTTAACACTGACTTCTCTCCACCGATGCTGCCAGGCCTCTAGAGCTTACCCAGCAATTTCTGTTTTTGTCTCTAAAAGTTACCTTTACAATTTGAGGCTTATTTTTTATTCAAAATTGTGACTGTCCAGGAAAACTGCACTGACACCTGGAATAGTGTGTCCAATTTTGGTACCTTTACATAAGTAAATATATACTTTTCATCAGGGAGTGCAGAGGTTCACCTAAATAATATCTGAAATTGCAGAACGGTCCTTTGCTAAGAGATTGAGGTGACCAGGCTTCTCTAAAATTTAGAAGAATGAAAGACAATCTCGTCGGAGCTTATACAATTCTTTAAGGGTTAACAGGGAGGGAGTATGGGGCGAGATCAAGAGATAAACCATTTAATACTGAAATGAGAAGGAATGTCTCTCAATCAGAGGGTAGCACCTTGGAACTCCCTACCCCAAAACGTTGTACAAGCTCAAGTGATTGGCTATATTAAAATAGAGATCTATAGATTTCTAGATACTAATGACATTAAATGTCATGGGGATAATGCAGGGGAATGCACTGATGTAGATGATCAGCCCTGATTGATGAAGCAGGCTCAAGAGAATAAATGACCTACTCCTGCTCCTATGTTCCTTTGAACTACACTTCTATTTCAGACAACACAACGTCAGAGATTGGCAAGTTTGGATATTTATAATCATCTTTACTCAAAATCATAACAGAACCCATGATTCCAAGCTGGCTCACTCATTTACAGCAATAGTGTTGACTGAAAAATATGCTTGCAACCAAATCAAATGCTATGAACATAAATAAAGTGGTTCCTCTAAAGTTGTACTAAAGACAATAATTTTCTGCTGCTTACACTTTATGATTAAACTCAACCGAAAAGTATGAATCCTGCTCGTGATGTTAATAGCATTAAAGAGCAACATTAAATTGGAAGAACAGGCAGCTTAAACTTCATGAACCACATCAATATAAATGCTCAAATCTACAATGGACTGGTCAGCTGATGGCTTCCTGCCAACATCTATGGTCATATTTTGTGTTTGTATACTAATATTTCAACAGCTTGTATTTACAATGCATTTGTTATCATATTAAAAGATCCCAAAATACCTCACAGGAATTATACTGGACAAAAATCTGACAATGAGCCACACAAAAAAAAAAAAATCAAGAATCATGAATATTTGGAAACAGAACTGGCTCAAAGGTGGAAGAGGCTGATGGTGGAAGGTTGCTTTTCAAATGGAGGCCTGTAACCAGTTGTGTGCCACAAGGATCAGTGCTGGATCCACTGCTTCTTGTCACTTATATGGATGATTTGGGTGTGAACATCGGAGGAAGGGTTAGTAAGTTTTCTGATTACACCAAAATAGATGGTGTAGTAGACAGCCAAGAAGGCTACCTCACAGTATAACAGAACTTCGATCAGATGGGCTAATGGGCCGTTGAGTGGCAGATGGAGTTTAATTTAGATAAATGTGAGGTGCTGTGTTTTGGAAAGGCAAAACCAGGGCAGTACTTATACACTAAATGGTAAGGTCTTGGGGAGGGTTGCTGAACAAAGAAACCTTGGAGTGCAGGTTCATATTTCTTTGAAAGTGCCGTCACGGGTAGATAGGATAGTGAAGGCAGCAGTTGGTATGCTTGCCTTTATTGGTCAGTGCATTGAGTGTAGGAGTTGAGAGGTCATGATGCAGCTGTACAGGGCATTGGTTAGGCCACTTTTGGAATTCTGCATGCAATTCTTGTCTCCCTGCTACAGGAAGGGTGTTGTGAAACTTGAAAGGGTTCAGAAAAGATTTACAAGGATGTTGTCAGGGTTGGCGGGTTTGAGCTATAGAGAGAGGCTAAATAGCCTGGTGATTTTTCCCTGGAGTATCAGAGGCTGACCGGTGATGTTATAGAGGTTTATAAAATCATGAGGGGCATGGATAGGGTAAATAGACAAGGTCTTTTCCCCTGTGGTGGTGAGTCCAAAACTGGAAGGCATAGGTTTAAGGTGAGAAGGGAAAGAATTAAAAGGGACGTAAGGGGAGACTTTTCCACGCAGACGGTGGTGCGAGAATGGAATCAGCTGCCAGAGGAAGTGGAGGAGGCTGGTACAACTGCAGCATTTAAAAGGCATGTGGACAGGTAAATGAATAGGAAGCATTTAGGCCAAATGCTGGCAAATGGGACTAGATTTATTTAGGATATTGGTCGACATGGACGCATTGGACCGAAGGGTCTGTTTCTGTCCTGTATATCTCTATGAACAAAACCCTGCTCAAAAAGGTAGGATTCATTAAGTGCCTTAAGAGGAGCAAGGTGGAATTCCAGAGCTATAAGCCCGTGAAGCAACTAATGATACAGCAATTAATGGTGACAAGCTTGAAAAAAAATTAGAGATGTATAGTGAGACTAGATATGAAAGATTGTAAAAGACTAGTCACGTACCGCCACAAATCTTGGCTGTAAGCAGATGTCACAACACCCACCTTAGTAAGTGTACAGTATCTGCTGCTCACTATTGAGGCAAATAATATGGGAAACACTTACTGAATGCACCCATGACAGGAAACCTATTTCTCTGTCTCCTTTCGTACAGTGATGACGGCATTTGCTATCTCTTAATGCATAGATTTTAAATGAAGAGCAATGGCCAGGTCGATTATCCATCCAACTGAACAGCACACGGCACATTTAAAAACACCCGAGTGTTATTTAAATAGGGAAAGAATGCAAAAAAATGCCTTTGGGAGTCCTCATCCAATCACAATCCACTAGCATCCAAGTTCAGCAGATAATAGAGAAGGCAAATGGAATGTTGGCCTTTATGTCAAAGGGAATGGAATATAAAAGTTGGAAGGTTTTGTTAAAGCTGTGCATGGCATTTGTAAGACCACAGCTACAATACTGTAAACAATTTTGGGTCCTTTGTCGAAGGAAAGATATATTGCATTGGAGAGAGTCCAGAGAAGGCTCTCCAGGCTAGTACCAGGTTTGGAGGGATTGTCCTTTAAGGAACATTTCAGTAGACTGGGCCTATACTCATTAGAAATTAAAAAGAATTAAAGGCAACTTTATTCAAACATACATGATTCTTAGTGAGCTTGTCAAGATAGATGTGAAAAGGTTGTTTTTCCTTATGGGAGACTCTAGGACCAGAGGATATAATCTCAGATTAAGGGATCACATGTTTAAGACAGAGAGGAGAGGAAATTTCTTCCCTCTGAGGCCACTGAATGTGTGGAACTCTTGCACCGCAATGGACTAGAGGCTGGATCATTAAGTGTATTCATGGCTGGAAGACAGACAGAGTTTTAATCAGGAAGGGAATCAAAAATTATGGGGAAAAGGTAGGAAAGTGGAGTTGAGGATTATCAGATCAATCATGACCTTGCCAAGTGGCAAACCAGGCTCACTGGGCTGAATGGTCCTACAACTGCTCCTATGTTTTATAGTCTTATGGTCTAAAAACATCTTTACTTCAGTCACTATTGACCTAATGCTGCTTAACTGATCATTGCCTGCCATATTGTTCATGTTAAATCAAAACTCAAAAATCTAGCTCTCAGTAAACCACTAAGTCCATCAGTAATGTTTCTTGTAGTAGGGCTAGCAATTAACAATCTGCCACCAGCAAGATTATATTTTCTGCACAACTGCCTTGTAATTTAAGTTTACATATGTCTATCAAGCTGGCTCCAAACTGAGCAAATACATAAGCTTGGAATTTGCACTAACAATGATGGCTAAACTGTCAGCATTCACCTCCATTACTCTTCTGCAAATGAACAGCTACTTCTGAAGACCGCACACAGAGTTAGACATCTGAAAATTACTATTGATGATTCTATGAGTCCCCGTTGGGTGTGCTGCTAAGTTCCTTCAGTCTGCAATTAATTAGAGATCTGAGCTGATGAGAAGTAACCCTGTTATGCTGTTAGCCTTGTGGTAAAAAAAATCTCAAAAAGTTATGTCTTGTTGAAAAACTGTTCAAAGTTTACAATCATTGAACAGTTTTGTTGGCTCTGCAAAACTAATTTTACTTTTGTGAATGTCAGATTTTTCTGTTAGTATAAAAAAAACTGATATTTAGTTTTTACATTGTGTATAAAAGACTTATGTTGATTTCAGTAAAATTTCAAGTGCAATCTGCATTTTCCATTCTGGTTTGCTGTCTGTGAGAATACTTTGACGTGATGATCTTTTAGCCTACTTAATGACATCAGTGTTGCTGGATGTCCACAGAATTCTGCCATTTGGCTGTAGATTTGTATGAACATCAAGATGGAGTATTCATGACATTGAGATCATGAGGTCTTTGTAGACAGTTTTTGTAAGACCAGAAGTATTCACCATCACTTGGATGCTGATTGTTAACTTGGCCACCACAATCATATGGAACATAACACAAGATGAACAGCTAGTATAGTATAAATAGGACAAAACTAAATAAATTAATTCAAATACGGAACATTAGTGTCTCACTTCCAGCTGCCAAGCCTCTACAAATTAATAAACAGCAGATACTGTCTATGTTCTTTGTGCCCTGTAGAAAAACGACCTTGCACATTACATTGTTCTGTATCACACTAATATTGATAGCATCTAATGGGTACGTTCTTGGGAGCACCGTATTGACATTGTTTTAGATAGGTTCACACGACACAATGATAGTACAGCAGAATTATAAGCTGCCATGACAGGTTTGAAAAGGAACGTTATTTACTTAACCCCACTTTTCCAAATGGGGCAATTGCCTTCAAAAGACATGTACTCAGAAGCTTATCAGCATTAAATAAAAAAATGAATGAATGAATAAATAACTGAAAGATGTGTGACAAAAATAAAGGACTGGCACTGCTGTAGTTTGTGGAATTGAATTGTGTGTTTGACCAAAGTTCTGTTCCACAGAACTAAATATTCCACTATTGAGCTAAAACAGAAAATAAGCTAAAATGGTCAGAATTAGAAGCAAGGGAGGATGAAATTCAACAATTTCATAGAATCATAGAATCCCTACAGTGTGGAAACAGGCCCTTCGGCCCAACAAGTCCACACTGACCCTCAGAGTATCCCACCTAGACCCATCCCCCTATAACCCTAATCTACACATCCCTGAACACTACAGGTAATTTAGCATGGCCAGTCCACCTAGCCTGCACATCTTTGGTCTGTGGGAGGAAACCGGAGCACCCAGCAGAAACCCGCACAGACACGGAGAATTTGAAGATAAGATTGTTGACCAACAAGCAGCAACGGCTTGTTCAGGACCATTAAACGCTTTTGTAAAAAGGGACCATCTTGAAATAAAAAGTGAAAAGCAAAAGTGCAAGTGTAACATTGCAGGAAAGAGGCAACTGGCACAACTCAATGTTTACTAGGACAGGGACATGATTTGCTCGGGATACCCTTCTTTAAATGGATTATGCCATCTACTCCTTCAGTTGTCCAACAAGCAAGGAGCGGAGAAATTGTGGACGAGACTGAGGAGTTTTGCTTAGTTTACATTATACTGCAAAGTTTTTTCATGAAAAGTTAAAGCAATTTGGAGAATTACAATGTTACGAATTAAATATTTTGCAGGTGATTTATATTGACTTGGCCCTATATTTGAAACTGTTTCCGTGCTACCTGATTTGTCTCCAAATTCCAATGAATAATTAACCCTTGCTTCAATTGGCCACAGTGCATTGTAGAATATAAAGATATATTGTATTAGTTTACTAAATAGCAGTTCATCTGTCAGAAAGAATTTTGGAAGCTATGATAGATCATCATGCAGCTCTGTAACATCACTGTGCTGCCACAATGTTACATATATTAAAATAAACTATTGCCACTGAACTACTTACAGCTGCTTACATTCTATTACAAGTGCCTCCGTCTTTGGTTAATAAATGACATAAATTTCTGCTGTAATTCCAAATATTTGGCAATACTGCCTTTTAAATTTGAAAGGTGAGATTTTTTTCAGCAAACTTCTGAAAGATATAATTTTAATCATAACAGCACAATACAAATATTTTGTGCTTGAAACAAAAAAAGGTGTTGGAGAAGCTCAGCAGATCTAGCAACATCTGTGGAGACAGAGTTACCTTTTCGAGTTCAACATGGACTCTTCTTTGGTACGAGATTTTATACAATTGCAGTGGACACTAAGATATTTTAGTTCCATTATCATTACATTGCTTATTGCTAATGTTACATTAAAGTGATAAGGGGTAAATTGACTCAATACTTTCTGTTGGCCACTAACATAATATGCAGCTACAAACATGCTTTAATGAAAACATAATACTAGTTAAAATTAATGATCCAATTACAAGATCTTCTTGAGTAAAAGAAATAAATTTTATTACTTACCAATCCCAAAAGAAATATATGACATCATCACACACACAAGCACAGGCATAAAGTTTAAAGAGGAGGGTGTGTTAAGTATAAAAGGAAGATCAAGAATAGGCAGTTTAGAAAATCTTGAGTCCTTGAAGGTTTTAACCTGAAACCATGGTTATTTAACTTATGTCTTGAATTCTCAGCAACAGCAAAATTTGTAGATATCTTCTGGGTTCTGAGTGAGCAGATATCTGTGTTATCTCCAGGTGCTGTTTCTTGAGAGGAAGAAAGAGAGAGAGAGCCTTCCAGTTCTAATGTTACAAATCCATTTTCTCCCTCTCTCTGTCAACAGTCGTTGCCTGAAAAACAGTTCTTTAATGTATTCCATTATCCAGCTTCATTTTTTTTCAAGTTGGATAATCTACAAATAAATTTCATTCTAATAGGTGAAACTTCCACAAAAGCAGAAATCAAACAGGAGATACGGATCAGAGTGAATGATTTTAGTCATTTAGGTGATGTTGATTACAATTTGGTTTGTTTGATTGATGATTTCATCAAGTTTGGCACAACTTGGTCAGGTGATCACTGCATCAGTGATTTTTTTTTTAAATCATTTTTAGTCCATGAAAGATCCTGAATATTGGAAATCAGATCACAGGAGCTGAGTATTGATAGTCCATTTTTACTAATATCATAACTAATGATGTCATCTAGCCCATTGGCTATATTCTGCAGGAAACAGACATATTGCCAATAGTTCATAGCAGACCCCAGAGCTCCATTCATTGCCATTTCACCCAGAACCAATCTAGCTTCTGAACTGTGCGATTCACTCTTTTCTGTCTATGACAGTGCCAGCAGACAGAGATGAAAATTACTTTGAGCTGCTCAGAATGCATATTATTGACAGTAGCATAGAAATCCAACTGTGCACAGAATTTGGCACAAAGCTTGCATTATATAGAAATGAATGCTGCCATGGAAGCTCCGTCAGTTGCTGTGATGACTCAGCCACAGGTCAGCTTAGAACTTGGCAGCCTGTCTGAAGTGAAGGTAGTGTAGAAGACTGGCATATGATGAAAGGACCATGACTCTTGCCAAGTGACTAGACACAGACCTGCATTAGAAAGATATGAACAAGGAACAAGAATCGCGCACACGCCCCTTCGAGCCTGCTCCGCCATTCAATACAATCATGGCTGATCTGATTTTAACCCCAATTCTATAATCATGCATATCCCTGATGATCTTTCATCCTCTTGTTAATCAAGAGCCAATCTACAGGTGCCGTAAAAAATACTTAAAGATTCTGCAGCTACTGCCTTTTAAAGGAGGGGAATTCCAAAGACTCAACATTCAGACTAAAAATGTTTCCTCACCTCTGTTTTAAGTAGGCACTTATTTTTATAACTATGGTTCCCAGTTCTAAATTTTCCCACAAGAGGAAACATCCTTTTAATATCCACCTAGTCAAGTCCTCTCAGGATCTTAACTGTTTCAATTAAGTCAACTCTAATACTTCTAAACACTACAGGATACAGGCCTAGCCTCTTTAGGCTTCCTTTATAAAGCAATCCACTCAGTCCTGGTACAGTATTAATCCAGTAAACCTTCTATTCGGTACTGTCTGTACTCAGAAACCAAAGCACGTGCAGTCAATGGCACAGGGAAGCTTGCCATATGGATGACAGTTAGTGCTCTTGTATTTTACTCCACACAGCCCACAGGAAAGAAGATGCAATTGTTTTTACTGAAATAAATCTCTTTCATCAGTGTACTGGGACCTGAAGACATGGTTGATGTCATTTCCTGCTTCTTGAAAAGCAGCATAAAATCTGGTGGTAACTTTATCAGCAACACCCTGGGGTTCAGTGTTCAAGTTCTGACTACAGCAGCTGACAGCACTTCTGATGAGGAGAGAATGACCCACGATGTTGCTCCCAAGTTAATATAGTAGCGTTCCCTGAATACTTACTATGGTACCTCCTGCATTTTGACTACTTCCTCCATCTGGCAGCTGCTTCAGCTCTCTGCAGTTTCCTTGATGCTCCTCCTTGTCACCAATTCCAACCACATCTTATCAGAACATTCAGGGAAACTATATCTGAAGCAACCACTGACAGTACCCTGGAAGTATTTTCCTCTTTTTGACAGACATTCTAGAGTGATAAACAGCAACAAAAAGCAACCAAAAAGTTAACCAACAGCCTGAAGTAAGAAACACTAGCAACTAAGCCGCAACTAAGATCCTCCAAAATCATGTTAACAGGAGGTTCTATTTGTCAGTGAGCACTATGTGAAACTGTTTGACTTCAACACAAGACAAAAAAAAACTGGGTCATTCAACTATGGAAAGTAGTTACTTATCCCCCATTTTAATATTCCCAATCTGCA
>NC_063338.1:35327291-35348540 GCF_021869965.1 Rhincodon typus
CCGCTGAGCGGGAGACCCCACCCCCTTGACCTTTCACCCGGCAGCAGGGCGTGACGGGAAGCCCCGCGGCGTCCTGTCTCCATGGTGACGCGGCTCGAGCACACACCGCCGCCCGCAGCCGCCGCCTGTACTCTCCCAGGTCAGTGTCCCAGAGCCTGGGGGGCCAGGAACAGCAACAACACCGCGGAGGTGAGAGTGTGTAGCGGGGGGAGAAAGAGGTGAGCGAGAACAAGGGGAGAGGATCAAGCAGGAATTGGGGAATGGAGGGAGCGAGGCAAGCGGAGGGTGGGGAGGGTGTTGGAAGGTGTTGGAAGGGGGGAACGTTTGAGAGGGAGGGTGAGAGCGAAAGGAAAGGGGAGAGGAGGAGTACTGGATGAGGGGAGGAGGAAGAGGGGTAGACCAAGAGCAGAGGGAGGGTGGGGGATGAGAATTGTGGAAGGGAGGTGGGTCAGAGGGGATGCAGATGGGAAGGGGGTAGGAGGTGAGCAGAAGGGGTGAGAGTGGGAGAGAGGAGAGGGAGAAGAGGAAGAAACAGGGAAAGGGGGGGGACAGAGGGTGAGGGAAAGGAAAGGGGGTGATGGAAGACGGGAAGGAGGGGGAGAAAGGAAGAAGGGGCAAGTGGAAAGATCTGGATTTGGGTAATGGGGAGGGGGAAGAGAGGGGTGGAGTGAGGGGACTGAGGGCAAGCGGGAGGGAAGAGATGAAAGGGAGGTGAAGGGTGGCAAAAGAATGTAATGGAGGCAATGGGGAGAGGTAGGGAAGGGAGAGATGATGAAAGGAGGATGTGGTAGAAGGTGAGGGATGAAAGAAATGAGAAAAGTGAAGTAGTGAAGAGGACAGGGAGAGAAAAGGAAGGGGTCAGATGGAAAGACCAAAAAAGTTTGGAAATGATTGAGCTGGTCCAAACTTGTTTCATATCCCGTAGGAGATGGAAGCAGTATGGAGACGGCAAGTCTCAAAAAGCTTCACAAGCAATGAAGCAACTTGCTGAATAAGTTTCCCAAACTAAACTAATCCCAGTTGCCTTAGTTTGGACCATATCCCTTTAAACCTTTTTCATTCGGGTATCTATCCAAATGTCTTTTAAATGTTATAACCATACCTGCATCTACCAAATCCTCTGACAGTTCATTCCACATATGAACTACTCTCTGTGTGAAAAAAGTTGCCCCTCAGGTTCCTTTTAAATCCTTCTCCTCTGACCTTCAAAATATGTCCCCTAGTTTTGAACTCCCCCACCCCAGGGAAAAGAACTTTTTTATTCACCTTATCTATCCACTCATGATTTTATAAACCTCTATAAGGTCACCCCTCAACGTCCTAACCTCCAGTAAAGAAAAGACCCAGTCTCTCCTTTATAATTCAAATTCTCTAGTCCTGGCAACATTCTGAACCCACTCCAATTTAATAATATCCTTCCCATAGCAGGGCAACCTGAACTGTATACAGTACTCCAAAAGTGGCCTCACCAACATCCTATACAATCTCAATGTGATGTCCCAACTCCTATATTCAGTGGTCTGAGCAACGAAGGCAAGTGTGCTAAATGCTTTTTTAACCACCCTACCTACCTGTGAATCATTACATGTACAGTCTAAATGATGGAGTGTCAGATGAAATGTTTAATTTGAAGTAAAACAATCTCAAGAAAGAAAAATAGAGAGGACAAGAGCACCAGGACAAAAGAAAAAGATTAAAAGCTCAGAAAAATTTTAGAATTTTTTTTTTCCTTTTTTTAAGTGGACTATATATTCCCAACACTGACAATAGGATGCCACCATTATAATTGGCTGTATTGATCCAGCTGCATATATGTACGGTATGGTCCCCAAGAGCTTTTGAATTAACATTCATAACTCGGCCTTTGAGAATGGTAGAGATAGATAGAGAAATTGAGAATTTGGGTTGATTATCCACAAACAACAATATTTCCACCAATAATATCTAGGGCTGATATGTTCCGTTATTAAGTCAATGACAATGGCAGTGGAAGTGAACTTTCAGAACAGCTGTCAAACATGTAGAGTTTTATCAAATTCCGTCAGTTTAATTCTTCAAATTTATTTGGCAATTGTATGTAACTTCTTAGCAAAACTCGTTTACTAAGATCTTTATTTAATAGGCGCACATAATGGCTTGAATAAAAGTTGGCTCTGCTAATTCAGGAGGATAAGGAAAGGTTTAGTCGCAGTTCATTGATAATATGCATGTTACTCCTGGGTTTAAAGCTTACTGCAACATTTTTTGCAACAGAAAGATTTTAGTGACTGTATCTTGTGGTAAACATAGGGAGCATGACTATTTACATTGATCGTTCCCACGTGCATTTTTCTCCTATGGTCACCGTGCTGTAAGAGTTCACAATTTGTGAGGAGGGCTATGTTGACAGAATACTATCATATAAGGTTAAGTTTCACTGTGATATGCTAATAAGGAGCGTACGTCATCATTGGAAATTATACAATGCCAGTGGTTTTGCAATTCCGTGGTAAGCTGAAGCCTCAGTAAAACGCTCCTTGAATAAAGTTGATATTTTTTAACAGCGCAACAAGGCGAGGAATACTATATGGTAGCAACAATGAAAGAACCAGCATGAAGAAGTCTCAGCCATTACTGGAAAACAGATCACAGGTCCCACTGAAGCAGATGCATGGCTAAATTGCCATCTGAGATTTTAAAGGTATCACACTGCATCTAGTGAACCTGAGCAGTGAGCAGGTCAGTACACTATTATATGCAATCCTAGTCAGACAGGGATCAACAAAAAATATTACATCCAAGAAATTAATGGATGCCTACTACAATCTAAGATATAAGTACCCATGTTTAACAGGTTAAATTTAATAAGCATACCCAGCGACAAGGTGAAAGTGTTAAAACTTTTATCAATGATCTGTACAAACATGCAGCGAGGTATGAATAAGCCAGGTTAAAAAAAAGGCTTTGATTCAGTGTTGTCTGACCTCTTGGAGTTAAGAAGTGACTTAACACTAACAAAGACAATTCAACCGAGTTGGTGAGCTGAAGTTGAGGAGGAAAACTGATTGGTGATTTGGGATAATAGTGGTAACCAAGCAAAACTTGACTTGCCTAAAAGCCCAAATACCAGTTTTGTAAGAAGGATCAGTTCCAAACTGTCCATTGCAGCCAGAAGGTTGTATGGAATAGAATCATAGAATCCCTACGGTGCAGAAAGAAGCTATTTGGCCCATTGAGTCTGTACTGACCCTCTCAAGCACACACACACCCCTCCCCGAACTCATCCCTATATAACCTTGCATTTACCATAGCTAATCCACCTAGCCTGCACATCCCTGGACATTACGGGGTAAGTGAGTATGGCCAATCCACCTAATCTGCACATCTTTGAACTGTGGAAAGAAACTGGAGCTCTCAATTGGCAAGATGAATGAGAATAGACATTAATGATATGGAGCTTCCTTGACAAAATCAAGGAACCAAGTGGAAACAGTTAGAATGCTGATGTCCTTGTAGACGAAATGAGATGTACTTTAAGTTGGGAACAGAAGTGGCAATTTTGTTTGTCTCTAATACTGAATTGTTGAGGAACTGGAAAGCCAACAAATTCAGCCTAAGAACTTCACAGCTGAATTCCCACTGCTTTTGACAGGATTAGGAAAGCAGAAGACAGCATACTGCTTCATTCTGTATCCTAAAACAAAATAAGTCATCTGTTTACACCAATAAAAATTACTCTGATTCTTGCCAAAAGTAAAGCAAGAAATTAACTATGTTGAAGCATGGGATTATTTCACCTGTGGGAGAACCCAAAAGCTGGTGCTTGGAGATGGCCCTAGTACCGTATAACCAAATAGATCTATCAGAATCTGCATAGATTAGTGTAGTTGAATAAAACAGTTGAATGTGAAGTTCACCTTATGCCATCCGAATGCAGTAGCTCAGCAAAATTACAAAAGAGCTTAATCTTCTCAAAATTAGATGCAAATATTCTTTTTGAGCATTGATGAAATGTGTGAATTGCTCAGAACTCTATTACACTGTTTGGAAGGTATTGTTTCAGCAGATTACTCTAGTAGTGATTGTGACAAGGTCAGCCTGGTTACCATCATAGAATATGAGTTCTCTGACTGGGGCTGTTAATCTAGACAAAGCAGGGGGCCCTGGCTGACAGATAAGAACAGGAGTGTCAGGCATCCAGTTCACTCTGACAGCTGGCTCTGGGGGAGCTAGATCAGAGTCAAGGACTCTCCATGTGTAAATGAAGTGTGACTTGGTGACGGGATATCGGCCTGTGTGGAGTTATTTCAGTGGCAACAATAGAAAAGCATGCTGCTAAGAAAATTCACCCTCAACAGTTGCCTTAAAGTTGAAGTGAGCATTTCTGGCATCATGCTGTTATTTGGGAAACTTGACTAATTGATCCTGCCTTCAAAGACTGGGCCTATTATGTAGAAAAAGTGCGTTTTTTTTTCTGGGCAAGTGACATTGGGGCGGAGGAAAAGCAATGAATAATTCTCCTGACAGCTTGTGAGCCCGCAGCTTTTCCGGTTATTCGGAATCTAACATTGCCTGAAGCATCAGATATTAAAACCTTTCAAGAGTTGTTGGATTTAGTTAAGGAATATTGTGACCCCAATCCTCCTCTATTTCTGAGATGATTTTGGTTTTACTTGACAATTCAAGAACCAGGGGAATCCGTATAGGGATTTTTGACTAGGTTAAAATGACTGGCAGAGGTATGTAACTTTGACTTAACTCTTAATGAGATGCTGAGAGACCATTTGGTATATGGAATTATTGATGTAACCATGCAAAAGCACCTACTCGCTGAAGTCCAACTGGTTTTCAAACAGGCACTACAACCGGCTTTATCGCTGGAAAATATGGCAAGTGGAGCATATGAGTTGCAGGGAATTCTGATGGAAGTGGATACCCTCACCAGTCTGACTGAGCTTGAGGAACACCATTTGAATGAAGACAATTGCATAGCCTCACTCAAGACATATCCTGAACAGAGGGACTCTAAGTCAGCCCACAGTAAAACATCAAAACAAAGCCAAGCCTTGGCCAAACGGTTAACATTTTCTTCAGGATCCGAGCCAGCAAGTCATTGTAGTTGCTGCTGGTATGCAGACTCGCAACAGCAAAAAAGTCCCAACCTAAATTGAGTAATGAGTTCTCTTACTCTGGAAAGTCCACTTATATCTGGTTTGGAACAGTTAAATTGCTTAGCAATATCTAAATCAGAGCCATTCAAAATAAACGCCTGGTTAAATGGTCACCCAGTTCTAATGGAGGTTGATACCGGCATGGCCATTTCAGTGGTCGCAGAACCAGTCTTTACCAAAATTCGCTCTGTACTCCAACCCTTAAGTTTGTGTAAAACCTCAGCTAGACTGAGAATCTATGCCAGGAAACCTTTACAGATTAAGGGTACAACTTCGGTCCTGTCATGTATGAGAAGCATCTGGTTCAGTTACAACTGATTGTAGGAAAAGGTTCGGGCCCAAACTTGATAGGGTGAATTAGTTAAGAAAGATTCACCTAGATTGGGTCAACCTTTTTCGATTAGAAAATGGCTGCCTGAGTAAAGTGCTAATTAAATACCTGAATATTTTTCAGGAATGTCTAGGGACTATCAAAGGAACCAAAGCCACCTTGCATGTTAACCAGGAAGCAATTACATGATTCTGCAAGGCCTGCCCAGTGCCATTTGCCTTACGGGCAAAAGTAGAGGCAGAAATTGTGAAGCTGGATGGATTGGCTCACCTTTATGTAAATCGCTTTTCATAGCTAGATAAATACCCAGTCTCTTGTATAGAGGATTTACACACAAAGTTGACAGGGGGTGCTGTCCTTCACGAAGCTGGACATAAGCAATGCGTACTTGCAATTGTGGTTAGATGAGAATCATCAGAAGTATGCTACAATTAATACCCATAAGGGCTTGTGTCTATATTCAAGACTGCCATTTGGGTTATTATCAGCCAGTGCAATTTTTCAGTGGACGATGGAGAACATTTTACAAGATCTACCCCAGGTTGCTATTTATTTAGATGATGTGCTAATAACAGAGAAAACCAATAAGGAGAATTTGGACATTTCTTCCAGTCAGACATATACCTTAGAAAGGAAAAATGTATGTTCCAGGCACCCCAAGTGACCTACTTGGGCTACAGAGGCAACAAGACTGAATTATACCCGTTGGAAGATAAAGTGAGTGTGATCAAAGGTGCCCCAGCTCCCAAGTCTGTACTGGAACTTAGGTCTTTCCTTGGGCTGCTGAATTATAACAGGGTCTCCATCCTGGCACCTTTGCATCAACTCTCAAAGAAAAATTAACCTTGGAAATGGTCACGTAGTCGAGCCATAACTCTCAGGGAACTGAAAAAACAGCTATCATCCTCTAAGGTGCTGGTACACTATGATCTCGAGCAAGATCTGGTATTGACATGTGATGCCTCCCTGTTTGGCATTGGGTAATATTATCTTTTGGTGGCCAGTGAAGAGGAAGACGTGGCCAATAGTGTGTGCATCCAGAAGTTTGGCTAATGCAGAGCCTAAATATGCCCAATAGAGAAGGAAGGTTTGGCGGACATGGAGTCACGAAGTTCCACCCATATCTTACGGGCATAAATTTATAATCATAATGGACCATAAACCCCTGCTAGGTCTAATTAAAGAGGACAAGGCAGTGCTGCCCATAGCTTCAGGCCGAATTTAGCATTTGGATCTATTACTAAGTATGTATAATTACAAGGTAGAACACCGTGTGGGAGAGCAAGTAACAAGTGTGGATGCAATGAGCTGCCTCCCACTGGCAGGTACGCCACTGATAGTATCACCACTGGAAGAGTTTTTATTTTCTGCTTTTAAATTTTCTGGACACTCTTCGAGTCACAGCTGACAATATCAAATTTTGGACACACAAAGATCCAGTCCTGGCAAAACTGAAACAGCTGGTGGTGATGGGGGAAATCAAAGGACCATCACAGCCAGAACTGAAACCTTTCTGGATCCGGAGAGACCAGATCAGAGTCGATGATGGCATATTATTATGGGGAGCAAGAGGGAATGTCCCAAGCACAGGTCACCAACAGATACAGACTGAACTCCATCAGGGTCATCCAGGGGTTTCCAAAATGAAGATCCTGGGCAAGTGATGGATGTGGGTACAATTACAATGTTTAAAATACATTTGGATAAGTACATGAATAGGAAAGGTTTGGAGCGATTTGGGCGAGGAGCACGCAGGTGAGACTAATTTAGTTTGGGAATATGTTTGGCATGGACTAGTTGGACCAAATGTTCTATTTCCATGCTGTACGACGCTATGACTCTGATTCAGCAAAAAGTTATATCTGGTAACCAGCATTGAATAGCCGCATTGGTGGGACAGTGCCCAGAATGCTAAAAAGATCAAAAATTGCCGTCAGCAGCTCCCGCACTTCCATGGGAATAGTAGGATAAACCCTGGACTTGGTTATGTGCTGACTATTCAGGTCTTTTCATGAGCTCAATATTCTTAGTTATTGTGAACACCCACTTAAAGTGGCTAGGCATGCATACAGTTCATTCGTCAAACATGGGGACGACAATAGAAAAAAATGCAATACACAGACTTCTGAAAGTGTTGTTCACAGATAACGGGCCATCATTTAGCAGCATTTATATGTTTCCTAACGTTGAATGGTATTTGACACATAAGGACAGCTCCATACCATCCGTCATCCGTGGCAGAAAGAGCAGTCCAAACTTTGATGGCAGGCTTAAAGAAACAGTCTACAGCTTCACTTGAAACCAAGCTGTCCTGGTTCCTATTTGATTATAGGACCACCCCTCATGCAACTACAGGGATAGCTCCAGCAGAGTTGCTAATTGTGAGAAGACTCTGCACCAGGTTAAATCTGATCTTCCCCATCCTGGGAGGGGAGGGCGAAGCTGCATCAGGAATGATAATGCTGGACACAAGGCTCTCTAAGCAACAGAGACAGTTTACTTCAGGGGACAAGGTTTGGTATAGGAACTATGGGAATGGCCCTGCATTGGTAAGAGGCTGGTCCAGTGTTGTATGAAGTCAGCGTAGGTGCAATGGTCCTGAACAAGCACGTGGACCAAATGAAAGCTGCAAACTCACAAATGGCGAGAAAGTAAAACCTGCCCAGCTCCTTGGCAGCTTTTCTCCCTCTCTGTCAAGCTTTGAAGATACCTCGGAATCTGAGGTGGACATGGTGGATATCATCGCCTTTGCCTCCTGAAGAAGGCAATGAATTTCTTCCAAGACTATGGGCATAAGAGGTGAGCTACTATGCATTACATTCTGCCTGTATCAGAGGCAGAGTTGGAGGAACCTGAGCCAATGCTAAAATGCCCCAGGAGGAGCTTCGAAAAAAAAGAGACTATGGCCTCGGACTTAGAGGGGGCAGGATGTAGTGATTGTAACAAGGTTAGCCAGGTGGTCCTTGTAGAATATGAGTTCCCTGATTGGACAGATTAACAGCCCCAATCAGAGAGCCCTGACTGACATCCTGTTCACTCTGAGAGCCGGCTCTGGGGGAGCTAGATCAGTATGAAGGACTCTCCACGTAAATAAGGATGACTAGGTGACAGGATACCTGACTCCGTGGAATTATTTCACTCCTGTTATCACATCAGCACCAGGAATCTTCCAGAGGACAATGTCTAGCAGCCTAGAGGTCTGGTTAGAGTCATATGTGACATGGATGATGTCCTGATCCATGGATCCATTCAGACAGAGCATGACTGTAGTGTATGAGCTTTGCTGTAATGCCTACAGATAACAGGACCTACATTCTACCACAAATGTGAATTCATACAGCTGACCGTGTCAAGTTTCTTGGGCACATTGTGGAGACATCTGGTGTTAGGGTTGATCAACAGAAGACAAATTCAATCAAGAAGTTTCCATTTCAGTGAAATATGAATGAGCCCCAAGCATTCATGGATATGGTAAACCAAGTTGGAAAGTTCTTGCCCAACCTGGATATCATCAATGAATCATTGTATCAGCTGTTATAACAGGATAGTACATGGTTCCGGGAGGAAGCACAAGATTTTTTTGAAAGAAAATTGAGGAGGTGGTGATACCATCTGATTTTATGAGCTTGGACTACCTATTATTTTTGCTGCAGATGCATATTTCACAAGACTTGAGGCTGTGTTTTTCAGGTACAAAAGCCTGAAATAAGTAGGCTAGTTTCCTATCCATCCAATTTACTAACAGAGACAGAACAGATATATGCTGTGATAGAAACTTCTGCAGCTACATAGGCATGTAAAAAGCTTGCAAGCTTACCACAAACCACTTTTTAAATTGTAAGGAATTAACAAGCATGCATCCAGGAGTACAACTATTCAAACTGAGACTATTGAGATTTGATGCAAAAACAGATTATGTTCAGTAAAACAGCAGATATTTATCTCTCTATCAACACCTTACAAAACGTATTTTTCATTGAAGAGCTGTATCTTTTACATCAAGAGCAACTGCGATTCTACCAGCAGGAACTCAGTGACAGAATAAAATTAGAGATCCACAAAAGTCTGACAAAGCTTGTGCTCATGTAAAAGATTACGTCATCACAGGATGGCCACCGTACATGCCACATAATTCTACTCTTGCAAGAGGAATTACACTTCATCAGTGGATGATTTATTTATTTATGATGAGAAAATGATCATTCTGACAGTCACTGAGACTTAATATACCGCAATATTTGCACCTAGGACATCTCACATCAGGGTACCTCATACGTTGAGTCAGAACAAAATATTCTGCTTGGTGGTCCGAGCTCTCAAGCACATTGGAAAAGATTATATCAAGCTGTTATTCATCTATTCATTGCCTAAAGATAAAGCATTTATGTTGCCAGGGTTGGAGGGTTTGAGCTGCAGGGAGAGGCTGAATCGGCTGGGGCTATTTTCCCTGGAGCATCGGAGTCTGAGGGGTGACCTAATAGAGATTTATAAAATCATGAAGGGCAAGGATAGGGTAAATAGGCAAGGGCTTTTCCCCAGTGTGGGGAGTCCAAAGCTAGAGAGCAAACATTTAAGGTGAGAGGGGAAAGATATAAAAGAGACCCAAGGAGCAACTTTTTTCACGCAGAGGGTGGTGCGTATATGAAATGAGCTGCCAGAGAAAGTGGTGGAGGCTGGTACAATTAAAACATTTAAAAGGCATCTGGACCGGTGTATGAATAGGAAGAATTTAGAGGGACATGGGCCAAATGCTGGTAAATGGGACTAGATTTATATAGGATATCTGGTCGGCATGGACGCGTTGGATCGAAGGATCTGATTCCATGCTGTATATCTCTATGACTCTACTTGAATACCTCATGCAGAAAAAGACTAAGAAATCAACTCACTGCTCTTCCATATACACTGACGCAGAATCTCGGAATTTGACAGGAATATTCTAGCACAGAAGGAGGCCAACCCATCAGGTAACACTTACACTCTGAGTATTGCACTAGATGCCTTCTCCCTATCACCTTGCATATTGTTCCTTTACAAATAACCATCTAATTCCCTTTTGAATGCCTGAATTGAACAATGCCACAAGGACGAGATGACAACGGTACAAAATTTAGGAAAAGGTACAAGCAAAAGAGTATATGTTATTGCTATGACAAATGTCACAAAGCATACAACCTACCACAGACCTGCGACAGATAAGTGAGTTTCAGTTCAAGACCAAGCTCATTTTGGACAAGTGGTTAGATCACGTGGAATACAGGGAGAACTAACCATTTTGATACAGAACTTAGATGAAGGTAAGAGACAGAGGGTGGTGGTGGAGGGTTGCTTTTCAGGAGACCTATGACCAGAAGTGTGCCACAAGGGTCAGTGCTTGGTCCACTGCTTTTTGTCATTTATATAAATAACTTGGATGTGAATATAGGAGGAATAGTTAGTAAGTTTGCAGATGACACCAAAATTGGTGGTGTAGTGAACTGCAAAGAAGGTTACCTCAAGTACAACGGGACCTTGATCTGATGGGCTGAGGAGTGGCAGATGAAGTTTAATCTAAATAAAAGTGACGTGCTACATTGTGGTAGGGCAAATCAAGGCAGGACTTATATACTTTGTGGTGAGGTCCTGGGGAATGTTGCCGAACAAAGAGACTTTGGAGTCAGAGATAGTAGGAACTGCAGATGTTGAAAAATCTGAGATAACAAGGTATAGAGCTGGATGAACACAGCAGGCCAAGCAGCATCATAGGAGCAGGAAGGCTGACGTTTCGGGCCTAGACCCTTCATCGCCTACCCTGAAGAAGTTACCCTCCTCCCTCCGGACAAACCCCATTTCTGATGAAGGGTCTAGGCCTGAAACGTCAGCCTTCCTGCTCCTATGATGCTCTTGGCCTGCTGTGTTCATCCAGCTCTACACCTTGTTATCTCAGACTTTGGAGTGCACATTCACAGTTCCTTGAAAATGGAGTCATAGATAGACAGGGTAGTGAAGAAGGCATATGTTATGCTTGCCTTTATTGGTCAGTGAGTATAGGAGTTGAGAGGTCATGCTGATGTATAGGACATTGGTTAGGCCACTTTTGGAATACTGCATTCAATCCTGATTTCCCTGCTATAGGAAAGATATTGTTAAACTTGAAAGCATTCAGAAAAGATTTACAAGGAGATTGCCAGGGTTAAAGAGTTTGAGCTAAAGGGAGAGGCTTAATAGGCTGGGGCTATTTTCCCTGGAGCGTCAGAGGCTGAGGGGTGACCCTCAGTTTTATTTAATCATGAGAGGCATGGATAGGGTGAATAGTCATGATCTTATCCCCAGGCTAGGGGAAGCCAAGACGCGAGGTCTTATGTTTAAAGTGAGAGGGGAAAGATTTAAAAGGACCTAAGGAGCAACTTTTCTCACACAGAGGGTAGTGCATGTGAAGAATGAACTGCCAGAGGAAATAGTGGAGGCTAGTACAATCACACCACTTAAAAGGCATCTGGATGGATATATGAATAGGAAATGTTTTGAGAGATATGGGCCAAATGCTGGCAAATGGGACTAAATTAATTTAGGGTATCTGGTGGGCATGGACAAGTTGGACCAAAGGGTCTGTTTCCATGCTGTACATCTCTATAACTCTATGGTAGAACAAGCCCTACATTCATGGTCCTGTATTAATCAGACTGAAAATGGTACAGATTGGTGAAACAGACATGCACTGGTTTCTACAGGGAAGCAACCTTCTACACCGTCTAAGCAGTCATTTACAGATCAAAGATACTGCGTTCATCGAGAGATCTGAATGATGGCCTGATTGCAGAACAGAAGTTATCTGTCAGTTTCCTTTCTGCCCATTTACCCAGCAAAGTCTAAGAGACCACACAGTGGATTCAAATTCCTTGATCTTTTCCAAAGAAACTAAGATCACATTCTGGTAGACTAGTGAAACCACCACAGCAGATGCTCGTGTAAAAATGAATTTAAAATCGGGGCTCAGCTGTAATATAATGGTTAGAATCAGAAACTTGAGGGATGTAGTATTTTTGGTTAAGTTTGACTACTATATGCTCATGAAATATACTATATGCCATTGAAAATAATGCAATGTCTATGATCTTGGCACATTGGCTCTATAGGTTTATTTACACATCTCTGGAGAGCAACTATTACAGTTTCAAAGGCATAGAGTATTGAGATTTTATGCAAGGAACAAGTCTTTAAAATTGGACCAGATTCAAAATGCTAACAAACTTTCATAGAGCAAGAGGGTAAAAATGTTTTGGACAATCGGAAGTTATGTCGTTTAAAACCCTTATTTGAGAAGTATGATATATTCTAATTTAATTTTGTGCTTTATGCAAAAATAATTTGCACAAATTGAATTTAATAAACCTGATCACAACTGCTATACTGCATGTTTACCTTATTACAAAATAAGACAGCTCATGATTTCTTAACAGAGCCACTGAGCAGTAATCATTAAGGCACATTGTATGTGCGTTCTTAGGTACTGGGACAGTAGTGGCCTTCTTGAAACAAAAAAAATGTCAGTGATTCATGCTAGCATGCTACAAGAGGTATATCCCAAGCTTACACTACTCTGCATTTAGATGTAAGACAATATAAAAATAAAAATAAGACTTTTGGAATGACTGACAACTTTGAACTCCAAGAAGTAACTGTAGAAATTTGTAAAACTTATGCCACCATTCAAGGATAAACCATTACAATTTGATTAATACAGTTTAGTAAACTATTCTGATTAATCTTTGCTGTAAGTTGAAAAGAATTCATTGATATTATGAGAATGTGGTGTATTAGTTCACTGTTTGTTTGATTTTCTTCAGGCACTGGAAGTTACCTGAAACTTCTCAACATGGCACGAGCAGTTCTACTGAGAAGAACTGCAACTGATTTAGTTAGTTGTCATCAAGATCAGGCATTGAACACCACAATATACATTTTGAGAGAATTAGGTCCAGTTGGATTTCTTCTTAAAGAAGAAGGTATATCTAAATATTTTAAAGTAAGTACACAAAATTTAATAAGACTTCTGTTTTTTATTTGGAACTGGTTCCTTATCTAATTTTTACTGATGAATTTTTTCAGTATTCCTCAGCTTTGATATTTTGGTCATTTGTTGTTTTCATTACTTATATGAAAAAGCAGAAAAATGAAGCAAAGTAATGTTTAATTTCCATGTTTACCAATGCCAATAATTACCAATGCAAAAATCTTTCTCAAGGTTCAGTATTATACCTTGCCTTTGCAGGTGCATTTCCAATGTTAAGGTACTGGGACTAAAGATAGATTGGCTATTTCATTCTATTTCCATTCCCCAAATTATTATTCATGCTTTTCACAGAGATTTTCTGTGCAGCATATAGGTCTCCTGTATGCTGCACAGAAAATGTGGCAAACAGTTGTGACACTGACTTTAATGCATCCTCTTTCAGTCTCTCCTATGACCCTTGTTATTTGGAATTTTGCCCACTTCTACACATTATATAATGATTTTCAGCTCAGCTCCTCAGATTTGCCATACCTTCTGTCTTCGGTGAGTTGTTTGCCATTGCTTATACAGTGCTGACCAATTGTTGAAATGATTCAGATGAGGGCAACCAATCAAATGCAGTTAATAGAATAAACCTTGGACAGATTTAACGAAGAGAGCCCATCCGTGCTGCCAGCTGGTGAAGAATTCTATTTTATTTAGTGCGTTACGTCTGTGAAGTGAGTATCACCCTTCACAGTGAGTGAATTTAAGTGGAACATATTTTTTATTGTTTTGGAGTACTTAACATTTTTGTCCTTTGTGTTTTATAAATATGGGTGAATTAATGACCTTGAATTTGCAAAGACTTGGGACTGGCAGTAGAGAGAGAATTTGGAAAGAATTAAGTAGGATGTTAAAGCTCAAACATGACCCCCCCATTTATGCTTCAGACTAGTCTCCTCTCAACTTACTTCATTTCATCTAATTGGCAAATCTCTTTATGCCTTCCGGGATCATGTAATTATCAACATTCCCCTCAAATTCACTTGCATTATTCACCTCAACTACTGCAGGTTAGAGTGACTTTCTCTTTGTCATCCTACTAGGTTAAATAAAATAAAGTAAGGGTTCAGTGGGATATGGACCATGTGCAGGTAGATGGGATCAGTTTAGAATAGCGACATGGTCAGCGCAGAATGGTGGGGCACAGAGCCTGTTCCTGTGCTGTATGTTTCTATGTTCTATCTTTAAAGTCTGAAGTCTATAAGAACTGTCGAAGTTGGGAAACCTAGTGTATATACATGAAAAAGTAGTCAAGACACTAAACTGGTGATTGAACCTATAAAGGAGAATAAATTATGTGTTTAATTAGAGAACATAGTTTTTTTCATTTAGAACTAACTCTCAGATTTTTTCTTGAGCAATAAAAGTCGGGTGGCAGTAACAGTGATATTTCCACCTATAGAAATAAAAAAGAAAGAAATCTACTTGTGAAACCTGTATGTGAACAGACATGGTTTTGAATATGTGTAGAAATATAGATTTACATTAATCTCAATTATTTCTGTTTCCTGGAAGGTGAATATAGGAAACATTCACACCTGCAACTGTTCCACATTTCTCAAAGAGAAGGACCTCTGCAAACATATCTGCTGGTGAATTAATTTTCTTGCATGGTGTTTGATTCACAAAACAGTTTTCAAAAGCATCTAAAAGAAAGGCTATACCAGTATCACTGCTACTTCGAGTTTTCAGTAGATAGTAGATTAAGCTGCTGCCTGTAATTTAGATGATTTCAGCTCCCTGTTAGGAGTCTAGCTTTTAATATTCTTCAATACAATGGCAAATTGATTTGCCCATAGCATCTTCAGAAAAGCTCAACTCTTACTGGCAGTGGGATTGGTATTTTGAGGAAAATTGTAGTTAACTTTTAACTATTGAAAGGTGAAAGAAATTACTTACATAGTTATGGCCACTCAAGAATTTAATTACAATCCTCAACTATATTATGCATGCCAACTGTAGCTTGAAATGCAAGCATTCTACTATCTTGTGATAACATAAGAAGAAGAAATATGTCCGTAGCTAAGAGTTGCTTTTGTCTTACCTGGGGAAAAATTGACTGAGATTTTGGCATTGTTCTGGAGTTTGCTTTGTTGAATGGAAAGTATATCTGCCTTTAATTCTAACAGTTTTACTTGAAGTGATAAGAAAGCCACAAGTTCTGATCATATTCTAGGAGAATTCAATATGCCGAGGGAGCACAATTGGTTCTCGCTGTACCTCCAGAAATATATATTTATTTGAAACTATTTAATTTAAAGAATTGTATAAATTCCACACATTTGCATTATAATTAAAGACAAAATGGAAGGCTGAAGTGCTTTCAATAGAAACTGCTTTGCTGGGTTTTACCACAAGAAGATCTGTCATTCTGGGCCTTTATCTCATTGGGGACCTGCTCAGCAGATGTCAGCAGCACAAGTGGCTGATCAGCATATTTTCCACTTCCTGGATGTTAATTGAAAAGTTGCTGAGCCATGAAAATTCAGCACTAATTGCATACTGATATGTATTTGGCCATTACTGAACTTTCCCAGCGTAGGCACCTCCCAATCTGCATTTAGAAAAGGAAAGGATATCAAACAGTGTTCTTTCCCAAAAAGAGGCCATTAGTCATGTGGCCGATGTTATCTGAATCACTGCTGTTGAAGGTGGGGGGTGATATTTGGGATGAGTTTCTATTGCACAAGCTGGTAGCATATCAAATATCTTAAGTAATTAGATCATAATGACAATTCAATGAAGGGAAGTATTCTGAACACTCCCTTTGCAATTCCCTTTTCACAAACCTAAGCTGTCAAAATATAATTAATACATTTCATGAAAACATCATCAAGTGTGAGAAAATATTGCTCATATTTTGGAAGTTTATCCAGTGAATAGTTCAATAGCCAGTAACCTCTTCAGTCAGACGGTCATGAATCTTTGGAATTGTCATACCCAGAGTTGTGCATGCTCCAGCATTGAGGATATTTAAAATTGAGTTAGACATTTTTGTTCATTGGGGAAGTCAAGGGATATGAGGATAAGGTAGAAAAGTGAAGTTAAGAGAGAAGATCAGCCAAGATCATATTGAATGTTGGAGCAGGCACAAAGGCCATATGGTGAATTCATTTCCTATTTCTTATGTCCAGGTGTGTTTTTTTTTGTTGTTCAGATGGCTGATTTCAGCTGAGATCAGAATAGGATGCTTTGGTTACTCTCAGTGCCCAGGGGTTTAATAAAAGCTAAATTAGCCTTTGTTTCTCTTCCTAGTTGAGCATCATGAAAAAAAATCTATTTTTCTAATCGACCCCTTTCGGAGATGTTATTACACACATCTGAAGAAGGTGGGACTTGAACCCAGGCCGCCTGGTCATGGGGAAGGGCCTGAACACTGCACCACAAGAGGGCCCCCACACACAGAGCAAGTATTGCCCACTGTCGTTAGATGCCAAGACTCATTATTAAGACTCACACATGAATAGTGGGCAGGTGAGCAAAGTACTAGGTGCGATGAACACCTGAAATCATTCCCCAGAGAGGAATTAAGATGTTCAAAATACAAAAGAGAAGACAACTTTAAAACAGTGACTCTAGTTACTTTGATATTTTGGTATTTTTGGATTTATGTTAACTGATTTTGTTTTTCAATCAGGATTTTGTTAAAGAAGTTTAGACTACCACGTGGTCATGAATGTAAGTTTAATAATTCAGTTCTTCAGTTATAGATTGAAGATTTTAATAACATTAGTATCTTGATGACCATGACTGGAGAGTTCAGTGTAACTGATCAAAGCTTCTTAGTTTTCATTGAGCAGGCTCTGCCACTATGTACTTCCTTCAGTCACTTGGCTGGGCAGACATAGCATAAAAACCATGTGCTGCTGGGAAAGAAGGAATCCATGTTAAAAGGCTAAATTATTGGCTTTTTTTAGTCACCACCACTATCATCCCACAACACTCAATCCCTCCCCCACTGGGCTAACAACACTCCACAGGAAAAGGCACAAGAGGGCAAGATGGCATTAAGATCCTGACACAATGCTATGCTCCAGCATTTGCACCTAGAATGTGCCTTCACCTGGCTGGAAAACTCCCCCTCCTTTTGGGTTCTGCAGTTTACTAGCTATACAAGAAAATCACAACTTGCATTGTACCGTGATATTTCCTTTATGGTCTCCTGAATTAAGCCCCCAATGTTCTAAATTGCATTGATTTAGTCCATTGAAAACTATTGGTGGCATTCCCTTTTTCATGCAATTTACAAAATAATACAAATGAAAAGAAGTTTAAAATAAGTTCATACAGATACCCTATTTGTTCCTTTGGTAATTGCATTAAGTAGCAGAGCTAAACAAATGATAAGTTTCAGGACTAAGCTAGTTTGGTTACTGAAAATGAAACAGCTGAGTACAGTAATTAGGTTAGGAAGGAAAAATTAACGAATCAATGTTCATCATTCTGCTAGAAAGAGGGTTTGAATAATTATTTTGCAAGCAAAGCATCAGGTTCTGTCATGATACAACATATCATTGAATAACTTACTAACACTCGATATCAACTTCACATGTGTAAAATTGTAAGTTAATTGGGATATAAGGAACCAACCAGATCCTGGAGGACAGTCCTTCAACATAAGTCAGTAGGGAAGACTAATTGAAAGGATAGTAAACCATTTTAACAATTGATTCTATTTATTATTTAACTGTAGATTTATGCTTTATCTTAACATAAAATGGTGATCTGACAATGTAAGCGTATTGCATTGATTTTATAATTGCATGTACAAGGTCTAATTATAAATGCTGCTTTAAAAGTAATTACAGTTTTAAGATAGTTTCGTAAGTGTTGAAGTGAGTATGCACTTTTTGGGTCTCTTCTCCTTTCAGATTCTTTCCAACTTGGTCTTGTGGACCGAGAAATTGAAATATTGTTGGACAGTCTTCATGTAGAGCAGCCACCACAGCCACTCCCTGACAAATCTAAGAAAAAGCAAAAAGACGAAGAAGTGGTTGGTGCTGTATGTCAGAAGGAAATTGATCCAGAAGACGTCTGTCCCATTTGTCAGGAAGAGCTATTGAAAAAGAAACAACCTGTAACATATTGCAGGTCAGACATGTGGTTCTTGTAATGTAGATTACATTCTTGAACAGAGGAATGGAATGAGAAAGGGAAAACAAAACTTTAAAAAAGCTTGCAAAATATTGTTTGGTCAGTGTGGGTTATATTAAATATTTTAACAGCTTCTTATATTTCAGACATTTAAGATTGCTGGTGTTATGGCCCAGTGGTATTATTGCTGGGCTGTTAATCCAGAGACCCGGATAATATACTGGGGACCCGGGTTAAAATCCCGCCATGGCAGATAGTGGAATTTGAATTCAATAAAATATCTGGAATTAAGAATCTAATGATGACCATGAATCCATTGCCGATTGTCGGAAAAAACCCACCTGATTCACTTACGTCCTTTAGGGAAGGAAACTGCCATCCTTACCCAGTCTGGCCTACATGTGACTCCAGACCCACAGCAATGTGGTTGACTCTTAACTGCCCTCTGGACATTCAGAGATGGACAATAAATGCTGTCTAGACAGCGACACCCTCATCCCATTAATAAATAAAGAAAACAAATTTCACAGAGGACGGATGTATTAATGTTCATCATATTTTGATATAATGTTCAGAACTGGAACTTGTAGAAAATGTTAAAGAATATTCTTGCTTACTTCATTAATCATGGTGGAGCAGAGTTTAAAAAAAGTATAGTTAATTTCATGTAACTTTAAGTTCTCAAATTGGCTTATTTTTAAAAAATTGTCAAAACTTTTAAGGAGTTTATGAATCCTTTCTTTTCTGTATTTTGCATTGGTAGCTTTTGGGTGAATAGAACGACAATTTATTATTTTGTGTTTCTGTTTCACCATCTCATTTTGTGTGGCTCTAAAATAAATAGGAAATTCTAAGAAATTAATTCACAAATAGCTTGTGAGTAAAACCATTAATCCATGTAATCTAAGAATGTTCCAGGTACAATTGCAGGTCTTTGGGGAACTGGCTGTGCTGTTCAGAGGTAGTGCAATAGAAACACTACAGTTGATCTCAGCAAACTCTCGTTGAAATAAATGGTTAAAAAATAAGAGCTAACACAAGTGTGGAGCTGGAGGAGCACAGCAGGCCAGGCAACATCAGAGGAACAGGAAAGGGACCATTTCTGAAGAACGATCCTGACCCGAAACGTCAACTTTCCTGCTCCTGTGATGCTGCCTGGCCTGCTGTGCTCCTCCAGCTCCACACTGTGTTATCTCTAACTCCAGTATCGGCAGTTCTTACTATCTCTGGTTAAAAAGTAAGTCGTGTTCTGAGTCACATTTCATGTCCAATTTCCCTCACAGTAATTGTAGACATTGAGAGAAGCTGAAACTGACCTCAGCTGGGTACATCTACAATCATGCAGCGTGCTGCTTCAAGTATGGGCTGATACAGGAAGAAAGATCATCTGGCTGAGAAACTAAAAATAATATTTACATAACTACTTTGTATGAACTTTAACATTTTAATTTGAATGTCTAATCACAGTATTCTCTATTTGTTAATACTGGCTTTAATAATTAATTGCACATTGGGTAAGTGGTTTCAGACGGTCTGCATACTTATTTAACATAAGAATCAGAGTTTTGTACACAGCAACAAAAAAAGTGGTTGATTTTATTAATGAAACATTAGTAGGAACTTGACCTCTAATTTTAGCTTCTAATGAAAAATAACAAATATTTCATTTGTTTGTATGTGACCATAAATCCCCATATCAATTCAGTTTTTTTAATTAGCTGCTCACAATATGCAATATGCAATGCTAGTGGCAGATGGCCAATTCTTACTTGGGTGTCGCTATGCATAGGATATGTGATGCAGTCGCTGCCAGTGTAGTGATCTGTATGTTTAAAGTGAATTGTAAAAGCAGTTTTGGATTGATTGCAGAATAAATAAATATTATTATATTTGTTTAACATATCATTATATTCTAATTTACTGTACTGGAAATTCTCAGTAAAATTTGTTGATTACAAACCTTTCAATCTGGGAGAAATCTGCATTTTAAATATCTAATTGACTGACCAAACTCATCAGCTCCAACTTCATGGTCTGAAGAATTGCTGGGACTGCATTATTTTTAATTGTCAGTGATTTAAAGAAATATTTAGGTTAAAAATGCAAATGTAAGATTTGCCCCTCTCCCAACATGTTCCCATGAGAACGATAACGGATCTCTCGATATAGCTTGGCTCTCTTTTTCTGACTTCCTTTACTAGTCTTCTTGATGTGATTGGC
The DNA here is from genome assembly GCF_021869965.1 of Rhincodon typus. Lineage (NCBI taxonomy): Eukaryota > Metazoa > Chordata > Chondrichthyes > Orectolobiformes > Rhincodontidae > Rhincodon > Rhincodon typus. Next base: position 35,348,125 of record NC_063338.1, read on the forward strand.
TGCTTTTTTTAAGGACCTCCATGATGATACCACACTGCAGGATTAAGCTGTAATCAGAATCCTGAATTGTGTTATGTCAAATGACTCAACTGAAGCGGTGCTTCATGATGCAACTGATATGCTATATCATGACTGTTGTGAAAGAATTGATGACAGTATATCTGATTTCAGCTGTTTACTTTATAGAGATCAGGAGCTAACACTGAAGAATGTGGCTTTAATCACCCAGGACTTGCTCAGCCACTTTTCTGTGTTAAATTTTGACGTGCGATACCCTTAAAATTAAAATATTTTGATATCACCCTGGAAAGTGGGTAGTGATGTGCATATTACAAAACTGATATCAAAAATGATCCATAGAGTGATGAGGGATAGTAGGAACTGCAGATGCTGGAGAATCTGAGATAACAAGGTGC
>NC_063338.1:35348940-35365194 GCF_021869965.1 Rhincodon typus
TCATTCATGGGATGTGGTCATTGCTGGCTAGCCAGCATTTGTTGTCCATCCCCAGTTTCCCTTGAATAGGTGGTAGTCAGCTGCCTTCTTGAACTATTGCAGTCCACATATTGTGGTTGATCCACAATGCCCTTAGGGAGAGAATTTCAGGATTTTGAGCAAGTGACAGCGAAGAAACAGCAATATAATTCCAAGTCAGGATGGTAAGTATCTTGGAGGACAATTTGCAGGTGGTGGTGTTCCCATGTATTTGCTGTCCTCATACTTCTAAAAGGAAATGGCCATGTGTTTAGAAGGTGCTGTCTGAAGATCTTGGACGAATTCCTGCAGTGCCTCTTGTAGATCATTTACTTTGCTGTTCCTGAGCATCAATGGTGGAAGAGTAGATTCTTGTGGTTATGGTGCCAATCAAGCGGGCTGCTTTGTCCTGGATGGTGTCAAGCATCTTGAGTGTTGTTGGTGTTGCACCTATCCAGGCAAGTGAAGAGTATTCCTTCACTCTCCTGCCTTGTGCCTTGTAGATGATGGACAGGCATTGGGGGATCAGGTGGTGAGTTACATGTCGCAGTATTTCTAGCCTCTGAATTGCTTTTGTAGCCACTGTATTTATGAGGTGAGTTCAGTTGAGTTTCTTATGAATCGTAACTGCAAAGATATTGATAGTGGGTGAATTCAGTGATGGTAACACCATTGAATATCAATAGATTGTCTCTTATTGGAGATGGTCATTGCCTGGCATTTATGTGGTGCGAATATTACTTGCCGCTTGTCAGCCCAAAATGGATGTTGGTCCTGATCTTTGTGCATTTGAACATGGACTGCATCAGTATCTAGGAGTTGCTAATTTCACTAATTTATCATCTATGTTGGTATTTTTAAGAGGCAAAGTTGAAATTGTCTATATCCTGTAGTCTTTCCTTTCTCCTTTAACTTAGAAATTTTTAAAGTCTAACCACAACTTGCTGATTTGCATCATCTCCTCCAGCTTTTTTTTAAACGTTGTTGGTATTCTGTAATTTGTCCAAAGGTGGTTATGTGGATTGGCCATGGCAAATTGCCTCTAGTGTCCAGGGATGTGTAAGTTATGTGGATTGCAACTCCCATGGCCAGGGTTACAGGGATAGGATATGGAGGGTAGGTCTGGGTGAGATGCTAGTTGGAGGGTCAGTGCAAACTCAATAGCAAATGGCCAGCTTTCATACTGTAGGGATTCTATGATTCTATGTTTTGATTCTTGCTGATTTCACTATGTATTCAAACTTTAACATTCTGTGGAAAATGTGAGATAAAAGTATTACAAATCTAGAGAAAACATGTAAATGATGGACGGCCATCCGGCTAAAAGGCTGTGCACATCTAATATTTTACATAAGTTCTCAGCACAAGAGCACACGTTCCAAGCCCCATACCATCTCACTCTCCCACATCCACCCACCACCACTGAGGTAAACAGTAAAGATTAGAGTATGCTAGCAATAATCAGTGACACCCATAAGATGGCACTATTTTAGTTACAAAGCTTATTAGTGAGCTGTAATAGCAGTGACTTTAAAATGAAAAATATACCTTTTACCTTGTAATCTTTGTCTAGATAATGTTTTATGTAGATCATGTAACATTATGTAGATGAATAAGACAAATATAGGCAAATTATGACTGATTTTTAAATTTTCTACTTTTATTCCTTTAATGAAAAATGTCTTCTCAAAATCCCTTTGAATTTGCTTGCTATATGTTTTTCATGGAGCAACAAGAGTACGAAATTCAGTTTTCCTTTCTTGGGGGGGAATGGAATGATGTTAACTGTTTGGATAGTGGCTGTTTGATAATGATGTTTAAACTGCTGTGTTCATCTTTTCACATTTAATGTACCTTATTACAAGTTTGGTTTAACACTTTCAACCACATAGGCATTAAAATCCCACTCTGGAAACAATATATTGACATCATCTTATCAGCTAATTAAAAAATATAAAAGGAAAAGCCCAATGTTAATATTGTAGACAGCATGTTTTATAAAGTAGATTTTTTTGAATTTCCACGTTTATGGTCACCTACATAATACTTAACTCAGTTGATTATGCATACAGCGATAGTGACAATTTGTTTTTTTTTAATAACAGGTATAGCTGTGGTAACAGTGTCCATATCAGATGCATGAAAATTTGGGCAGAACACCAGGCAAAGACTGAGAATGAAACCATTGTCAAATGTCCTCTCTGCAGAGAGGAGTTTGCACCACTTTCTCTCCTGCAAGAAGAATTTCGAAACTCCACAAAACTTCTGGCCGCAGAAAGAGAAAGACTTGACAGACATCTTGGTATTCCATGCAATAACTGCCAGGTTTGTCCAATTCAGGGCAAATGTTACAGGTAAACAGATTTCTATTTCAACTTAACAAATATCTAATATATAGTGATTTGTTGTTTTGTTTAGAGCATCTACACCACTTGCTGCTGCTTATATATATTCTCTTTAACATTCACAGTACAGATTTTTGGCTGAGAAGATTAGGGTGAATCCAAAGGGATTCTTTAAGTTTATTAAAGGAAAAAGAATAACTAGAGACAGAATAGGACTCCTCGAGGACCAAAGTAGACACGTATGTTTGGAACCACAGGAGATGCGCCAGGTCCTCAATGAATATTTCTCCTCTTCGTTTACAGTGAAGAAAGACATGAAGACTTGGGAACTTGGGGAAGTTAGTGTGGATATTTTAGGGACAGTCCAAATCACAGTAGAGGTGGTGTTGGAAGCATTAGAATGTATGAAGATGGATAAATCTGGTCTTGACCAGATATATCCGAGGACGCTGCAGGAATCTAGAGAAGAAATTTTGGGGGCCCTGGCTGATATATTTGCATCCTCGTTAGCCACGGGTGAGATCCCAGAAGACTGGAGGGTAGCGAAAGTTGTGCCCTTATTCAAGAAGGGCTGCGAAGAAAACCTGAGAATTACAGACTAGTAAGCTTAACATCTGTCGTAGGTACGTTACTTGAGAAGATTCTGAGGGATAAGCTATACATGCATTTGGAAAGACAGGGTTTGATTAGGAGTAGTCAGCATGGCTTCGTGCGTGGGAGATTGTGCCTCACAATTTTGTTAGAGTTGTTTGATGAAGTGACCAGGAAGGCTAATGGGGGCAGGGCAGTAGACGTAGTCAAATAGATTTCACTAAGACCTTTGATAAGGTTCCACATGGTAGGCTCTTCTGGAAGGTTAGATCACATGGAATCCAGGGAGAGCTGGCAAATTGCATACATAATTGGCTTGATGGTAGGAAGCAGAGAGTAATAGTGGAAGGATGCATGTCAGACTAGAGGCCTGTGAATTGTGGTGTGCCTCAGGGGTCATTGCTGGGCCGTTGCTGTTTGTTATCTATGTCAATGATTTAGATGAGAACGTACAAGGCCTGATTAGTAAGTTTGCAGACAACACTAAAATAGGTGGTATCATGGACAGTGAGGTTACAGAAATTGCAGCGTGATCTTGATCAGCTGGGGAAGTGGGCCAAGAAATGGCAAATGGAGTTTAATATAGATAAGTGTGCATTTTGGAAAGTCAAATCAAGGTAGGAGTTTCATGGTGAATGATACGGCCTTAAGGAACGTAGTGGAACAGAGGGACCTGGAAGTTCAGGTGCACGGTTCTCTGAAAGTGGAGTCACAGGTAGACGGGACAGTGAAGGAGGCTTTTGGCACACTGCATTCATCAGTCAGAGCATTGAGTATAAGAGTTGTGAAGTTATGCTGCAGTTGTACCGGACATTAGTGAGGCCGCATTTGGAGTATTGTGTTCAGTTTTGGTCATCTTGCTCTAGGAAAGATGTTATTAAACAGGAAAGAATGCAGAAGAAATTTACAAGGATGTTGCCAGGACTCAAGGGACTTAGTTATAGGGATAGGTTGGACAAGCCAGGACTTTTTTTATTTAGAGTTAGGAGACTGAGGGAGGAATCTGATAGAAGTGAATAAGATCATGAGGGGCATGGATAGGGTGAATGCGCTCAGTCTTTTTCTCAGGGTTGGGGAATCAAGGACAAGAGAGTGTCAGTTTAAGGTAAGTGGGGAAATAATGCATGGGAACCTGAGGGCCAACTTTTTTAACGCAGAGGGTGGTACGCATGTGGAATGAGCTGCCAGCTGAAGTGGTAGAGGTGAGTACATTAACAACATTTAAAAGGCATTTGGATGAATACATGGATAAGAAAGGTTTAGAAGGATATGGGCCAAGTGCAGGGAAATGGGGTTAGCGTGGATGGACATTTTGGTCAGCATGGACCAGTTTGGGCCAAAGGGCCTGTCTCTATGCTGTAGGACTCTATTTCATCAAATGCTGTCTTGTATGATGAAACACAAATGAAAAAAGTTTTGAAAAATTGGGTTCTTTTCGTTAGAGCAGAAGAGATTATATGTTGACCTGATAGATTAAAGTCATGAAGATATGCAAAACTGTAGGTAGAAACAGATTTACCAGTGATTGACAGATGTTGAAGTGCCTTGCAGCCCACCACCTTGAACATTTATTCTATGACTGATAAACTGTGGCATCAGTGTGTCCATCTACAAGAAGCACTGCAGTAACTCAATGCTCCAATGATAGTACCTCCCAAACAAAACATCTCTGCCACCTAGAAGGACAAGAGCACTAGATGCATGTGAACACTACCACCTGCAAGTTCCCTTCCAAGCCACGTACCATCCTGACGTGGATCTATGGTCACGATTCCTTGTTTGTCATTCGGTCAATATCCTGGAACCCCCTTCCTAATAGCACAATGTGTGTTCCTACTTCAATGATTGCAGCAGTTCAAGAAGGTAGCTCGCCATCACCTCTGTAGGCAATTGGGGATGGGCAATACATGCTGGTCTAACCAGAGACACTCACAATCCCAACAAAAAATAAGAAAAGCATGATTATATCCTGTATCATTTTGTGTGGTATTAATGCAGATCTAAATGGAATAGATTTAGAACAGACCTTGTAATTCAAACCATTGAGTTTGAATTGAGTAGGAGTAGGCCACTGGGCATTTCAAGCTTGCTTCACCATTCAATAAGTATCATGGCCAGTCCTGTATCTCAATGCCATGTTCCCACTTGGTTCCCCTATCCCTTAATGCCTTTAAAATCTAGGAATTTATATCTCTTTCTTGAATATATTCTGTGATTTGGCATCCACATCCTTTTGTGGTAGAGAATTCCACAAGTTCACTGCCCTTTGAGTGAAAAATAACTTCCCTCGTCTCAATCCTGAAATGGTCTACTCCATATCCTGAGCCTGTGTTCCCCAGTTCTAGACTCCTGAAAGAGGGGAAACATCTTCCCTGCATTTAGTCTACCAATATCCATCCTACATCAAGGCTAGTCAGCCTTGTTAAAATTTTGTACACCGATCAGATCCCCTCTCATCCTTCTAAACCTTACCAAATACAAGACGATATTCTGTTGTCCCTGGTATCAGTCCAGTGAATATCGACTGTACTCCGTCTATGACAAGTATATCCTTTCTCAGGCAGGGAGTCCAAAACTGCACACAGTACTCCGGGTATCGTCACACCAAGGCTCTGTATAAATGCAGGGAGACATCCTTTATTCATGAAGCTCTTTGGGCTATCAGCACCAACAATTGTAAGCAACCACAATCCTGCCATACACCACTCTGTCTTTTCTTAAATCAAGATTTCAACCCTGGTTCAAAGAAGAGGGCAAGGGAGCATGCCAGGTGAAGCATCAGATAAACCTAAAAATGTGGAAATGGCATGGGATAGAAAGAACAAATAGCTCCTGCAACAAATAGATCAGAACTAAGCTCTACAGTCATGCCAAATCCAGACATGAACAGCAGTGGACAATTAAACAACTAATAGTGGGAGGAGGTTCCACAAAAATTGCCATTGTCTAATGATGAGAGAACCTAGCACATCAGTGAAAAAGACAAAGCTTTTTATCCATAATGATCTATCTTGGCCTTCTCTTGAGGTCCTTTATACCATGGATGCTAGTTTTCAACCAGTTTGATTCACGCCATACGATATCAAAGAACAACTTCAAAGGCTATCAGTCCTGTAAACATTCTGACAATCGTACTGAAGACTTCCACTCCAAAATTAGCTATTTCCTGAACCAAGCTGTTCAAGTACAACCACAACAATTGAATCGATTCAGCAATGTGGAAAATTGTCCAGTTATATCAAATCTACAAAAAGCAGGACAAATCCAACCCAATAAATTTACTATTCCGTCAGTTGATTCTCAACCATCAGCAACGTAACGGAAAGTGTCAGCGACAGAGCGATCGAGTGGTACTTGCTCAGTCTTGACCTCTCACTGACACTCACGTTAGTTCTGACAGGATTAACTCAACTCCTGACCTCCTTTCAGCCTCCATGCAAATATGGAGAAAAAGAGCTAAACTCAAGAGGTGAAGGGAGAGTGACTACCTTTGACATTATTGGCTCGGTTAACATTTATTGCCCGTTCCTAATTGTCCTTGAGAAGGTGATAGTGATCTATCTTTCTGAACTGCTCCAGTCTATGTGATGGAGAGAATAGATTCAGTGTGTTCAGGAATGGCATTCCAAGATTCAAACTCTGTGATAATGCAGGAATATTGATACAGTTCCAACTAAGTTTTGGCTTGGAAGAGAATTTATTGGAGGTGGTGCTTGTGTGTATCTGGTGCCCTTGTTGTTCTAGGTAGGCAGAGGAGATAGGTTTGGATGGTGCTATTGAAGAAGCCTTGGTGATTCCTGAAGTGCATTTTGTGGATTATACATACTGCTGCCCAGTAATTCAGTGATGGAGTGAGTGTTGAAGGTTGGGGATGGGATGCCAATCAAGTGGGCCTGTTTGTCATGAATACTGTCAAGCTTCCCAAGTGTTGGAGCTGCAGTCGTCCAGGCAGGCAGAGAGAATTCTACACACTTCTGACTTGTGCCTTGTAGATGTTGCTCAGGCTTTTGGAGTTAGGAAGAGAATTACTCACCACAGAATTCCTGGCCTCTGACCTGCTGTTAAAGCCACAGCATTTATATAGCGGGATCAGTGGCAGTTTCTAGTCAGTAGTAAGCCCAAGGATGTTGATAATGGAGGACGTAATAATGGTGGTGCTATTGAACGTCAAGGGGAGATAGTTAGATGCTCTCTCATTGAAATTGTCATTTGCTTGGCACTTGTGTTGTGCAAAAGTTAATTACAATCTATAAGCCAAAACCTAAATGTCATCCAATCTTGCTACATATGGTCATGGAATGCTTGGGTTTCTGAGGAATTGCAAATGATGTTGAACGTTGTGCAAACATCAGCAAACAACTCTACTTATGATATTATGAGCCTGGAAGGTAACTGACTAAGTAATCGAAGATGATTCGATTCCAATCACCATAAGCATTTTCCTTTGTGCCAGGTACATCTCCAACCATTGGAGGCTTCTCTCTCTGATACTCATTTATTCCACTTCTACTACTTTTCCTTGATATCAAACTCTGACAAATGCCAACATCTTGTAAAAGAATGTTAAGAAATAGCAGTCAAAAATGAAGTGGGAATTTGAGTCAGGGAGAGAGCGAGATCAATATGGGATTATGGAGTGAGGGGACTTGGATCAGGGAGAATAGGGAATGGGCAATTGGATTCAGATCAGATCAGAAGTTTGAGAGTCAGAAGAATTGGAGTCTGGGTGGAAGAAAATAGGGAATTAGGTATGCCTTTGGAAGCAACATTACATACAGACCCTGGAGAAACTGTAGCTGCAACAAAATATGCGAGAATATCACTGAGATCACCAGGCAGTAAAGGCTTGAGTGTAACTGAGGACTTCACTGTAAATAAACTGTGAAAAATTGTTTCTGGTGGTGAATGAATTGGAAAAAGTGTCAGAGACTAAGAATTTTTACTGGAAGAACCAAGTAGAAGAGACCAGGAATGTTCTTGAATTGAGGGCCTTTAAGCGACAGGATACATCATTGCAAGTGGTTACTGAAGCAGACAGCAGTGTTTAATGGAGGCAATGAGGGTCTCACCCACCTGCTAGACAGCCAGCATAAACCTGTGTTACTTACTTTCAGTAAGGCCCAGCAAATTGAATGTTAGTCAGACATTTAATTGGGCATCAAAAGGCCTTCCCTGGGACCATGGGGACAGAAATCCTGCTTGTACCACCCTTCCCAAGAGTTGCCAGCAAATCTGGCTACAATTGTGCTTTAATCTGCAGGAACACCACCAGCTGCAAGCCACTCACTATCCAGACCTGAAAATGTATTACCATTCCTTCAGCGTCAAAATCCTGAAACTTCAGCAGTATTATGTAGTACTTACACCAAATGGACTGTAGCAGTTCAAGAAAATAGCACACTACTACCTTCTCAAGGTAACTAAGGATGGGATATAAATGCTGACACAGCAATGAATGCCCCTATCCCATGAAAGAATTCTTTAAAAATGAGCAGCTGCTACTAGCAATGCATTGACCCAAGGCTTGGAAACTAGGGAATAGGTATGCAATGGTGGGATGTCACAAGAAAAGGGATTCAGCAGCCTAATCCCATTCTTCCCTTGCTATCTCCTTTTATTAGGCTTTGAGTGCTTTTGAACACAAGGCACTCCTGGAAGCCCATAAGTAGACCAATAGAGTTTTGCTATTTTGGCTTACCATACAACAAGCTGCCTTTCTAGATGAATTCTAACGCAGCTGGCTGAGGCCCTTAAGTGAACATTAATTGTTCATTTAAGAGCTCTTCAATCGACAGCAGGTGGGAAGGCCATCCATGAGGTTTTCTGCCCCATACTTAATCAGGGCAGAGATAGAAAGGTGGTGAGGCTCCAATCTGCCACCTTCAACCCAATTTTAATGTCTCCACCTATTTTCAAACTCGATGGGCTGAAGGGCCTTTTCTGTGCCCTATGAACCTATTATCACCATCTGCCTTTGGAGAGTGCTTTAACTTCCATTCAGAGTCTAGAATGCTATTTAAAAAGGAACGTAGTAAATAATTATTCTTCCTTTTATAACGGAAATGAGGATAATAATGTTATCAGAGGTCATGAAGGAATTAGTGCCAGTGATCTCATTCTGTTTTATAATTTATTTTATTCAGTTAAAACACTCCGAGGTTAAGTTTCATTCCATTCCATAGTGGGTTTAGAAGTATTAGGGCTGACCTGATTAAATCGGTTTTGAAGAAAATTTTTTGAACATATGTTATAGGGGTGCAACACAATTCCCCATATAGAAGTCCCTAAAATTATTAGGCAAGAATCCACAAAAAGGACCTGAAATAAAACTCACCCTACTATGCCATCTCCTAAATGCAGACGGATATTAATAGATTAAGTGAATAGGCAAAACTAAGAAAAATGGAATTCAAGGTAGGAAAGTCTGAGATCATCCATTTTTACACGGCAATTATTATTAATTATTATTAACTAATTAGTGCAGGTTTCATAAATCAAACCTATATTCCCTTGAATATAAAAAAAATGGATGATCTAATTGAAGTGTTTAAGATGAACAAATGAGCTAGGCTGATATCCACTGGAGTTTAAAAGCCTAAGAGGTAACTTGATTAAAACATATGATCCCAAACGGTCATGACAGAATGGATACGGGGATGATGTTTCCTCTTTTAGGGGAAATCTAGATCTAGAGGTCACTATTGCAAAATAAGAGGCCACCCATTTAAAACAGAGATGAAACCATTATTTTTCTGAGAATGTTGAGTCTTTGGAACTTAACTTGATGGAAATGCATTGGAACTGGTCTTGGGTATTCTTAAGACAGAGATGAATAGATTATTGGTGATCAAGGGGGTAAAAGATTGTAAGGGATAGGTGGTGGAATTGTGTATTTTAAGATTACAGTCATCAGTCACAATCTCATTAAATGATGAAAGAAGTTCAAGAGGTCACACAGTCTACTCCTCCTGCTCCTTGTTCTTAGCTTGTAGTCCAAAAAGCATTCTCACCTTAGGAAAATAATTAAAGAACGGGGTTGGGCAGGGAACAACAGAGAGGGAAAAAAAGACTAGGCAATTGGAGCCAAAAAATGCAAAGTGCAGAGAATTGACTAATGGGCAGGAAACAGCAAGTGGGGATGAGGAGTTCTTTTTCAGGTTGGTGACTGATAATCAGAAGGGTACGACAGGGATCAGTCATGGATCTCAACGTTTTACAATATATATTACTGACCTAGAAGAAGGGAGCAAGCATACTAAAGCCAAATTTGTAGATGACACAAAAACATGTGGAAATCCAAGTTGCAAGAGGGGTACAAGCAGCTTACAGAGAGATATTGATAGGTTAGGTAAGTTGGTAAAAAGTTGGCAAATGGAGTATAATGTGGGAAAATATGAAGTTGTTCATTATGAAAGGGAAAGCAAAAGAACAGAATATTATTTAAATGGAGAAAAACTGCAGCGACCTGCAACACATATGGTTGGGGGAATGCTTGGTGCAGGGCACTTGTACACGAAACGCAGAAAACTAGTATATAGGTGCAGCATGGGGAGGTGATGGCCTAGTGATATTATCACTGGACTTTTTATCCAAAGACCAAGGTTCAAATAACATATTGGCGGATAGCTGAATTTGAATTCAATAAAAATTCTGGAGTTAAGAATCTGATGATGACCATGAAACCATTGTCAGTTGTCAGAAAAAACACATCTGGTTCATTAATATTCTTTAGGGAAGGAAACTACAATGCTTGTAGGAAAAGATCATGGAATTTCAGGGATGGGTGAGTCTTGATTACCAGGCTGAGCCATAAGATGATTGTGTCCCTGTTGTGAAAAAGCATCTTTTGCATGAGATGCACGGCTGTCCCTCCATGCAAAGCAAACTACAATGCTTACCTGGTCTGGCCTACATGTGACGCCAGACCCAGAGCAATGTGGTTGACTCTGAACTACCTTCTGGGCAACAAATGCTGGCCTTGACCTCATTACATGAATGAATAAAAAAAGTAATTAGGAAGGCTAATAGAATCTTGGCTCTAATTTCAAACGGGTTGGAGTATAAGAGTAGGGAAGTCTTACTGCAACTGTACAAGTTGCTGGTGAGACCACATCTGAAGTACTGTGAGCAGTTTTGGTCCCCTTATTTAAGGAAAGATACTATTCAGGCAATTCAAAGAAGGTTCACTAGAATTATTTCTGGGATGGAGGGATTGCCTAATGAACAAAGTTTAAGCAGGTTGGGATTCTACTCATTGGAATTTAGAGGAATGAGAAGTGATCTCATTGAAACATAGAGGATTCTTAAGGGGCTTGACAAGCTAAATGCTGAGAAGATGCTTCCTCTTTTAGAATCTTGGACCAGAGGATATAGGCCCAGGATAAAGGCAAGCTGATTTAAAATTAAGATAACTAGGAATTTCTTCTGTGAGAGTTAAGAGCCTTTGGAACTCCTTACCACAGAAGGGGAAGAGTCTTATGTATATTTACAGCTGTGATGGATTCTTAATCAGTAGGAGAATCAAGGGTTATATGGGGAAAGTGGATATCAGGTATGTTGGATCGGCCATGATCCTTTTGAGTGGCAGAGCAGGCTCGAGGGTCCAAACGGTCTGTTCCTGCTTTTTATGGTTTTGTGACCTCAATTTTTCTAATGTTAATTAAACTGAAATACGTAGTTAATGTTGGTTTCATGCAATGCATGGTTAATATTTAATAAATTGATGCAAACACTTTTTCTGTTTCCCTTTCACATTCTTCAAAAGGTGTTTAAGATGTCCTGATTTTCACCTTTGTCAGGAGTGTTTTCCATGCCTGAACCATCCTCAGCATGAGTTCACTTTTCGAGAGGTAATTCTATGTGTTTTACTATTACAATAATGTGATTGTTGTACGTGAGTATGGAGTAAAGATGATGCAAAAGCAGTAGTAACAAGTACTTAACCAATGATAATTGTTGCAAATAAGTATGCTTAGGGATGAACATGGAGAAAGTTTTGGTAACCAAAGCTATTTATTCAACTGCTTACATTATATATAGAGTAGGGAGAGACCTACATGACTATAATAGAGATAGTAGGAACTGCAGATGCTGGAGAATCCGAGACAACAAGGTGCAGGGCTGGATGAACACAGCAGGCCAAGCAGCAAGTAAGTTCTACTCAGAACGACTTGTACCTGGTGTCATTTCCTGTGATGTCATCAGCTACCATATTACTATATTACCATATTACCTTATACTGCACTCTCCACCCTCAACATGTATTTATTCTTTCCCATCATTAAAGTTTGCATTTCTATTCATTTACCTGTATATTCACTCCCTAGTAAGCCTCTTGTAGCAAGACTTCTAAATCAACCAGGGTTCTCAACTACCTTGCTCCTTTCCCTGCCAGAGCATGATGATGGCTGGTGCTGGTTGTGTGCTTCCTTCTTAGGAGTGAAGATGAAACTAGTCTTCTTTAATCTTTGAATAAATGTGCTATTGTGACATCTTATGTGCTGTTCTTGCTTGTAGAATGAAATGTTTTTCGTTTCCCCCAACTTCTTGTTCGGGTAAATCTGGCTGGGCTTCTTCCAGTTCAGCTTAAGTACTGAAGTACCTGGAGTTGAATTGGATGCTGCTACTGGTGAATTCTCTTTGGGTGATATAAGACCACATGCGCTCAACAAAGAATTGTTTCAGAAACTGTTCGTGAAAGAGTTTGTGAAATTTCTCATCCCTATTCTGGAGTTTTTCTGTCAAACAGCTTAAGACCTTCAATGAAGTGCAAAATAGGCTGTCAAGGCATACTGTAGAAGGCTGGAGGAGCTCTAATCTCAGTCATGGCACAGCATCTGAAAGGATGGAGATGGCTGTTCTCTTATTGTGCTTAAATCTTGTCTTATGGCAGTTGGTGAAGAGTTTTGCGTTGAGGGCTACTTTCCCTATGAAAGTCTGTTCAAATACTTTCTACTTCCTTAGATAGGAAATTTGGATCTTTGTATTTAGCAGATGTACCTGCTTAGTGGTTCCTCAAAAAGCAAACCCCTTATCCTGGGAATCTGCTTAGTGAACCTTTTCTGAACTGCTTCCAACATAAGTATCAGTCCCCTTAGGTAAGGTGGCCAAAACTGTACTCCTTGCCGTGGGTCTCACCATTGCTCTGTACAATTGTAACAAAACTTTTCTACTTTCACACTCCAGCCCCTTGCAATAAAGCCTAATGTTCCATTTAACATCCACTATGAACTGTTAGGACTCCTTAAAATTACCTAGCATTGTGACTCTTTTTTTCTTCAATTAGTTAACAAGTCTACAATCCATGCTAATGTATTACCCCAACATCATAAGCTGTTAACTTAGTACGTGATACCATATTGAATGACTTTTGGAAATCCAAATACACTACCTCTGCTGGTTCCCATTTATACACTCCAACCCCCCATCGCATATTTTCAAGTAAGTAACACATCAATCAAACGTAATTTCCCTTCCACAAAAACATGTTACCTCTGCTTTTTGACATTCTAAATGTCCGGCTATCTTTTTAATAATGAATTCTTGCAATTTTCCTGGTAATAGACCTTAAGCTCACTGGCTTATAGCTTCCTGTTATCTATCTCCCTCCTTTCTTGAACAGGGGTGTTACATTTGTGATTTTTCGATCTGCTGAGACCTTTCTAGAATCTAGGGGACAATGGAAAATTCTAACTAGTACATCCACTATTTCTGCATTCACTTTCTTTAAGATATTAGGATGCAGGTCATCAAATCCAGTGGACTTGGTAGCCTTCAGTCGTATTTTAGGATCACCTGTGATAGTGATTATTTCAAGTTTTTCCCCCGCCTTATACTGCTTGATTTTATACTGTTCTTGAGATATTTTGCTTATTTTTACTATTAAGATATATGCACAGCACTTGTTCAAAGCATTTGCCATTTCTTTGTTTCCATTATTAATTCCTCAGTCTTGTACTCAGTGGGATCTATGCTCATTTAGCACTCATTTTAATTTTTTTGCAAGCTTGTAGAAGCCTTTACTGTTTTTATATTTCTTACTAGCTTTCTCTTGTATATCCGTGAATCCCTTTTGATAATCTTTTTAGTCATACTTTGCTAATTTCCAAATATTTTCTAATCATCTGGCCCACCACTAATTTTCACTTTGTTATATGCTTTTTTTTCTCATTTTGATTTTGTTACGATGACTTTAATCATTTTTGTGCACTTGAGTTTGAAAGATTGTGGATGCCTGGATTTGTTTTTTTAAAGAGGTCAGTGAATGGGCGTAAGAACTTTACCAACAAACGTCTTTGTTGTGATAAATACTTGTTTGCTGGAGATCTCCTACTTGGGTTTATGACTGTCAGATTACAGTGTCTGATTTGGATATCATTTGAAGTAGTTGGCAGCCAGCCTACTGAAGCAAAGGAGCTTCACAGTTTTACTGTCCTGTTTCTGTAAAAACCCTTCTTGTGGGTGCAATGCGGTACCAGAGCCCTGGTTCGGCTGCTCCAGTGCAAAAGCCTCAAAGGGTTTATTAATAGCTCCTGCAAAGCCTCCAAGCAACAACTGCATGCATTGATAGACAACTATATTTGCGCTGCAGACCATTGGATTGACAGTCATTTGAACAGCTCAGATCTTTATTGTTTTTGCTAAATAAGACATTTTGCTAACTTAGAACTTAGACATATTTGCCAAAAGTGTTTCTTTTTACTCCAAAGCAAATATCTGCAAAGAGAAATCTGTTTTTGCTTCCCCTTTGTATGGCATGTATTTGTAGGCATAGGATTTGAGTTACTTAGAGGGGTAAATATTCATATTTTAATATCACAAACTCTATGTTGACCAATTCTGCATCTGAAGTTTTTTCTGAGGGGAGGAATCTATAAACTACTCCCACTAATGACTTATTTCCTTTGGAATTTCTTATCTCCACTCAAGTACCAACTGTATTAGGCATGTATGGTCTAAACATTCATTCAAATTTTTCTAAACACCAGAAATAGGTGTTTTGTTTTTATTTTAGAAGAGAAATCAGCGTTGGAAACCAGTACAACAGGTTTCTGGCATGCCTTTGCCGTTAGCAGTTATCAATGATCTAATGAACAGAGAAATAATTTCCAATGACTATGATCTACTTCTGCAGTTAGACAGGTAAGTGCTTTCTCAGCAGTGATGACACTTCATGTTTTATTCATTAGAGGTGAAATTACTTGATGTCCTTTATGGGCCAGACCACAATCAGGAGAATCTTTCATTTAAATAAAAACCCAGACGAAGGATCTGTTTGTGCAAAAAGTGCCAGGACTGAAAAAGGATAAGTGACAAGCTTGATCCAGCAATAGTAATTGTTGGTGCAATGCTTGACTCGAATAGTATTGTAGAAGAGGTGATTTAAGATAATAGTGGATTGGTTCCCTTGAAAGGGCTCAAGATTCTTTGTGAGAAAGGACATCAGTAATACAGCTCTGTAGAACCTTTCACAGGGTCAGTCAAGCAATCTCTGATTTTCCAGCCCCCTTGATGCAGGAACAAAATGAGTAAGAATCATAAAAGTCTTTTTTCAAATTTGACATATTTGTTTTATCATAGTGCTTCCATTACTTTTATATTTTAATGAATTTAAATACAGATTCTTAAAATGTACAAATCCAGTGTGTTTCTACAGTATATTTCAATTAACTTACTAGTGTATATAACATTGTCCATCTGTTCCAAGAAATAGATCCAGGACTGTACCGGGCCATATAGTGCTGACTTTACCCTTGTTAATAGTGAAAGAGCGAAGCAAACTGCTTGTGCCTGGTCAGCAGTGCAGAGTCTGTCTAAAAGCATTCCAATTAAGACAGCAGGTTCGATGGCTGCCTTGTCATCACAAAGTAAGAACATTTTCTTATTTTATTAGCTAATTTCTGTCTTTATGGATCAATTTCAGTACAAATTGGTCCTTGTCAAAAGTATTATTTTACATATATCTATGCAGGGTTCAGTGCTGGGACCCCAGCTGTTCACAATATACATTAATGATTTGGATGAAGGAATTGAATGCCATATCTCCAAATTTGTAGATAACACTAAGCTGGGCGGCAGTGCCTGCTGTGAGGAGGATGCTAATAGGCTGCAGGGTGACTTGGGCAGATTGACTGAGTGGGCAAATACTTGGCAAATACAATATAATGCGGATAAGTGTGAAGTTACCCACTTGGGTCACAAAAACAAGAGGCAGATTATGAATGGTGACAGTTTAGGAAAAGGTGAAGTGCAACGTGACCTGGTTGTCATGGTGGAAAAGTCGCTGAAGATTGACATGCAG
>NC_063338.1:35370194-35396130 GCF_021869965.1 Rhincodon typus
GGAGGAACACAGCAGGCCAGGCAGCTTCAGAGGAGCGGGAAAGTTAACGTTTCAGGTCGGGACCCTTCAGACCCTTCTGCGGAAGAGTCCTGACCCAAAAGATCAACTTTTCTGCTCCTCTGATGCTGCCTGGCCTGCTGTGTTCCTCCAGCTCCACACTGTGTTGGCACTGGTTATCACAATGCTTGATCCTCCCAGTGTTTCCAGAGCCAGTTTACGTTGCTACGACATGTACTCTTACCATATGTTTGGATAATCTTGGGCAAATGGTACAGCAGAGGGAAGATGCAGCAAGGATGGCTTTGGCACTCTTGTATCCTTCTAAAATATTACCGGCTCCTCTGATGTTTGGAATTTTTTGTAGGAGGGCCAATCAAACATTTTAACTGCCACATTTCTTCGGGCCTTCCAACCCACTATCTTAACATGAGGCATACCAGTGACCTTTAATGGATCTCTCATCTGGGCTCATGGGCCAAATTTGGGGCAGACAGCAAATGCCTGAAGCCTGATCCTAAATGTCCTTTCTATGCTGAAAGTTGCCATATCTGGATCTTGCCTCATTTTACTCCACTGTCTACTGCACTCACCTAATTCATGCAATGTACCAAAGAAGTGTGGCTTCGTTAGAGATCACTTGTAAAAGTAATCTTACATTACTTCTACATTCCATTAGCTGCTGTCAGCTAAAGTGCAAGCTTTTATTCAAAAAACATGCATAGGGGTCTAAATGATGTAATCCACTTAAACTTATGTCAATACAAAAGAGCAGGCCAGCCTATCATCAGGAAATAATTTTCTTTTGTCGTTGCTGTGTGCACCTATATAACTGTGGAGATTGTTTACCTCCATTTTACAACATAGGCAGCTGCTGTATTTTTATTTGATATTTCATAAGAACATAAATACGCACAAAAGTAAACCATCTGGCCTATCAATTCTACTTGCGTTATGTCAAACACTAACCTTTAATTTCATCAGCTGGAATTGCTGTTTAAACTTTCTTTTAAATGTGTATTGTCGACCTCATATTGACTGCCAGCTCTATTTTGCAACTTTAAGCTCATCAACACCCTGGAAGTTCCAAAATTGATTATAAAGAAACATACCTAGACAACCCTAGGTATTTGCACCTTTACTAATACAAGGATTACTCTGAGGATAATGAGACTACTTGTAGAGGACCTTGTTGCCTATGGGTGATGGAGCAACATTTGCATTTAGAGAGCTCAGGTTTCCTGATTTTGTCCTGCCCGCATGCAGGTTCATCCTCCTCAGCTTGAACTCCCACAGGCATCACTGGAATGCACTGAAGGAAGACTTCTGGGGGCCTCGTCCGGCAGGGTGCATTATCCTGTCTCATTGTGAGGAAGGTACTCATGGAAGGAGGTCAGGTCCTTTATCCCTCTGTCGCTTTGTATTCCATTATCAGCACCAGTGACAAGTTGGTGCACAAATCTGAAGGACACTATATTAGACTGGTTCTCTGGTACTATTGCCAACTTGTCAATAGATTTGGCAGATGCATGCATGCCCAGAGCCATCCTGATGCAGATGGCATCAGTGGAGTCCAACCTTTGATCCAGTTTCCCTCTGACGAACCTGCCCTCTTGATTAAGCTATTAATGGCTGACACCATGATGTCCTTTCCTGCCTGGGGCAGAGCAGGTACATGTGTCCAACAGTCCACTGAGTGCCAGCAACCTGGGGAATTTCTTCCTTGCTGTAGATGTGCTCCCAACTCTAGTTTATGTAAAGAATGTACTGTGGTGTCAGCATCTGAGCTGTTTGAGGATGCAGGATACAGCTTTGCCAGCACTTCCTCTGAGCAATCTGTGACTACTTCTTCAGAGATGGAGGAGCAGATGTTGGCTGGAAGGGCTGCTCTATTGAGAGGGGAGACTCTGTAAGTGCTTCTGGTACCTGCAGAAGGAGTAGCAAAACAGGAGTGGGAGCTTGATGGACAACACTTGACAATGAATCTCACTTGGTTGCTGGGGCATGAAGTCTCGGCATCACCGCAAGAGGTCTTCATCCTCATTCGCGGGGATCAAGGATCCTTTCCTTGTATGGAGTGAGAAGATGAATGTCGAGCAGCCCACTGTCCATTTTATCTCTTTTAGCCCTATTGAGGGCTAAATTCTACTGCATTGTGACCCAGGGAGGGACTGTTAGTGGTTGTGCAGGTGGAGTATAGGTTGTGAAGTGTCCCAAGTGAGTGAATCGGAAGCATGGAGGGCAGGAAGGGTGATTTTGTTTGAGAACCGCCTATGCTTGATCTTCCTTTGTGTACTAGACACTTCTTATTTTTCAAACTACATGCCTGTGCTTGTTTGTATTGATGTCACACTTCATTACTTGTCTTGGAATTGGTAAGTAACAAAATTTCTGTTTCCTTCACTCAAGATAACTTTTTAATTGTCTTCTTAATTTTGTGTAGTACTACATTTGAACTGATCTTTTGTGTAACTAACCAGATTACGAGTAAAATAGTGTTTGATTCAACCCTCTTCATCTGGTCAGAACAATGTCTATCACTCATTTTTATTATCTAATCAAACTTGCAATTAATTATATCTGGCTTTGTGCCATGCCGAAGAATTCTCAAATCTTTTCCAATATTTAAAATCCACCTTTAGGGGAAAACAAAGCTTCTCATTAGGATGCTCAGTCCTATACATTGTAGATGTTTTAAATGATAGCATAATACCATTTCCAACCTGTTCCACGAAAGGTTTCCAGACAGAGGTAGGCCTGCTGCCAATGGCTTACCTAGGTATTTATGCAAAGTTGTCCCCAGAAAATTACTGGTATCATTCCCAATATAGTCGTAACAGTGAAACCATAAACAAGAAATATTTTGTATCACATATTCATGCTGACATATTCCTCTTGTTAACTGATGGAGCAAAGTAACCACCTATGGTTAAAGAAGTGTCACATATCTGTACATACTTGTCACAGCCGTTTTGTCTCTTTACATATTTGGTATAGGTAACAATGCTAGATCAATCCTGTTTTCAAGGTGAAGTAATTAATTTTGTTGTGTTGTAATTGGAGGAGCATTTTGTTGCATAAGTAATGATAAATATGAACCTTAACTATTGATAACATTGTCTTATTTTAACTAGTTTCACAAAGACTGCATTGACCATTGGCTATTGCATGAGTCTAATTCATGTCCAATTGATGGGCATGCAGTCTATAATCCATTAACCTGGGATGAAGGATCAGGCAGAGGCAAAAAGAAAGAGGCATTCACCAATTCTGAGCATTCCAAACCTAATATTCAACTGGATAAACCTCAGTTTGCTATTCCAGTGATTGGTTACCATTCATCACTGAGAAAAAGAAGCAGCAATCAAACCCATGGTCAGCTAAATCAAAACCAACGTCAAAGAGGATATGGAGATCAAAATTCAATAAGCGTCACAGACAATTTCACTGTAAATGGATTAAATTACTTCCGTTTGAATGAAGTAAAAAATGAAACAAGCGCAGATCAAGGTCATTACACACAACATTCAATACCTGTAGGAATGTTTGAAGAACATGCCTTAGGTCTTTTACCTGATACAAGAGGTAAAAATAATTCTGCATCTGTTCAAGTTGAAGCAAAGTCAAAGGACTCTAAAGATAGTCAAATAAAGAAAAGAGATATTGTCATTAGCAAGACTCATAGTGCTGGTTTAAGTGGTACATCCATATTGCAGCCTATGCACAACAGCAAATCCAACTCAACAGAAATATCCCCACAACAGCCCGAGGTTTGTCCGCATGATGGCAGTTCTACACAGAGAACTCATAGCAGTGGGTTTAAAGGTGAAATCCGAAAACAAGGTGGACTCCTTTCAAGAAAAGCCAGATGTGCTTCCATGAGTTCAGCTGCCGAACATGTGAGTCTTGCTATGAAAGGAGTCGCAGTGAACACCAGATTATAAATCCATTTATTTATTGAAGCATGTTTGTCTAGCAATATATATAAAATTATTGTTACAACTGTTACTTGAAATTTGTAAAACGTTTTCTAGTAACATTTTAAAAATTATGGACAAAAATCACAATGTTTTTTGGGAATGCACAATTCATGCATGAGTCTCTAAGAAAGCAGAAACTCAGTTACTCCATAGGAATTTCAAAAATGAGAGCATTTACCTATATTGCAAAGTCTAATTAACAAGAATAACAAGACAATAACATCAAAATATAGTGGCAGATTACTTGAGTGTTTTAATAAATGAGTCAATATCTCTTCAAGATTTTGTAGTCTATATTTTTTGTTAGAAATACTATTCCTAATTATGTGTGGGAATATTTTGGTTTATTGGTCTTTCTTGATCATTCACTTTATTTTGAATCAGGTGAAGATAAGTAGCTCATTATAGTTTTATTTTCTCTACAGTAGTGTTATTCTAATAAGTAAATGTGCAGTTAGTATGACAGAACTTACTATTTTAAAAATCAACTCCTGTATTTTAAGCAGATACATCAGGCTATCCTAAAACAACTCCTCTGTCACACTGTAGGCTAGTTAATAATGGACATGTTAAATAGTATAATATATTTGATATTAAATAATACACGGTATAGCAAAGTATATTTGATATCTTTTACTGAACACAACAGAAATGTTATGAAATTGTTGCTTCCAGTTAATGGTAATATATGCTATAAATTGATTATCTAGAAAATTATGAATGTGCACTTACTGTGCACTTATTGTTGGGTAAAAGAATGTCTCAAAGCAAATTAATTATCATCTAAATCATTCTATCAAATGGGCACATTGACTTGTTTATTTGTAAGAAGCAACACAAAGTCCCACAACTCACCTGATTTATTGCTTAAAAAGAAGCCTGGGATGGCTAATCCATGTGCTCTGCCTGCTTGGAATACTGGGAAAATTTTGACAATTTAAAAATATGATTAAAAGAGATTGTTAACTAAATATCCTGACTTTTTTTTATTTTAAGGAGTTTATCATGTTTTTATTATTTCTTTACTCAGTTATTGATTGATCGGCCTCCGACAAAAATAACATATGGTATTCTGTGGTATGGGACTGCAGTGTATTATCTCTCTTCATTTTCCTTGTCCACTCGGCATTCTTTGAAAAGGTTGATCAAAACATCCCCTTACAATGCCTCTCCTCCATTGTCTAGTTCTTTGGGACTGTTCTTTTCATTCTTCTCTTTCCTATTAAGTTGCAGTGAATGTATCTTGAACCACAGTTTTTCTTAATGCCCCAAACTTCAGGGTTCACATGCATGGACCTATTCTTGGCCCCCTCTTCTTCATTATCTGTATGTTGTCCTTTGGCAACATTCACTAAAGACACTGATTTAGCTTCCATGTGCACGCTTGTATTTTGTCCTTCTTTTGAAGAGAGGTTTTAAGAAAGAGGTGAGAGCTGTCTATTTGATTCCAATAAAGTAAACAGCTTGTGAGGCTTTGGGTTTTTTTTGAAGTTGGAACAATAGAAGCAGCCTGAATGTGTGGGGTCAAGCTGCCCCACAGCCAGGATTTTTGGTTTTAGTGTTTTAGTAGCAGTTCCTAGGGTCTTGAAACTGGGTTTGGTAGCTGCAGTACATCTCTTCCTGTGACTCTGTCTGTCAGTTTTCTTTTGATGTTTTTCCTCCTGGACTGGAGAATTGCATGTTACTGAATTTGCCTTTGCCAACGTGTGTTTATGGGATGTGACTATATTGGAACAGCTCCTGTTTAGTAGTTAAATAATCTATTATTCTGTTAAGTTTTCCAATAGAATTAAGTTATTCCAATTTCTTCTTTCTTTTGTATTTTAGCTATAATGTATGAATAAAGTGTGTTTTGCTTCAAGACTAGTAGTTTGACCAATCAAATTACATCTGGTTTGCAACACCTAGCACTTGCTTTTAAAATAAGAAAAACTTAGGGTCGAGGCTATCTTCTTAATATATTTTGAGGGGTTGGGTCTGGTCCATAACAATGCTGAAGATACTAATAAGCACTAACGATGGCACTTTAGATAAATATTTACAGCGCCTGCTGGTTTCCACCACAGGGTAAGGACATTACAGATGCATTAGTTACAATATTCTAAAGCTTTCCTGATTCAAGATTGGACTGGAAAATTACAAATGTTATTCTGTTAATTAAGAAAGATGAAAGAGAGAATTTAAGCAAGTGTAAACCAGTCTGAAGTTCATTGCAGGAAGTTGCCAAAATCAGGGACAATGTAACTGAGCAGTTGTATATATTTGAGTATGGTGCATAAGAATGTGTCTACAGGTATAATCTATATCAATTTCCAGAAGTTATTTGATGATAACCCACAGAGGAGATTTGGAGGCAACTTTTTGACATGGCTGAGAAATTGGTTGGAAGATCGGAAAAGGACATAGAAGATAATGGCTCTATACTCTGGCAAGATGTCACAAGTGGTATTTCTCAGGTATCTACATGGCAAGAGTTGTGAATGTATGATTATTAATGCAAATCAATAAAAGCGGATGTGTGAGTACAAGAAGTAACCAAAAATGTGAATGAAAGTTTATTCTTCATCTCATGGAATCCTTCTGTACAGATTTCATTTGAAGTAATGCATACGTTCTGGGTATCACACCACAGACTGAATACACTGACCCTGGAGAGGGTGTGGTGCAGATTCATAAGGATGATACTGGATTGAATTGATTCAATTATGAGGACAGGTAACATCAATTTGGCCTGTATCAGCTGGAGCATACAAAAATATAGGTGATTTGATCAAGTTTGTTAAAATAATAGAAGACTTAAGGTTAGATCACATGGAATACCTTTCTTAAACAATGGAACAACATTAGCTATCCTCCAGTCTTCTGGAACTTCACCAGTGGCTGAAGATAAAGCAAAAATCTCTGCAATTTCTTCCCTAGCCTCCCACAACATCCAAGGATGGATTTGATCTGGCCCAGGGATTTATCCACCTTAATGCCATCTAAAGCTACAAACACCTCCCCTCTGGTAATATGTATGTGGTCCAAAACATCCTCACTTGTTTCCCTTATTTTCCTGAACATCCATGATTCTCTCCTCAGTAAATTCTGAGGAGAAATATTCATTAAAAATCTCCCCATCTCCTGTGGTTCCACACATAGACGGCCATGCTGATCTTTAAGGAGACCTGTTCTCTCCCTAGCCACCTTTTTACTCTTAACATAGCTATAGAACCTCTTGGGATTATCTTTAACCATATCTGCTAGATCCATCTCATACCGTCTTTTTGTTCTTCTAATTTCCCTCTTAAATGTGTTTCTACACTTTTTATAGTCATCTGGGGATTCACTTGAGCCCGATAGCTTAAACCCAAAATATGCCTTCTTCTTTTTCCTGACCAGAGCCTCAATATTCCTCGTCAGCCACAGATCGCTAAACCTGCCAGCTTTTCCCTTTACCCTAACAGTCCCTGGACTCTTGATTTCACACTTTTAAGTCTCATGTTTGCCAGTCGTTCCTTTTCCTTCAAACAGACTCACCCAACTGGCAGCTACTAGATCCTGCCTAATGGCTCCAAAATTGGCCCTGCTCCAATTTAGCACCTTAACCTCTGGACTTGTCCTATCTTTTTCCATAACTATGTTAAAACTAAGAGAGTTATGGTCACTGGACCCAAACTGTTCCCCGACTGACACTTCAGTCACTTGCCCGACCTTGTTTCCTAACAGGAGGTCCAGTGTAGCATCCTCCCGAGTATGACCCTCTACATATTGACTTAGGAAACTTTCTTGGACATGTATGACAAATTCCACCCTATTTACGCCTTTTACTCTCTGGGTGGCCCAGTCAGTAAGGGGAAGTTAAAATCTCCAACTAATACAACACTGTTATTCCTACAGGTATCTGCAATCTCTCTACTTATCTGCTCCTCTAGTACCCACTGGCTATTTGGGGGTCTATAATACGTCCCACCAGAGTGATTGCCCCCTTCTTGTTCCTAAGTTCTTACCATATGGCCTCATTTGATAACTCCTTAAGAATATCCTCTCTCAGCACTGTTGTCATGTCGTCCGTTATCAAAAGGGCAACTCCCCCTTCTCGCTTATTTGTACTTCTGTCACACCTGTAGCTTCTGTATCCTGGAACATAGAGCAGCCAGTCCCGCCCTTCTCTCAGCCATGTTTCTGTTATGGCTATAATATCCAAGTACCAAGAGCCAATCCATGCTCTGAGCTCATCTGCCTTCCCAGTCAGGCCTTGTGCATTGAAATAAATGCACTTTAAACCAGAAGTCTTTCCCCTCCCTTTACTGTGCCTCTGAATAGTCAACTTGCTCTGGATGGCTAATGTATTTTCCCCTGACTTGTTGATTGCCCCTTTCTTATTCAGAGTCCCAGCCCCTTGCCAAACTAGTTTAAACCCTCCCGAGTAACACTAGCAAATCTTCCCACAAAGATATTGGACCCCCTCTGGTTCAAGTGCAACCCATTCCTCTTGTAAAGGCCAGCTCTACCCTAGAAGAGATCCCAATGATCCAAGAACTGAAAACCCTGTCCCCTTCACCAGCACCTCAGCCACATATTCATATGGCCTGTCTTTCAATATCTATCTTCACTGGCGCATGGCACTGGGAGTAATCCGGAAATCACTATCCTTGATGTCCTACTTTTTAACTCCCTGTACTCATTTTGCAGGACTCCATCCCTTTGCCTACCTATGTCATTTGTACTGATGTGTACAATGACCTCTGGCTGTTCACCTTCCCCCTTCAGAATGTTCTGAAACCGCTCAGAAACATCCTTGACCCTGGCACCCGGGACGCCATGCACCATCCTGGTGTCTCTTCTGTGGCTGCAATCTCCTGTCTGTCCCCTCACAATTGAGTCTCCTATCAGTATTGCTCTGTCTGACTGCACTCTTTCCCTCTGAGCCTCAGAGCCAGTCACAGTGCCACTGACCTGACTGCTGCTGCTAACCCCTGAAAGGTCATCCCCCCAACAGTATCCAAAGCGGTAAACCTGTTATTGAGAAAAGAAAGAAAGGTAGCAAGTACAAGCCAGTGAGCCTGATATCAGTGGTAGGCAAGTTATTGGACAGGATACCAACATTTGGACAGCCAAGGTTTGATTAGGGATAATCAGCATGGATTTGTGTGCAGGAAGTCATGTCTGACCGATCTTTGAGTTTTTCGAGGTACCCAAGAGGATAGATGAGGATAGGGTAGTGGATGTTGTCTATATGGGCTTTGGTAAGGCCTTTGATAATGTCCCGCATCGAAGGCTTTCATGAAGGCTAGGTCACATGGGATCCAGGGAGAGCTAGCTAATTGGATTCAAAACTGACACAATGGTAGGAAGCAGAGGGTGATGTTTGAAGGTTGTTTCTGGGACTGGAGGCCTGTGACTAGTGGTGTGACACAGGGATCAGTGCTGGGTCCACTGTTTTTTGTCATTTATTTAAATGATTTAGAGATGAACATAAGAGGTATAGTTAGTACGTTTGCAGATGACACCAAAATTGGAGGTGTAATTGACAGCAAAGAGGGTTACCTAAGAGTACGATGGGACCTTTATCAGATGGGCCAATGGGCCGAGGAGTGGCAAATGGAATTTAATTTAGGTAAATATGAGGTGCTGCATTTTAGAAAAACAAATCAGGGCAGGACTTATACACTTAATGGTAAGGTCCTGGGGAGTATTGCTGAACAAAGAGACCTTGGAGCGCAAGTTCACAGTTGCTTGAAAGTGAAATGCTCGGTAGACAGGATAGTGAAGAAGGCATTTGATGTGCTCGCCTTTATTGTTCAGTGCATTAAGTATTGGAGTTGGGAGGTCATGGTGCAGCTGTACAGGACATTGTTTAGGCCACTTTTGGAATACTGCATTGAATTCTGGTCTCCCTGGAATAGGAAAGATGTTGTGAAATTTGAAAGGGTTCCAAAAGATTTGCAAGGATGTTGCCAGGGTTTGAGCAATAGAGATAGGCTGAATAGACTGGGGCTATTTTCCCTTGGGGATCAGAGGCGGAAGAGTGACCTTATAGAGGTTTATAAAATCATGAGGGGCAGGAATAGGGTGAATAGCCAAGGTCTTTTCTTCTGGGTGGGGGAGTCCAAAACTAGAGGGCATAGGTTTAAAAGGGACCAAAGGGAAAACTTTTTCACGCAGAGGGTGGTGCATGTATGGAATGAACTGCCAGAGGAAGTGGTGGAGGCTGGTACAATTACAACTTTTAATTGGATCTGGATGGGTACATGAATAGAAAGGGTTTAGAGAGATATGGGCCAAATGCTGGCAAACAGGACTAGATTTATTTAGGATATCTGGTTGGCATAGACCAGTTGGACCGAAGGATCTGTTTCCATGCTGTACAGCTCTATGACTGTGACTTTTATAAGAAGGATAAAAAGAAACCATCTCCAATGGTAGGATAGGGCAAGGGGTATAATCTTAAAATTAGAGCCAGAGCATTAACAATGAAATCAAGAAACACTATTTTACACAAAGGATAATGGAAATTTGGAACTTGTTACCACAAACGTACAGACATCGGGTTAATTCAAACCTTCAAGTCTGTGCTTAATAGATTTTTGTTAGGCCAGGGTGTGAAACAAAGGTGGGTAAGAGGAGATGAATTGGAGATAGACAATGACATAACTGAATAACAGTTTTGGACAATTTCCTTCCCTATAGTTATCCACCTAAATCACACATCATCTGTGTTTGGAACTGTATTGCCATTCCTTCATTGTCACTCAAAACCTGGAACTCCTTCTTTAACATCAGTGAATGAATTAAAATTAAACTCCTACTGTTAATGTCGATAGAGATCTCCAAGTTCCTGAGCTTCTACAATTTTCTTCTCAATGCCTTGCTGTCCTGCATAATCACAGGAATTATCTGGTCCCTAATATCTAATCATTATCTCATTGCGATTTTTGCATAAATTTTCTGCAGCATTTCCGATATTAAAATGACTAGAATTCAAATATACTTCATTGAATGTAACATCAATGGAATATCTTGAAATTGTGAAAGATTGACAGCATTAGCAGTATTAGGTGGGAGAGTGTTGGCTTCATTGAATGAGCTCTTCCATAACACAATATTGCAACTCACACAATTTTGTAAAGAGATGCTTACAAGCATTATCAGACACTGTCATGTATTGTAGAAGTTTCCTCATCTTCTCTTGAGATGTTTTGCAGCTCATGATTTCAGAATACATTTCATTCGTGAGGCCAAATCCCATCATTTGATCTGCAAGCTCATCAACATTTTGTACCTTCTGAACAAGATTGGCCCAGTTTTGTTGCACAAAGGATTTCTTGTCTGTTGTTGCAAAATATAGAAAGAAAAGAATGAATGTAGGAATTAATGTGACACCTAAATGTAAGAAGTTAAATGACAGAATTTAAAGTGACCCAACTTAAAATCTGATTTGACAAAATGTGACTCCAATGTCATGAAATTGAATATTATAACACTTCCTTCTATCTGATTGGAAAAGCTAATCATATTCTTGTCAGCAAATTTTAAAAAATCTTTCAGCTATTCTGAAACAACTAGAAAATAAAATACCTTCTAGCTTAAATGTCTTTTAATTTGGCCTAATAAAAATTGCCTCTGAGAATCAAACAGTTTTCTATTGGATCTTAATGTGAGAAAGAAGTGATAAACACCCCAGGGACAAAGAGCTATACTTGTGAAAATGCAACATGTAAGGGTCAACATACAATTAAATGGAAAGCAAACCAGAATGCAAAGAAAAAGCACACTTTATGATTGGAAGAGGTACAAAGAATGAAACAGGATAATTAAACAATTTGAGCTATAAAAAGCTGACATAAAAAGAAACTTGACGGGATATCAAAATCCACACAAGAAACCTTTGCAATTACAAAATTCAAAATGAAGATAAATAATGTGGGCCCTATAAAATTTAACAATGGTAATATTATATTGGAGCTGTTTGTGCCAGTATTTACAGTAGAGCAAGAGGACAACATGACAGAAATCCCAAGGAAACTAATATTAATTCAGGGACAGGTGCCAAGATTAATGTAAGCAATTTATCAGTAATGATATTAATCACATTAATTGTGTCAAATCCCCAGGACAAAATTGTTTCAAATCAGGGTTGTAAATTCTATATGTATTGGCTAGCATGTTTCTTACATTATAACAATGAGTAAGCTTCAAAAATCTCATTGGATGTAAAACTGTCTGGAATATCCTGTGGTCATGAAAGGCGGTATCTAAATTCAAGTCCTTTTTAAAGTAGAGATAGTAGGAACTGCAGATGCTGGAGAATCCGAGACAACAAGGTGCAGGGCTGGATGAACACAGGGTCTAGGCCCGAAACGTCAGCCTCTCCTCTCCTTTCCTTTTTAAAGTAAGCAGGTGAGAACATTCTAGATGTCCTAAATGTGATATTCCAAAGTTATCTAAAATTAGGAACTGTTCTTTTAGAATGGAAGAGTGCACTTCATTCTAGTATTTGTGAAAGGCAAGAGAATTATAGACCAATTAATCTAACATAGCCTAAAATTTAGAGTCTGGTCTTTCAAAAGAAAAGGGAACAGTTATACATGAACAAAAACAGATGTTGCTGGGAAAGCTCAGCAGGTTTGATAATATTTGTGAAGAGAAATTAGAACTGAGGAAGGGTCACTGGACCCAAAACGTTAACTCCAATTTCTCTTCACAGATGCTGCCAGACCTGCTGTGCTTTTCCAGCAACTTCTGCTCTTGTTTCTGATTTACAGCATCCACAGTTCTTTTGGTTTTAAACAGTTGTACATGTATATGTTTGGAACACTCTTCCACAAACAGCAGTTGTTGGGTCAATCGTTAACTTTACATCTGAGATTAATAGATTGTTTTCCAAAGATATTAAGGATATGGAAAGCAGGTATATGGGCTTAGGTCACATATCAGTCACAGTCTCATTAAAGACAACACAGGCTTGTTGGCTAAATGCCTAACTTTGTTCCTATGTTGCTATGTGTCAGGCAAAGGACTGAATTTCATTTGTGTCTGAGACTGGCCATTGCAGTACTTTTACATAAGAAATAGAAGTAGGATTAGGCCATGTACTCCCTTTGCCTGTACCAACGTTCAAAACTTTCACACCTGATCATGTAACTAAATTTCACTTTATCATCAAATTCCCAAATCTCTTCTTTCTTTCGTGTCCAAAAACCTACAGCTGAATATTCCTAGCCTCATGGAAATGGGTCTGGAGGTGTACACCAGGAAAATAGCAAAGACAAATCCATAAGGGAAAGATCCTGCCTGATCGATGCCCTTGAGCACTTCGAGGAAATGCCAGCAAAATGGACAGTGGAAAGTTTCATGCCACAATGTCACAGAGTCATACAGCATAGAAACAGGCTGTTCGGCCCACCATGTCTATGTGGACCAAAAACACCAAACTATGCTAATCCCATAGCCTACTATGCCCTGGCATTTTAAGCACTCATCCAGCTGCTTCTTAAATGTTGTGAAAATACTTGCCTCCATTACCCTCTCAGCCAACACATTCCATATTTCTACTACCCTCTGGATGAAAAGATGTTTCCTCAGGTTCCTCCTAAACCATTTATTCGTCACCTTAAACTTATGCCCTCTGATCATAAATACATCTTCAGGGGAAAATATTCTCATGATTTACCGTTTATATGCCTCCCAGAATTCTGTGTATTTCAATCAAATCCCCCCTGAGTCTCGGACAACAAGGTGCAGGGCTGGATGAACACAGCAGGCCAAGCAGCATCATAGGAGCAGAAAGGCTGACGTTTCGGGCCTAGACCCTTCATCAGAAAAAAAAAGTCTCGTCTGCTTCAGGGAAAACAAACCCAGCCTGTCCAGTCTCTCCACATAACTGAGAATTTCCATTCAGGCAATATTATGGTGAATTTCCTCTGTCCCTTCTCTGATGGTGTGGTGACCTCACAACTACATACTGTATTTCATCAGTGGCCTAAACAATGCTGTGTAAAGTTGCAACAGGACTTCTGAACCTATATTCTACACTCTGGCTACTGAAGGAATACATACCACACGCCTTCTTCACAACAATGTCTACCTGTGCTAACACCTTCAAGGATCTTTGAACTTTGTTCCTCAGTACTCCCTGGTGACCTACCATTCATTGTGTATGTCCTTCCCTTATTCGACCTCCCAAAATGCATATCCTCACACTTATCAGGATTAAATTCTATTTGCCATTGCTGGTATCTTATTTTTATTCATTCAGAGGATGTGGGCATCACTGGTTAGGTCAACTTTCATTGCCCATCCCTAATTGCCAAGAGGGCAATTGAGAGTCAACTATATTGCTGTCGGTCTGGAGTCGCATGTGGGCCTGGTAAGGATGGCAGTTTTCTTCCCTAAAGGGCATTAGTAACCAGATGGTGTTTTCACAAACAATCAACAGCAGTTTCATGGTCATCATTAGTCTTTAATTCCAGATTATTATTGAATTCAAATTCCACCATCTGCTGTGCTGGGATTTGAATCCAGGTCCCCAGAACATTACCTAGGTCTCTTAATGAATAGTCTAATGATAGTACCACTAGGCCAGCTGAATTCCCAAAAGTTATGTCGTTAGTTAAACTGAAAGATCTGTGGAAGACTTTGAAGAGAAAACTGTGGGAATATCCAAATTATGTGTGGTGCTAAAAATAGAACAACAAAAGCATAGACATGACAAGTTAACTCTCTCTCCATAATTGTTGCCAGCTTTAGAGTATTTTCAACAGTTTTGTTTCATTGGATTTTCAAAATAATGGAGAGCTTACAATGTTGGAGGAGGGGGGAGTACTTAATAAGATGCTCCTAGTGTTGATAACAGTTTTATGTTTCTATTTTATGTAAATGACCTAGATTCAGCAATGGAATTAGAAGGCCTATAGAAATTACAGAATGTGTAATGCATAAACAGGGAGAACAATAACAAATAAAGTTTGCGGCAGAAGAGTATTATGATATTTTGAAGTCAAAATGGATGACAGATATTCTGTGAATAATGCTGAAATTGTGAAGAATGGATTTAAATTAGATCTTGAGAGTTGGTAGACTCAAAGCATAACATCTAACTAATGCTGCATGCAAACAAGGTTGACTGAATTGTAGAATGCAAATTTGAAGAAGTTGTGATCATTCTGCACAGTGTTCTGATTGGACCATACCTTGAATACAATTGATACAGTTAAGGCTGCCAAGACTGAGGGAGACGCTTAAACAGAGTATTGTAAAGGGAACCTTAAGAATCCTATGAATGGACAAATTTAGATGGGCAGAATGGCCTTCCTTATTTACAATGATCTTGTGATCTTACAAATATAAATGTATGTTGGAAAAATGAAATACCTGTCACTTTGCCTTCCAGCTCTTTAGTGTTAATTTTCTTCATTGGAGCTGCATGGAAAAGATTAAAGATTTGTTATTCCTCAGTGATCTTCCTTAATGTAAAACATACATGTCATATTTTCAACAATCAACTCACACACAGACAGTGGGCATCATCCTTCCATTACAAGCCATTTTAGGCCTTTATTTTATAATGCATTACTTTAATAATAAAACTGTTTTATGTTGGGGTCCCATGGTCAATGGTAGTGTCCCTACCTCTGAGCCAGAAGGTCTGGAATTAAGTCCCACTTTCCCTGGTGCTGTGTCATAATAGTTCTGAATAGGCTGATTAAAAATAATGTTGGGCTCTTGAGGTGCCATGGCAGTGTGCCAAATCTGAGCCTAGGTTCAAGTCCCACCTGCTCCAGAGGAGTGTCATAACATCTCTGACCACGTTACTTAAAAATAGCTAAAACTATTTTAGGCCTTGATTGTCATGTGACGGACATGTTTGGGAGAAGCAGATTAGGTATATCAATTCTGAGCTAGAAATAGGAGTGGAAGGGTGAGGTCAAAACTCTAGAAACTCTGCCCTGAAGTACAGCAGGACTTCCACCCGCCTGTCTTTTTTGCTTAGACCCCTGTTCCAGTCTCAGGAATGGGATTATTTAAATAGAGGGAAGACGTCTATTTCATTAATATCGTGCTTCGGAAATGGTATCAATGATCGAAGATGTTATTATATTGGTTGCAAAACTGGGTTGCCTGACAATATTTTGATAAAGCAGATCACAGTCAGTGTAGCATCTTGATGATTTCAGGCTACTACTAGCACACTGTACCTTCAGAACAGGAAGCGATTCAGACCATCAAGACCCTGCTGTGTCATTTAGTCAGGGGTTGCCAGAATCCATAGTACACTCACACATTTATGATGCCAGCTATGTCAATAGAGTTTTAGGGAAGAGCAGTGAGGGTGTGCACTGGAAATATGTAGAGCAGGGGGTAGATTGTGATGTTAGTGTGTAATGCTGATTTGATGTCAGTACTGCCATTTTGGAGCGCAAAGTTAACAGCTTCTCTTAACTTTAAAAGCAGAATACATGTTTAGCAGCAGAAAGGGAACTCCCTATCAACCCCAGGCATCCACCCACCGTTATTTTTTTTTTAAAGTCATCAGCTATATTTAGGTTAGTTACTGACTGGTTTCTGTTGTCTCTTGTGTAAGTCTAGGAGTATTTAGTGGTTTTCAGAGTTTTCCAATGTTACTAAAGTCTCCAGGGAAAGCTGTGGCACATAGTGATGCGTGTGTGGTTATATTGAGGATTTTGCATTTGTTTCTACTCAATGATACATTATCATTTCTTCCTTTTGATCTATGTGAGCATAGCAGAGGGGACACCGAGGAGGATCTGTTGCTGGAAGAGAGAGGAGGGAAAATGGAAGAGGGGTCTCAGCAGGAGGTCGTATCAGCCCAGTGTGTTCAGTGAACAATCTGAACCTAAAGTGAGGAACGGTCTGTCAGATGTTTCCACTTCACCCTGGTCATCTTCATTAAAATCTGACATCTTTGCAGCTACAACTCAGAGCTACGGAATCTAGAAGTAGGGTGAGGGCATAAAGAAGGTCACCAAAGCTATGCTTTGTATGAAATCTGAATCCTGCTGAAAATGAGACGTGCTGTCAAAGCTTTTCACGTCTCTTTCCCCAGCAATACAAGGTCTATGCTACTGGATACTACAAATCTGATTACATTTCATGTTGCTTCTTGAAAGGGAAAGAGATGCAGTCAGCTGATGAGTTCATTGCAGCAGTCCCTGTGGTTTGAGGTATCACTAACAGCACGTAGAATCCCTACACTGTGGAAGCAGGCCATTTGGCCCTCAAGGCCACACTGACCCTCCGAAGAGCACCCCAACCAGACCCAACCTTCCCAGCCACCCTATCCCCATTACCCTGCATTTCCCATGGCTAATCCACCACACTGGCACAGCCCTGAACAGTGAAAGGCAATTTAGCATGGCCAACTCATCTAACCTGCACATCTTTGGACTGTGGGAGGAAACCAGAGCACCCGGAGGAAACCCACTCAGACATGGCTTTTTTTCTGGTGAAGGGTCTAGGCCTGAAACGTCAGCCTTTCTGCTCCGATGATGCTCCTTGGCCTGCTGTGTTCATCCAGCTCTGCACCTTGTTTTCTCAGACATAGGGTGACTGTGCAAACTCCACACAATCACCCAAGTCTGCCCACATACAGCACAAGCTTTCCCAGAGTCCCTGATATCTTCACTGGTCATGTTGATGCACTCTGCTGAGGTTCTGCTGTTTCTAGGCTGCAACCAATTTTCTAACAGCTCCTCTATCTCTTTATTGGTTCAAGGAGGAGGGAGGGAGGGAGGGAAACCATTTTACGGTTCCAGGAAAGGCGCACAGTGAGTTTCATTTCAATTACTTTCAGGTAGAAAATATTTGAACTAGAAAATGGTTGGAGATAGATCATGTGAATAAACCAGAAGAGAATCATTTAGAAATTTGAGCTGGGATGGTCGATTAGTTGCTGAACCAGACAGATATAGACGACAATTTTTTTTCCAGTTGTACACTTTATTTTGCTTCCATTTAAGTGCTTGATCCACTAATTGAAAAAAGCTGAATAATTTAGTGTGGTGCATAGAACATTACATTTTAATATCAAAAAAACAGTTACCCAAAGGCATTTTATTCCTGGCTTTCTCGCCATGAGGTTTCGAGCTGGAATTTGTTGACATTTTGATGGTAGCACTGTTCAATCCTTGGATGTTGGGACTAAACACAGTAGAGCCTCCATCAACCGTAATATTAGACACTATCTTATGCCCTTTGGCACCTAAATAAGCAGTTTAGAGAAGATTAATTACAGAATTAGCCAACATTATAGATTTTTACCAGATTGCACATCCAAAATATGACTTGATGTCTTGTTACTACTCATTTCATTCAGAAGAATTAAAGCACAGTTTCTGACTTAAGTAATATTATACCACATTGGGCTAGAGAATGCAAACAATAGCGTTTTGTTTTGCTATTAAGAACTTTAAACCTTCCAACCAGTGGCCAACATATTCTATATAGTTTGTCCTGGATGGTGTCATTCATAAATGCCTGTATTTTGTGAAATAGTGTTGCTATCTTAAGCAGGGAATAATCCAATGTACTTGACCCTTAACATAAAAAAGAGTGCAGTTGCCATTATCATTGGTCCCTGCTCGCTAGTGATCAATTGCTTTCTTTCTCCCTGGCTACTGTCTGCAGTTGAACCAGATAGCACACAATTGTGCAATCCCATTTTAAGCTTGGGCTGATTTATCGATACCATAGCCTCCTCATTATCAAAGCAGATCACTAATAAGGTTAAGAGGTCTTTGTTTGGTCAAGCAACTGGATGACAACTTTGAAGAGGGATGACTTCTTGTAAAAGAAGGGGAAAACAGGCCAGTATTCCTAAATACATCAGCCCATAACTTCTTGTAACAAATGACAAATATTAGCCATCAAGAATCTGATCAGGGAAAATGTAAGATTCTGACTAATATCACCAGCAAGAAAAAAAATCAAAGTTTAATTCAGTTTAAGTACATAAATATCTTTCTGATAAATCTATTATTCCTATCTACTCAAACTCATGCTGTACGAGAAATTATACAAGGCTACATTTGAACATTGATCTTTAGACTAACACTGTGCATCTATATCAGAATTAAGAATACCAATCGTAATATACATGAGTACCTCTGTCTCTATCATAATATCAAATAAAAGAACATTCAAATATAAGTTTTCAAACATGTTTTGGTGATCAAATATTGACTGAAATGAACAGACTAATCTGGCTTTTGTTTCAAGAATGTCACAAAGTAAAGTAAGAAATACCTGGCTCCATCTTTGGTGTTCAAGTCTCTAAGCACTAGAGAATTATCTGCAGCTGAATTTAAAGAAGAGGTTATTTTGTTTCAATATATTGCTTTTACATTAAAGTAACAAAGTTCTGTAAACAAGGTCTATATCCTTTAATCCTTACTCTGTCATAAACCTTTAAACAAATCATGTAAGCATCATTAAACCATAAAATGTTTAAGGTGCCACTAATAGTTGAGCTAACCTTTGGCCTAATTTGTGCCACTGACCAGGAACATTTATGTCCTTGATTAGAAACTTGGTCCATTTAAATGTAGTAGCTAACCTCATCTGTGTGGCAGTGTGGACGCTATAACTAACCGACCTCGGGAAGGAATGAAATAAACATATGTAACCATTTTGGGTACAATTACTGTGCTGGGAAGAGGAAAAGTGCATATCGGATAGCAGTATCGTTGAATCTGCTTCAATACCCTGCCATTATTCACTCCCCCATTCAGGCAAATAACCTGGCAATATTTACTTTCTGGATTCATACACAAGAATCACTGAAAAAAAGTCAAGAATTGGAGGGCAACATTACAGCCTGGAAATTCACATTTTTAAAGAGATAATTTAACATTTTTGCTCCTGAAACATATCCAATTCCCCCGTGAAAAGGAGCTGCTATTGCGTGGGAATGGGGTAGGACCAGCTGTGAAGATCCTCAATTCCCCATAGCCTGACAACATTTGCACACTTACAGTAGAATAGGGCAGTTACAAAACATCAAATGTTTTAAAAAGACAGCATCAGATAATCAAAGGAGAGGTTAAGCAAACAGAAAAAAAGAGAGTAAAAAGACAATGTCATGTTAGTCACAGAGGGCAACAAAGCATGCTAATTTCAGCACTAATATTAATGTTAATGTTGATTATGATCAACTAATGGGCTTTTTAACATACAAACAATAGCTCAAATTTTCAGATCAGGGTCAGAATCCCCGCTCCTGTTAGACAAAAAGTTACCCACTTACCTGCCCAGGATTTTTCGCACTTGAGTTCCAACGCTAGATCCAGTCCAAAACAACGCAGAGGCAGCATTGAAGTGAACCTTTACAGAAGCCACACCTCCTTTTTACAGCAGGTAAATACAACTACAAGGTCCCAAAGCCTCTTTTACAAGCAACTGAAAGACATTGAGCGTTTATGATATGTGTGTGGGGATGAACTGGCAGGGTGAAAGGTGAATTGTGTGAAGGGTGGATGAGGGATTAGTGTAAGTTGCCAGCTGACTGGGTGAGGAGGTATGCTGATAGGTGGGTGTGTAGGTGGGTAGCAGTTGGTTGAGGGGGTAGGTGTCAGGGAAATAGGGTAAGTTGACAGTTGGGTGAGTGGATCTGATGTTGAGGTTGGATCAGGGGAGTCAGGTGTTGGGGAAGACAGACAGAAATCTAGAGGTGGGGCAGATGGTAGGGGCTGGTTGAGGATGGAGACATCAGGAGTCAGAAGGAGAGGTGCCAGGTCATGGAGTGGGACAGTTGTTAACGATGGGGGTCCGGGTGTCCTGTGGGGGTGCAGATCAATTATGGGTTTGGAGGGATTGGATGTAAGTGGGTGCATTGGGATGGGATTAGGTATAAAACCAAAGAAATAGGAACAGGAGTAGACCATTCAAGCCTGCTATGCCATTCAATAGAATCATGGCTGATCTAACATTTCTGATATCCACTTTACTGCCCTTTTCCCATAACCATTGATTCCCTACTCATCAAGAATCTGAGCCTTAAATATACACAAGGACTCTACTTCCTCAGCTCTCTGTGGCAAGATCTTACAGTGACAAACAACCCCCCAAGAGAAAAAATATTCCTTCTCATCTCTGTTTTAAATAGGCACTTCTTTTATTTGAGGCTATACCCTCTGGTCCTAGACTCATCCTTGAGTGGAAACATGTTTTCAGCATTTACCCTGTCAAGCCCCTTGAGAATCCCATATATTTCAATGAGATCACCTCACATTTTTCTAAACTGCAGTGTGTAGAGTCCCAACCTGTTTACCCTTTGCTCATAAGACAATCCTTCCATACCCAGGGATCATTCTAGACAGCCTTCTCTCAATTGCCTCCAATGAAATGATATGTTCCTTACATAAGGGGAACCAAAACGGTTGGGTGTCCAAGCATTACACCTTTTATGAATTAAACAAAAACTTGGGGGACAGTTATTCCCTGGTGCATTCTCCTATGCAATGCCCCAACCAATCATAACCAACTTGCCAAACACTCAGCACTCTTTTCTCGAGTAATATAAATTTTAGAGGGATAAATGCTGGCAAATGGGACTAGATTAATTTAAGATACCTGGTCAGCATGGGCGAGTTGGGCTGAAGGGTCTGTTTCTGGGCTGTACAGCTCAATGACTCTGTGCCTGTAAATTGTTGCTCCCTTTGAAATTTGACATTTTTTGCGTTATGCTGATGAGACAAGATAAAAACTTTCAACTGCAGATCTCTTTTTTCCCAGCCAGACACTCCTGTTTATTTCTAAAAGTTATGATATTACATAAAAGTAAAGGGGTGCATCCCACATTAGATAGTATGTTGGCCTTCATAGCAAAAGGATTTGAGTACAGGAACAAGGATGTTTTGCTACAATTATACAGGGCATTGGTGAGGCCACACCTGGAATATTGTATGCAGTTTTGGCCTCCTTATCTGAGGAAGGATGTTTTTTGCTGCAGAAGGAGTGCAGCGAATGTTTACCAATTTGGTTCCTGGAATGGCAGGACTGACACATGAGGAGAGATTGAGTCAGTTAGGATTCTATTCACTGGAGTTTAGAAGAATAGGTTTGGTGGGGGTTTGGGGAATGTCATAGAAACCTATACAATTCTAACGGGACTGGACATATTAGATGTGGGAAAGATGTTCCAGATGTTGGAGCAGCCTGGAACTTGGGTTCATTGTTTAAGGACTAAAGGATAAACCTTTTAGGGCTGTGAAGAGGAGAAATGACT
Organism: Rhincodon typus; assembly: GCF_021869965.1. Lineage (NCBI taxonomy): Eukaryota > Metazoa > Chordata > Chondrichthyes > Orectolobiformes > Rhincodontidae > Rhincodon > Rhincodon typus. The sequence continues at coordinate 35,392,398 of NC_063338.1, forward strand.
TCACCCAGAGAATGGTGAGTCTGTGGAATTCATAGAAAATCATTTGAGGCTAAAACATTACATGTTTTCAAGAAGGAGGTACACGTAGTTCTTATGGTTAAAGGGATCAAGGGATATGGGTGATGACGAGATCATAATCACAATGTCGAGGCTATAGTTCCCTCTGTCTCTCTATCTCACTCTCTCTAATGTACACACACTTTCTCTCTCTCAGTATGAATACTTTTGAGGACTTTTTCCTCAATTGCTTCTCACCAGTCTAACAGAAAATCAAAGATGGGTTTTAGACTCCTCCAGCCTTTGAAATAACTTTCGAGTTTTTCAGTGTTTCCTCGGGTCAGCTTCCATGCTCTGCTACCGAATATCTGGTTGGGACGATGCACTTATCTAGTGTTTCTTCAAGTGAGCTGCAGGTTTTTTCAGTGATAACAATTAGGAAAAAAAAAATCACAAGTCTCACAGGTAGAGCCTTGCAATGCAGTCAGCCCTTGGAGTATCAACATAGTTCAGTGCATGCAACCGAACGGTTCCTCTGGTCTTTGTGTGGGTGACTACAGCCCTGAAGGAGACATTCAGAGAAGGATACTGAATTAACCTTGGTGGATTCAATTGTATGAATGTTTGGGACACAACTAAGAAGTCTATCTTGAAGCACAGAGACACACCAGATATATCTACTTGCTGATCCATCTTCGGTGTTGAAGATGTCACACAGCTTGGCATCTTTGATGACTTTTATCTGGAGGACATACAAGGAGTTCAGTCTGGTGTTTGTTCTGCCCAATTGTTCAGCCACATTGATCATGCTGTTTGAGTAAATTTAGAGTTTTAGACTGTAGCTGTAGGGGTTAAATGGATATTTCCACAGTAAAAGTGAAAGCAGACTACTGGAACTTGTACTGAACGAACTTTATGAATTCGAGGTGCTAGTGCCAGCAGCAGTACTGTAAGCACCTGTGTAAATAGGAGATAATGTTAATAAAAGTATTCTGAGAAGTGGGAGGATGGGACAGGACGGTAACATTGATAAAGGAGAGAAAGGCAGTCATATCTAGGTCAAAGATTGATTACTTTCTGACTGGATGAAGGACACATTAACATTAACCCCCATGACCTTGAATAGTCACTTCTGTTCTTTTGTTTGAATCAAGGAAGATTAGAATCTGGATAATAAGATGCTTAAGGTATAAAGTTACTCAACTTTTCTGTAAGCTTCAGAGTTTTGCTTCAGTTTTTAACTGAAGTGAATCGCTCCATATGTCGCTAATAAAACTATTGTAAAACCTGTACTCAGTCTCCAGTAACTGAATGTGGATGAAGATAATACCTGGTGCTGTGAGCTGGGTGCTGATCTCGAACCATCAGAGCAGTGCTGCAAAATGGGTGAGTATTTTTTATTTCCCACCCATAATTAGTGTAATAAGATGACCCAAGGAGATCGAAAATCAAAGAATCTGGAGGAATACGGAGTACAGAAAGCATCGAAAAGAAAGAGATTGATGACAAGGATTCTGTGTTGGTACAATTCGCACAGAAGTATGCAACTGCACTGGTGGTATCTGCATAAGGGCTGAGGTTAAAGGACTGTCCTGTTTGTATCTATACTGAGTACAGAAAGAAAATTAAGTGCAGTCAGAAGAGAAGGAGTTGAGGGGCAGGATACGTTTGAGTGGGGTTCGGAGAACTCCATCATCAAACTGAGAGTGGAATGGCAGTTGAAAATAATTCAGAGAATGCTGAAGGATGGGTAGAACCTACAGGGCACCCTCAGAAAACAAAAATATTGGTTAATGAGCGAGAAAAAGGATAAAGAACAAAAGATAGTAATAATCATCACCAGTTTATATTAGCAGTTATGCAAACGAGTTATGAGAAGAAATCACAAGTTAATGACTACAGCAAGCTTGGATAAGGTAAAAACAGCTGAGAAATGGGAAGAAGGCAGAGCTACACCCCCCATAAAATGAATTGTGACAGTGCAAAATGGAAGTAATTCACACTATAGTTGAAATTATGGAGTTGTTGGCAAAAATCAAAGATTCAGAATTGGCTTGACAGAAGGTTGAACATAGTAGCTGCTCTTTCTATAGAACTGGGTGCACATATTGCTTAATTAGTGCCATGTGTTTTTGTGAGTGCATTGGTTACGAGGAGGTGACTATCTACTACCTCTTTTAATTCTATGATGTTGAAGTTACGGTGTTGCAGCAGGATCCCCAGCCTTGAGAAACTGCAATTGTTTCCTCCTTACGAGATCATTGCAATCCCCAGCATTAATGATTGTTGATGTGCTTTAAGCCATGTTCCTGCAAGAATAGAGTTTGGCCTTGACCTCGGTGAGGTAGCACCGCAGTTTGTTTTTACAGTTGTAACTTTGTATTCCATTTTTAAAACATATGTACTCCAAAGTCCCATTGAAACAGTCAGTTGGAGAGCAGAGATACCTCTGTGGATGTGGCCCCAGGCTACTTTGGAGGTGGAGTTAAAGCTTCCTTTGGTACTTGAGTTAGGTCACAGAAAGGGTGGGAGAGAACTTTCACAAAGCATTGTTTGGATGGAGGTCTTGAATCCTTTAGGAAGGAGGTTAGTTTCCTGTGGAGAAGTTTGTGAATAAATGGCACATTCAACATTTTGAAACTGTCCAACCCATCAAGAGGTATCACAAAGTGTCAAAAGCTGTCAAAAAAGCTTCCAATTTGTCAACATCTATAAACATTTTTTTTGTATATGAGTGAGAGTGATTTTCTTTACAATAAAATGCACTCTGCAATAGATAAATTTTAGTAGAATTTTATTTTCTCCTGCATTCATGGGTAATTGTGAATGCTAGGAAGTCGGCAAGGCAGGTGAAGAGGGAAAGGGTGGAACATAGAAGCAGAAATTAAGTTAATATAAGAGGTTTTAAGGCCAAGGGTAGGTTGGGTGACATCAGGTGCCATGCGTTGGCATTGGTTGAACATGGGGTGTGTGTGAATGTGAAGGGGGATGAGGGAGGAATAAGGGATAAAGACCAAAGAAATATTGTATTTTAAAGTTTAGCCACAGTGCTGCAGTTCCAAGACAGGTTTGCCATACAGCCAGTTTTGGCAACTAACTCTTCCCAGACCACCCAGCCTAATGCCCAATCCAGCCAGTGCCACTGAACCAAAAATGGGAAATACGGGTGGCCATTTTTAAAGGTTGGGTGTGTAAAGTCTAGGTTTCTCTTGCCTCTGCGTATCTGATCCAGGAGTAAAAATGGATCTGGTTAACAGGGAAATTTGGGAGACTCTATTCAGGCCACAGTTAAAGAAATCCTTCAAACAGGAATACACTAAACTATTTAAAGGTTAGGGAGGTATTAAACTGAAGAAAGATGCTAAACCCTTCAATCTTTATGCACCCATATAATCACATTAGGAAGAGATGGCATGAGAAATAACATCATCAAAATACAAAATTTCAGAGAGGGGCCAAATAGAATATTGAATTCAATATCATGAAAAAAATATACAGAATAGCTCCCAAATCTGAATCTGAAAAAGCCTGAAAGTGATCATACAAATAGATCACAAACCTTTAGTTTCTCGACTAGATAAGATATTAGGAAGGATGCCTCCAAAAACATAGACATTTCGACACAGTCTCATGAGGTTTGTCAATGAAACAGCACACATGCAGCAAAAACTGCAGATGACATCAGACGGACTCTCTAGAGTCAACAAAAGTGCAGAGCTGGATGAACACAGCAGGC